>NW_024070186.1:21036129-21063684 GCF_014754425.2 Oryx dammah | reverse complement strand
CTACAGCTAGAGGAGACATAGTTCTAGCTAATGAGAAATAAACAGAAGTCCACCAGAGATTTCTAGGAAGGTTTTACCTGCCCTCTTGTCCTTTTTCTATTCTCACCTGGAACAATGACATGAGATTAATCTGCCATCCTACAACCACATGGGACAGTGAGGAGAAATGCCATTTAAGAAGCCTGTGATCCAATCATATTAAAACTGAGAGGGGGCCTGTGGGGCTGTGCTGTGCTTAGTTGCTCTGCTGTGCTGACTCTTCACGACCCCATGGACTGTAGTCCACCAGGCTTCTTTGTCCATGGGGATTTTCCAGGCAAGAATACTAGAATGGGTTGCCATGCTCTCTTCCAGGGGATCTTCCCAACCCAGCGATTGAACCCAGGTCTCCCACATTGTAGGCAGATTCTTTACCATCTGAGACACCAGGGAAGACAAAGCATATAGGAGTAGGTAGCCTATCCCTTCTCCAGGGGATCTTCCTGACCCAGGAATATGAACTGGGGTCTCCTGCATTGTAGATGGATTCTTTACCAGCTGAGCTACCAGGCACAGAGCCCCTTCTTTTTCCCATTTCTTGTAGGTACCCTCCAAGACCTTACCTAAGTTCCAAGGTGCAGATTCAACAGGTGCTAATCAAGGGAAGAGCAGCCACTTGAGGCAAAATCAAAGGGAGCAGAGAAGCTCATCAAGATTAGGAGACTGAGCATCTGAGGTGAGATTGAGGTGAAGTTGCTCAGTCTTGTCCGACTCTTTGCGACCCCATGGACTGTAGCCTACCAGGCTCCTCCATCCATGGGATTTTCCAGGCAAGAGTACTGGAGTGGGTTGCCATTTCCTTCTCCAGAGGATCCTCATGACCCAGGGATCGAACTCGGGTCTCCCACATTGTCAGCAGATGCTTTACCATCTGAGCCATCAGGGGAAGGGATAAGATTAAGGGAGTACAAATCCTGCACACACCATAATCCTGTCAGAGACCTCCACCCTTTAACTATTGTTATAAACCCCCTCATCAAATCCTCTGGGGTTAAGACACATGGTTTTTCAAGGCAGGAACCCTCTGTGTCCCCCTTTGTCTGGCAAAGCAATAAAGCTACCCTTTTCTACTTCACCCAAACCTCTGTCTCCAAGATTTGACTCACTACCAGTGTACAGAGAAGCTGAGCTTTTGGCAACAGGATCACGGAGATGCCCCAGCAGCTCTGGGTGTTGGTCTTCTTCTTATTACATGAAAAAAATAAATGACTATTTTGTTAAGCTATTATAATGGTTTCTCTAACACTGCTGAGTACAATCCCATACCTGGTATACTGTATTCATATTTCTATGAATTATTTCCTTTAACTAGACAACCAGAAGGAAATTCCCAGGTCAAAAAATGTATTAAACATACATGAATTTATAATTCATGCTGTTAAATTATTTTACAAAAGGAATACATCAAAATACATGGCTACTCTTAAAATTTGAAGCTGTATATGCTGGAAAGGTATATTGTTTGTACCTTGCTAATTCATTTCCACTTTGACTAGCAGTCTAATATACTACTGGTAGGTTCAGAGTCATAGGCTACATGGTGAGAAAAAGCTGTGGGAGCCCTAGTCAAAATGACTCTAAGCATGTTGTGCATTAAAAAAAGCAGCACATACAATGTTGCTCTACAGTGATTTCATTACAGGCTGACTGTTAAGACAGCCAGTGTGTCTTTCTTTGAAAAGAATTTCCCCCAAATGCTCCAAAGTGACTCTGATGGCCAAGGAAGACATAGAGGTGAAAAGAGGCAAACCAATGACAGGATGACAAGAAAACCAGTGTGGTAACGGCTTACCAACAGCTAAGAGGTCTGCTTCCATGGGCAAAAGGTAGAGGAAAAGGTGGAAAGTCCCTGCACTGCTCTAATTGAAAAGAGAGCTGTTAGATACCAAGAGACAAAGCTGGGGGCATTTCTAGCTGATGGTTGTTGTTGTTTAGCCACTAAGTCTTGTCCAATTCTTTTGTGAACCCATGGACTGTAGCTCACCAGGCTACCCTGTCCACGGGATTTCCCAGGTAATAATACTGAAGTGTGTTGCCATTTCCTTCTCCAGGGGATCTTCCTGACCCAGGGATCAAACCTGCATCTCTTGCATTGGCAGGCAGATTATTTATCACTGAGCCACCTGGGAAGCCCTTCTAGCGGACGGCTCCAGAGTTATTGTGGCTCAAAAGGAATACTAGCTTGAGAAATTAAAAAAAAAAAAAATGTAAAGAGAAGACCAGGCCAAACTGGTGTGTCCTCCACGGCTTGCCATGCACTATGTTCTGTGTTCAAAGCTCAGCCTTATCTTATATCTGAGCCATTTCCCCCACTTATCTGCAGATCTAAGAGGAAAGACCCTTGGCGAGGTCAGTAATCACAACACTGCTTTACGGCAGACTCTTGGGATGTGGCTCATTCATACATGTTCATTCACTCACTCAGTCACACTTTTCCTGCATGCTTGCCACTAGTAAGTGATAATAAATAAAATACCCCCTGGACTGAAGGAGCTCATTGTCTTGGAGCAGTTATGATACTATAGTAAAAATGACAACACAAAGGATCTGTAGGTTAAGAACAACAACAGAAACATGTGAGGTTGCAGGAGTTGAGCGTACGAAGAATTTCCTCCAGTTGGGAAGACTGGAGAATCCTACTTGGAGATGACAACCCAGTTGAACCTTAACAGGTAAGCAGGATGTCAAAAGGGATGTTTAGATGAAAAAGCAATCAATGTGAGGGGAAAAGAATAGGGTGTAAACAAGAAATCTTGGATTTTGCCCCACTGTCTTAGAATTTTTAGATCTATTGAAATTTTGCGATAGATGGGGAAAAAATGGAAACAGTGGCAGATTTCTTTTTCATGGTCTCCAAAATCGCTGTGGATGGTGACTGCAGCCACGAAAAAGCTATGACAAACCTAGATAGTGAATTAAAAACCAGACCTTACTTTGCCAACAAAGGTCCACAGAATCAAAGCTATGGCTTTTCTGATATAAGAGTTGGACCACAAAGAAAGCTGAGCACCGAAGAACTGATGCTTTCAAACTGTGGTACTGGAGAAGACTCTTGAGAGTCCCTTGGACTGCAAGGAGATCAAACCAGTCAACCCTAAATGAAATCAACCCTAAATAATCATTGGGAGGACTGAAGCTGAAGCTCTAATACTTTGGCCACCTCATGTGAAGAGTCTACTCATTGGAAAAGATCCTGATGCTGGGAAAGATTGAGGGTAAGAGGAGAAGGTGGTGACAGAGGATGAGATGGTTGAATGGCATCACTGATTCAATGGACATGAGTTTGAGCAAACTCCAGGAGACAGTGAAGGACAGAGATGTCTAGAGTGCTACAGTCCTCGGGGTTGTGAAGAGTCAGACATGACTTTGTGACTGAACAACAACAACAACCATTCAGAGGCTTCTTATTGCATATATTAAATTACATAGTACATGTGGGAAACTATCTCATAAATCTTAGAGATATAAATATAATTAACATTATTATTATCACTGTGTTTCTTATTCTTCCATGTATAGCAAACAGGACCAAAATGTTCAAACATGGAAATTTTCCGGGTATGAATGAGACAAGTTTTTCTCTTTCCAGACTCAAGATCATACACGATTTGTATAATAGACTGTTAAACAGTTGTTTGACACTCACAGACACACACACCCTAAGTATTAGTTCACTGAAGTCGGATACTGGATTTTTTTTTTTTTTTTAACTGTGTTAGTGCTCATGGTAACTATCATGTCAACATACAGGTCTTTGTAATGAAAATTTTTATATTCTCAAGATTTTGGCTATGTTAAATAGGGTTAAAGATGTTATAATTTCATGAGATTGAGTTCACAACCAGAAAGGAAATCTGAAGCCTTCAATATAAGAAAGCAGTTCAGCATCCAGTGAAAGTTGGTATCCAACCTGAGTTTTGTTTCTCATTATACCTAGGTAGCTTTCTGGCCAGTAAGAATAGGTGAACTCAGAAAAAGCATTAGCTTCCATGCTGACTGGAAAATAAAGTTATAAGATTTTACTGACAAAAATATCATGGAGCTTTTATGTCCCTTTTTGATGCTGATAACTCTGAACATTCAGAAAGTTGCTGTAAAAAATACAGCAGAAGAGGGAACTTATTTATTTCTCTTTGTCTAGTCTGGATTGAGAGTCTAGTCAGTAGGAAAGAGAAATAATTTGAAAAAAAAAATGTTAACAAACACAGAAAACTACTCACAGCAAAACTGGCATAAACAGGCTCAAGGAAATGTCCAGTGAAATTACTTATATTACTCCATTCAGTTCAGTCGCTCAGCTGTGTCTGACTCCTTGCGACCCGAAGGACTGCAGCGTGCCAGGCCTCCCTGTCCATCACCAATTCCAGTTTACTCAAATTCATGTCCATTGAGTCGGTGATACCATCCAACCGTCTCATTCTTGGTCATCCCCTTCTCCTCCCACCTTCAATCTTTCCCGGCATCAGGGTCTTTTACAATGAGTCGGTTCTTTGCATCATGTGGCCAAAGTATTGGAGTTTCAGCTTCAGCATCAGTCTTTCCAATGAATATTTAGGACTGATCTACTTTAGGATGGACTGGTTGCATCTCCTTGCAGTCCAAGTGACTCTCAAGAGCCTTTTCCAGCACTACAGTTTGATCAGTGTTTTGGTGCTCAGCCTTCTTTTTGGTCTAATTCTCACATCCATACACGACTACTGGAAAAACCAGAGCTTTGACTCTATGGACGTTGTTGGCACAGTGATGCCTCTGCTTTTTAATATGCTGTCTAGGTTGGTCATAGCTTTTCTTCCAAAAAGGAAGCATCTTTTAATTTCAAGGCTTCAGTCACCATCTGCAGTGATTTTGGAGCCCAAGAAAATGAAATCTGTCACTGTTTCCATTTTCCCCCACCTATTTGCCATGAAGTGATGAGACCAGATGCCATGATCTTTGTTTTTTGAATGGTGAGTCTTAAGCCACCTTTTTCACTATCCTCTTTCACCTTCAACAAGAAGTTCTTTAGTTCCTCTTCACTTTCTGCCATTAGGGTAGTGTCATCTGCTTGTTTGAGGTTATTGATATTTTTCCTGGCAAACTTGACTCCAGCTTGAGCTTCATCCAGCCTGGCATTTTGCATGATGTACTCTGCATATAAGCTGGCTCAGATGGCAAAGAAAAGCTTTTGTGTATGTGCATGTGTCTATATATATATATACTATGTGTGTCTGTATATATATATTTTAGAAAAGTTATGAATTTTTGCCTAGCTAAAAAATATACAACATTTAGATTCCACTTGCTTGACTTAGTATAAATACAATGCTAGGTTTCTAATTTATATTCACTCAAAATTTTGATATAGCTTCACATATTTTGGCATCTAGTATAGCCCTTGTTAGAGGAATAAAGATACAGTTGATGTGTGACAGGGATGTATGTTAGGGAAGAGTAAACTTTTTTTTGTTTTAAGTTACTAAGATCTGGATGTCTTTTGTTACTGCAGCATAACTTAATATATCCTGCTGCTGCTGCTGCTAAATCACTTCAGTTGTGTCCAACTCTGTGCGACCCCATAGACAGCAGCCCACCAGGCTCCCCCGTCCCTGGGATTCTCCAGGCAAGAACACCGGAGTGGGTTGCCATTTCCTTCTCCATAATATATCCTGACTATATATATAAAGTAATTGTTATGAGAAATGGGGTGCTCCAGTAACAACAAAAAGCCCTTAAACAAAGGCATTGGCTTAGGGCCAGGCAGTAGTCCCATGCAGAAACTCTTTTAATGGAGCCCAGAAGGATAGCAATCCATTCTACAGAAGGAAAATATTTGCTAGAACTGTCACTTGTGACAATTTAGAACACACATAATGCACCTAATGAGCTTGTTGCTCTAGGTGAAGAGAGTGAAAAACGGAATGCTAATAGCATCCTCTGACTGCTGCTGGCTGTGTCTGACAAGGTACCATGAGAAAGAGATGATTTTTTTTTTTAAAGTGAAAACTTTATTAAGCAGAAATAAAAGGACTGAGAGCCCAGAAATTCCAAGTCTTATAGGATTAGAAGAGGCAATTTCTTTAGAATCCAAACTGTAACAGAAAATATCAATAACCTCAGATATGCAGATGACACCACCCTTATGGTAGAAAGCGAAGAGTAACTAAAGAGCTTCTTGATGAAAGTGAAAGAGGAGAGTGAAAAAGTTGGCTTAAAATTCAACATTTAAAAAACGAAGATCATAGCATCCGGTCCCATCATTTCATGGCAAATAGATAAGGAAACAATGGAAGCAGTGACAGATTTTATTTTCTTGGGCTCCAAAATTACTGCAGATGGTGACTGCAGCCATGAAATTAAAAGATGCTTCCTTTTCGGAAGAAAAGTTATGACAAACCAAGACAGTGTATTAAACAGCAGAGATAGTTCTTTGCCAATAAAGGTCCGTATAGTCAAAGCTCTGGCTTTTCCATTAGTCATGGATGGAGGTGAGAGATGGACCATAAAGAAGGCTGAGCCTTGAAGAATTGATGATTTTGAACTGTGGTACTGAAGAAGACTCTTGAGAGTCCCTTGGCCTACAAGGAGATCCATCCAGTCCATCCTAAAGGAGATCAGTCCTGGGTGTTCACTGGAAGGACTGATGTTGAAACTGAAACTCCAATATTTTGGCCACCTGATGCGAAGAACTGACTCATTAGAAAAGACCCTAATGCTGGAAAAGATTGAAGGCAGGAGAAGTGGATTACAGAGGAGACGGTTGCATGGCATCACCAACTTGATGAGCATGAGTTTGAGCAGGCTACGGGAGACAGTGAAGGACAGGGAAGCCTGGTGTGCCACAGTCCATGGGGTCGCAGAATTGGATATGACTGAATGACTGGACAACAACAGACAAAACTAACGAGACCTTTAAGCAACAAAGGCTAATTAAATCTCAGTTTCAGGGCAAGGACCAAATTAAAGATTGGCCTTTATAACCTTTAAAAAGCCCTTGAATGGCCTCAGGTAGCCCCCATGTGGACAAAATAACCTAGGAATAAGAGACTAAGGGTTTCTCCCCCTAAATTCAAGGTACATAAGATTAAGTTTAGAGAAGAAGGACTGCCTTCCCGGCCCAAGCTTGATGATGTGATTTGTTTGGCTAATGAGATATGAGCAGGCTTGATGTGTGTTGATTCTGGACCGAAGCTTTAACAGCCAATGTTAAAACACTGGCAATGTTCCCGATAGAGGCTACATCATCAGCCTAGAACTGAGAGTAAAAAGGACAGTGAGCAGAGCTGCAGCCCATCCTTGTTGCCTTGTCACAGTGTGAATGAGAAATAAACTGCCGTGATTGTTTGTCACCACAGCATAAATCAGCTTATCTACCTAGACAGACATGATGACTTTTAAAAACATCTCTCACAACTCCAAAGGAGCAGAGGCCTATTTTATAATAACAGAGGTGAAAGTTTGCTCACTAAACAAAAGTGAACAGCAAAAGAGAAAATTAGCACATTTAAAACCGAGTTATTAAGGCTCTGTTGGGGCCTATGCTTCATTAAATTGACTGCCTTCTCTGGTTCTGCCTCTTCATGCCCCATATTTTTCTTAAAAAAAAAAAAAAAAACTCTGCTTATGGCACTCACCTCCCAATTCTCAAATTCTATTCACAATGGTACTACTCACTAATATACTCTGTTGTTTCCTCCAATTAATTCTAAATGAAAAAGGATTTAATTAATTCATTCATTCATTAAGAGTGAAAATGAGCCAGACTGGCATATTTAGGATGTTGTTGTTCTTTGTAGTGAATCACTGTTTAATTGACATACCAGCTCCATCAACAACTCTGATGGAATCATACGTTGACAATAAATTTGTGTTGAACTCTTAGTTTATTTATTATGTTTTATTTTTATTTATTTATTTTTTACTTTATTTTACTTTAAAATATTGTATTGGTTTTGTCATACATCAACATGAATCTGCCATGGATGTACACGAACTCTTAGTTTAGATTCTCATATAGAAGTTACTGCCTCCAGTGACAACCAGCAGCCCAAGTTCATATTTGCTCACAAGAGCAATGAGGACTGTACACACTTTGATCTGAGTGCCAGAAGCAGCCAGCACAGAGCCTAGGACAGAGCTTGTGATCAAGGAATGTCAAGTTCCTCTTGTACCCAGTCTCCTCCCTGCCTCTTTACTGAAGACATCTGTCTGATCAGACTCACTGTCACTTTAAGATCTTAAAACAGAAAGTGAAAGTCACTCACTCATGTCCGACTCTTTGTGACCCCCATGGACTATACAGTCCATGGAATTCTCCAGGCCAGAATACTGGAGTGGGTAGCCTTTCCCTTCTCCAGGGGATCTTCCCAACCCAGGGATCAAACCAGGTCTCCCACATTGCAGGCAGCTTCTTTACTAGTTGAGCCACAAGGGAAGCCCAAGAATACTGGAGTGGGTAGCCCATCCATCCTGTACAACGTCACGAACTCCTGTCCATAGCTCTTCAGGCACTCTGCCGATCAGATCTAAACCCTTGACTCTACTGGTCACTTCCACTGTATAATTGTAAGGGATTTGATTTAGGTCATACCTGAATGGTCTGCTGGTTTTCCATTTAAGTCTGAATTTTCTTTTTTCTATTTAAGTCTGAATTTTGCAGTAAGGAGTTCATGATCTGAGCCACAGTCAGCTCCCAGTCTTTTTTTTTTTTTTGCTGATCATATAGAGCTGCTTCATCTTTGGCTGCAAAGAATATAATCAATCTGATTTCGGGATTGACCATCTGGTGATACCCATGTGTAGAGTCTTCTCTTGTGTTGCAGAAAAAGGGTGTTTGCTATGACCAGTGCACTTTCTTGGCTAAACTCTGTTAGCCTTTGATCTGCTTCGTTTTGCACTTCAAGGACCAAATTTGCCTGTTACTCCAGGTACCTCTTGACTTCCTACTCTTGCATTCCAGTCCCCTATAATGGAAAGAACATCTTTTTTTTTGATATTAGTTCTAGAAGGTCTTGTAGGTCTTCATAGAACCATTCAACTTCAGCTTCTTCAGCATTACTGGTTGGGGAATAGACCAATTACTGTGATATTGAATGGTTTGCCTTGGAAATGAACAGAGATCCTCCTGGTGCTGATCAAGACCATCCCCAAGAAAAAGAAATGCAAAAAGGAAAAATGGTTGCCTGAGGAGGCCTTACAAATAGCTGAGAAAAGAAGAGAAGCTAAAGGCAAAGTAGAAAAGGAAAGATATAAGCAGATGAATGCAGAGTTCCAAAGAACAGCAAGGAGCAATAAGAAAGCCTTCCTCAGTGATCAATGCAAAAAAATAGAGGAAAACAATAGAATGGGAAAGACTAGAGATCTCTTCATAAAAATTAGAGATACCAAAGGAACATTTCACGCAAAGATGAGCACAATAAAGGACAGAAACAGTATGGACCTAAAAGAAGCAAAAGATATTAAGAAGAGGTGGCAAGAATGCACAGAAGAACTATACAAAAAAGATGGTGTAATGATCACTCACCTAGAGCCAGACATCCTAGAATGTGAAGTCAAGTGGGCCTTAGAAAGCATCCCTATGAACAAAGCTAGTGGAGGTGATGGAATTCCAGTTGAGCTATTTCAAATCCTAAAAGATGATGTTGTGAAAGTGCTGCACTCAATATGCCAGCAAATTTGAAAAACTCAGCAGTGGCCACAGGACTGGAAAAGGTCAGTTTTCATTTCAATTCCAAAGGAAGGCAATGCCAAAGAATGCTCAAACTACCACACAATTGCACTCATCTCATATGCTAGCAAAGTAATGGTCAAAAGTCTCCAAGCCAGGCTTCAACATTATGTGAACCGTAAACTTCCAGATGTCCAAGCTGGATTCAGAAAAGGCAGAGGAACCAGAGATCAAATTGACAATACCTGCCAGATCATCAAAAAAGCAAGTGAGTCCCAGAAAAACATCTACTTCTGCTTTATTGACTACTCCAAAGCCTTTGCATGTGTGGATCACAACAAACTGTGGAAAATTCTGAAAGAGATGGGAATACCAGACTACCTCCTAAGAAGTCTGTATGCAGGTCAAGAAGCAGCAGTTAGAACTGGACATGGAACAACAGACTGGTTCCAAATCGGGAAAGGAGTACGTCAAGGCTGTATACTGTCACCTTGCTTATTTAACTTATATGCAGAGTACATCATGCGAAATGCTGGGTTGGATGAAGCACAAGATGGAATCAAGATTGCCAGGAGAAATATCAATTACCTCAGATACGCAGATGACATTACCCTTATGGCAGAAAGCGAAGAAGAACCAAAGAGCCCCTTGATGAAAGTAAAAGAGGAGAGTGAAAAAGTTGGCTTAAAACTCAACATTCAGGAAAAGGAAGATCATGGCATCTGGTCCCATCGCTTCATGGCAGATAGATGGGGAAACCAATGGAAATAGTGAGAGACTTTTTATCTTTTTGGGCTCTAAAATCACTGCAGATGGTGACTACAGCCATAAAATTAAAAGATGCATGTTCCTTGGAAGAAAAGCTATGACCAACTTGCTGCTGCTGCTAAGTCACTTCAGTCGTGTCCGACTCTGTGCGACCCCAGAGATGGCAGCCCACCAGGCTGCCCTGTCCCTGGGATTCTCCAGGCAAGAACACTGGAGTGAGTTGCCATTTCCTTCTCCAATGCATGAAAGTGAAAAGTGAAACTGAAGTCACTCAGTTGTGTCCAACTCCTAGCGACCCCATGGACTGCAGCCCACCAGGCTTCTCTATCCATGGGATTTTCCAGGCAAGAGTACTGGAGTGGGTTGCCACTGACTTCTCCATGACCAACCTAGACAGTATATCAAAAAGCAGAGACATTACTTTGCCAACAAAGGTCTGTCTAGTCAAAGCTATGGTTTTTCCAGTAGTCATGTATGGATGTGAGAGTTGGACTATAAAGAAAGCTGAGCACTGAAGAATTGATGCTTTTGAACTGTGGTATTGGAGAGGACTCTTGAGAGTCCCTTGGACTACAAGGAGATCCAACCAGTCCATCCTAAAGGAAATCAGCCCTGACTATTCATTGGGAAGACTGATGTTGAAGCTGAAACTCCAATCCGTTGGCCACCTGATGTGAAGAACTGACTCACTGGAAAAGACCCTGATGCTGGGATAGATTGAAGGCAAAAGGAGAAGGAGACAACAAAGGATGAGATGGTTGGATGGCATCACCAACTGGATGGACATGAGTTTGAGCAACTTCTGGGAGCTGGTGATGGACAGGGAATCCTGGCGTGCTGTAGTCCATGGGGTCACAAAAAGTCGGATATGACTGAGCGACTGAATTGAACTTAACTAAGCCTATGCCTTCTTCAGCAGATCTTCCTGACCCAGGAATTGAACTGGGGTCTCCTGCATTGCAGGCGGATTCTTTACCTACTGAGTTATCAGGGAGGCCCTTAAAACAGAGATGGCAGGAAATTTCTCTACAGCACAGCTTCTAGGGTAGCTCAGTTTTCTAGACCAGGGTGACCAGGTGTCCCTCCCTTACAGGACTGGCTCCACTGTCATAAGAGGTTTAAGAAGAACTTAGCAAGAAAAAAAGACAGTTGCATCCAATGAGGTCAATTTAATTAGCTCCTCCCTCCCCCATTTTTGGGGGTCTGGCAATAATCAAGGGAAGTTTAACAAGTTAAATTTCTTATTCTTCCACTGTTGAGATAGCTCCTGATTTTTTTTTTTTAAGTTCATTGTTCCTGGGTAGGAAAATGATATCTAACATGGCTAAAGTAACACTTCTTGACCTGATATAAATAAAATCAGGCTTGATATATTAAAAGTCCAAAAGGCCTTCACCCTGGACATTAGCCCATTGGCCCAGATGCTCTAACAAAATCCTTTTACCACAGATAACTCCCCACATTCACGAAACTGCAATCTTTAAGGCTAGAGAAAAAAAATTTTTTATCATGTGATATCAAGTTAAAAGTTGAGATCTTTGTTGCCATGGAAATGGGATTTTTCTTGCAGTGCTGGCCTTTTGCTGGAAGATGTTATATATAATCAATAAGGGAATAGTACTTTCATACTTTCCTCTTGGGGAACGGATTCTAAGCAAAGGCACATAGAACCATATTTGATGGGTCTTAAATGTCAATGCGTAGAAATTTCCCCTGTGAAATACCAGAATGCTCAAATAAAATCCCTTTACCATGCTCTGCAGAAGGATTCACTAAAAGTCAGAGTATACAGGCCAGTTCCTGATTTCTATCTGTTTCTTATCAAATGTTTCTCTAGTGCTTTGGGTCCCATCTAATAAGTCCTTCAGATGTCTGAACTGCTTCTTAATCAAGAACCAAGTTGAGTTGAGAATCTCTTAGACTTTGAATTTGGGAATAAGTTTAAAGGGTGTAAATGAATCTCTCTAGAACACTATGTCTCAAATTTGTAATCATGTAATCTTCTGTTACTAGATATCTTGGTGTTACACCATTCCTTTATCATTTAATCTGAAATCTCTCTGGCTTTGTTTTTCTTTTGGTCATTTGGCCATCTTGAGGTTCTGTGTTTTCCTCTTTCCCTTAGAGGAACACCTTGGTAGAAAGGAACAATCTTTTAAAGATTTTCCTAATATAACAGATGGATGGATGGATGGATATCTCCTCTTACTTTACATGTGTGTATATCAAAAGTCGGCAGCAACTCCACTTTAAAAATATGGTGATTCAAGCAGGGTCTCTATTTATACATGCTTACTCCTGACAGGAGAAAAGTCTTCTATGTATAACAGTCTTCTCCTTCCAGAGAAAAGTAAATGGAATAAAATGGGGTCAGATGGATACATGCCTAACCACTAGATCTGTCTATTTAGATGCCCTAGTGTCATTACTCAGGTACTCCCTAGGACTAGGATAGTGTGCACAGGTATGGGTACAAAAGGAAAGGAAACCAAGGTGGAGTCAGTACTATGGGTTCACCATTGCTTCTTCCTCCTGCAGGTCACGGGCTCAACTCCATTTTCAAAGCTCCCCTGCAGTTAGGAAGGACCACATAGCCAAGAAGTTCTGACGTCTAAACTCCAGGTTGATGCAGAGAATGCAGGAGACGGATGCTGAATTTGAGATGCATTATAGAGAACTTCTAGGTCCCTAAATGGACAGGGGCTTCCGAGGTGGTGCTAGTAGTAAAGAACCCACTTGCCAACATAGGAGACGTAAGTGATGCAGGTTCAATTCCAGGGTCGGGAAGATCCCCTGGAGAAGGAAATGGCATCCTACTCTAGTATTCTTGCCTGGGGAATTCCATGGACAGAGGAACCTGGTGGGCTACAGTCCATATGGTCACAAAGAGTTGGACATGACTGAAGCGACTTAGCACACAAATGGAGCTAAGGGTCCTTCTTCACCCCAACTCCTGCCAACCTACATTGGATCAGGATGTGAGTGATAAATTTTTATGTCAAAACACTGAGATTTGTTTTTTTTGTTAATACAATCAGTATTACCTACCTGGATTAAAAAAGGCAATAAGTGGATCCTGAAGCATGGTTCATCTTATATGTTTAGACCATCTAGTTCTGTGTCCTGAATTAATCTTAAATAATCCATATTAGAATTTTGAGGCAACTCTTGATAAATGGACACTGTTCATTGATCCTCTGAACTTAAGGACCAAGAAGAAATCTCAATATTTAGTGCAAACCTAGAACTGATAGCCAAAAACAAATATAAAATTCCTCATCCTTGTTACTTTCCCAAACTCTCCATGTCCATGGAAAAAGGAATAATACAAATAGCTCCAGAAGCTGCAGCTCACCAATGTCACCTTAGGGCAGGGACGGGGAGGATGAGGGAAGGAGACAGGACCATTTATACCATCCAATCTCTTTCAAATTATTCACTCATCATTTCTATGGGGAGATTATCCTCATCCAACACCACTTTCCATTTTGCAAATGTGCAGTGTGCAGACTTTCCTGGTTTTATGGGGAAGGTTTCCAAGAAAATTAAATGTCAAGGCTGCTTGGCTTATTGGTTTCGTTCTGTATAAATTCCCTTTTAAATTCAGCTTTGAAGAATAACATTCCTCAGTGTCAATGTGACAAATCAGCTTCAATCTTAATGGGGTGTGAGAGTCGAGAAAGGAGGAGAGGACTAGCTATGGTGCTCATCTTAGCACGTTAGACAATTAATAGAGAATTAAGTCCAAAAGACAGGCTTTAACGACTCTGAGGAAGAAATGGCACAAAAGGCACCAGATTTTTTCTAAAGTCTATTGATTATTTGTTCCTATATTTTTCATTTTCCAGAAGTCAGCACCCTGATAGATGCAAAATTTATACTAGAACCCTCCCCTGAATGTAGATAGGATATTGCTGGGAAACCCGTGTTTTCCTATGAGACCACACTCAAGGCTACTCCTGGCTGTGAATGAGTTAGTGAGCCTTGGGAGACCCAGGCCCAGAACTCCTCCCTGCATTTCTCATCCCTACAGTAGCCCCATGTAGCACTATTCTATTATATGGCTTCGAACACAGGTTGACTGGTGAAGACTGGTTTGGGGTAGATCTAATATTTAGTCAAAAAATATTTTAGTCTTTTTTTTTTAACCCTTCTTCTCAGTTCACATATATTAAAATATGAGACAAAAGCTAAGAGAACAGTCCTTGTATATATGTGAATTATATCAGTCCAGGCTCTCAGAGATAAAACCTTAATATATGTTATCTGCATATGGAGGACATACGTAAGTAAGTAAGCATGTGATCACAAGGTGCTTTCCCATTAAAGTAAAAACATGTTATAAAAACAGAATGCTTAAAATAAAAACATAGTGCAACTCCTTCACACTGCACTGTGAGGGTACAGCCCAGAAGGGCTAACTGACTTGTCCAAGGTTTGTTTCTTTGACATGACTGATTGACTTGATATGACAGGATACACATACATAGAGAGAGAAAGGAAAAATGCTATACCAACTTGCACATTAAAATCTCAGATGTCTGGAAGCAGTATGATGATATTTAAAATATTACATCCTTAAAGCATGCATCATCCAGCAAAATTATTCTTAAAGAGTTGAATCCTAGGATTACAAAAGCTGTTGCCAACTTTGTTGCCAAGGTTTTATCAAAAGGAAATTTGGATTGGGAAGGCTGATTTCTTTACATGCTGTTTCCAGGGATAACTGCACCAATAAATGGATGACACATTTCCCAGAGATTTGTCACAATATCTTGACTGACATTTCTATTTATACTCACAAACAGGACAGACGAAATTTTCAACTGGGTTTTGATTCTTAAGCCTTTTCAGAGTATGAAAAATTGACTCCAGCATTGCAGTTGATGCTTTTAAAACTCATTTTACACAACATGGCTTTGCAGGCATGGATCAGAGCTAGGACAGTAAGAAATAAATTATGAACTGTATTAATAGCAGAAACAGGACAGTAATATCAACTCAAACAGTTTGAAGGGAGCTAACTAACACCCACCTCCAATGTTTTGAAAGTAAGCTTCAAAAATGTTCCACAAATGGATCAGAAATAGTTACCAACAGTGTGAAGCAACCTAAACAGTTCCTAACAGAGTGGACATTATTGGCTCTAGAGAAAACAGTAACAAATGAAACCCCAAAATGGATATTACTGTAGACTCTCCAACCTGAGAAGGATGTCAAGCCCATTCTGGAGACTGCATCTTCTGACAGACTGCGAAGGCCCTCAGTTCATTTGCCAAAGGCAGCCAGGTACCTGCTCACTCTTGGGTGAGAATTTTCCTATAGCTGGAGAAATTGCTGCGCACTTGCTGAAATTCTGGCCCCTGATTCACAGCTAGGGATTCACCTGTAGGATCTCTAGCTCTGCAAACAAGAAGCGGTGCACACACTCAGGCACAATGCCAAGGAAGAGCTCGCCAACTCTCCCTTTAACCTTTCTACTGCAAGCTCAGGGGGCCTTAGACCACTGCACAGGGAAACAGTGCCTGAGCAGAGAACAAGAGAAACCTGCCTGGAACTGGACATGAAACAGTTAATCAGGCAGCCCTTTGGAGACAGGGAGAAATGCAGGCAGGGTGAAGGGCAGAGTGAAATATAAGAGTTAAGCAGAAAGTACCCATATGTCCACTCAATGCAGGGGAAGAAATGTTCCTAGCTTTGAAACTGTGTACAAGGCCCTGTGTCCTTGTCTTTTGAAGTAAAGGGCTGATTCAAGAGTTAAGGATTGGTAAATGTGAAGATGTGGAAACAAAGAATAGTTGTTGGTCTAGGGAACTGGTAATAATTTAGACTATAATTCTGCCACATAGCAGAATCACTGAACTCCCAGTTCCCAGAAAGATATAGATAAATGCCTGACACACATTCCTAAGTTGTGCTTATAGGAAGCAGACCCCCTCCAGATGAAAACTGCTGACCATAAGAACACAGACCCTAGACTGGTTCAAACAAGAAGGTTGTTTATACTTGAAACTTCACCTTGATGCCAGCCAATCCAAGAACTGTCCATGAGCTGAAACTCCTCACTATCCCTCCAGGGTGGGTCACACAGTCTTAGGGGCATTAGCCCACTGTGCCCACCTTTGCCTGATGAAGCAATAAAGCTACTCTTTTCTACTTCATCCAACTCTGTCTTCACGTTTCTCTTTGGCACCAGTGAACAGAGACTGAGTTTGGGCAATAGTTTGGACCCTCAAACAGGAAGTTACTTTTCCAACCAAAAGCAGCTGAGACTATCCTCTCCTATTTAGTCTGTAGTCAGAGTTAATGAGGCCATCGCATTGAGAGAAGATATAGAATAGAGAAATACACAGAGTCAGGGCAACAAAGCCAAGTCAAACTTGAATTAAGTGGTAGGTCAGGCAGCTGTAATTCTGGAGAATTTCCGGCAGGAAGTAAACTTCCTTCCAAATACAACTATGAAGATCATATTTGAAGAGACCTTAGATGAGGTGGTCATGTATGGATGTGAGAGTTGGACTGTGAAGAAAGCTGAGTGCCGAAGAACTGATGCTTTTGAAATGTGGTATGGGAGAAGACTCTTGAGAGTCCCTTGGACTGCAAGGAGATCCAACCAGTCCATTCTGAAGGAGATCAACCCTGGGATTTCTTTGGAGGGAATGATGCTAAAGCTGAAACTCCAGTACTTTGGCCACCTCATGCGAAGAGTTGACTCCTTGGAAAAGACTCTGATGCTGGGAGGGATTGGGGGCAGGAGGAGAAGGGGACGACAGAGGATGAAATGGCTGGATGGCATCACTGACTCGATGGACGTGAGTCTGAGTGAACTCTGGGAGTTGGTGATGGACAGGGAGGCCTGGCGTGCTGTGATTCATGGGATCGCAAAGAGTCGGACACGACTGAGTGAGTGAACTGAACTGAACTGAACTGAACTGAACTAGATGAGGTGGGTAAGCAGAAACTATTAGGTTGGTACAAAAAGTAACTGCAGTTTGGCATTGTTGAAGCTTGCCATTTGACATTGCAATACATTCTTAAATAAACATGGTTATGTTAACATCATTTTAATGCACATTTCTTGCTTTTTTTTTTGCTAAAGACATTACTTGCTGTGCATTTCATATTTATTTTAGATTATGGAAATGATGTTAGACAAAAAGCTAATTTGAGCAGTTTTCTTATTTGAGTTCAAAATGGGTGGTAAAGCAGTGGTGACAACTCCTAACATCAACAATACATTTAGCCCAGGAACTGCTAATGAACATACAGGCAGTGGTGGTTCAAGAAGTTTTGCAATGGAGACAAGAGCTTTGATGATGAGGAGCACAGTGGCCAGCCATCAGAAGTTGACAACGACCAACTGAGAGCATTATTGAAGCTGACCCTCTTATAACTACAGGAGAAGTTGCTGAAGAACTCAACGTCAGCCATTCTATGGTCATTTGGCATTTGAAGCAAATCGGAAAGGTGAAAAAGCTCGATAAGTGGGTGCCTCATGAGCTGAACAAAATTCCAAAAAACTGTCGTTTTGAAGGGTCGTCTTTTCTTATTCTATGAGACAACAATGAACCGTTTCTCAATCAGATTGTGACATATGACAAAAAGTGTTTTTTATACGACAAACAGTGATAACCAGTTCAGTGGTTAGACCAAGATGAAGGTCAAAGCAGTTCCTAAAGCCAGATTCCCACCCCAAAAAAGGTCGAGGTTGTTGTTTGGTGGTCTGCTGTCCGTATGATCCAATACAGCTTTTTGAATTCTGGCGAAACCATTACATCTGAGAAATATGTTCAGCAAATCAATGAGACACACCGAGAAATGCAATGCCTGCAGCTGGCAATGATCAACAGAAAGGGCCCAATTCTTCTCCACAACATGGCCTGACCACATGTAGCAAAACCAATACTTCAAAGGTGAATGAATTGGGCTACAAAGTTTTGTCTCATTCACCAAGTTCACCTGTCCTCTTGCCAACCGACTATTGCTTTTTCAAGCATCTTGAAAACTTTTTGCAGGGAAAATGCTTCCACAACCAGCAGGAGGCATAAAATGCTTCCCAAGAGTTCATACAATCCTGATGTACAGATTTTTACACTACAGGAATAAACAAATTTATTTCTCATTAGCAAAATGTGTTGACTGTAATGGTTCCTATTTTGACAGATAAAGATGTGTTTGAGCCTAGTTATAATGATTTAAAATTCACAGTCTGAATCCCCAAGTACGTTTGTGTCAATCTAATAGAATAAATTTTATAGACAATAAAGAAAAACCTTATTTGTTGTTGTAATTTAGTCACTAAGTTGTGTCCAACTCTTGCCATCCCATGGATTGTAGCTTGCCAGTCTCCTCTGTCCATTAGATTTCCCAGGGAAGAATACTGGCCATTTCCTTCTCCATACTGGTTTTTACTATCATGGAGTCAACAATATCATGGAAAAGAATCAGCAGAAAAAAAAAATGAGTGTTACATTGATTATCCTTTTATAAATTAGCTACATACATTTATGGTTTGGTTAATTTATCACAGAATGCATGCAGTGGACTTTCAAAGTGTAACCTACACTGCCTGCAACTTGGAAGTACAGGGGAGAATACAACTTTGAAAATGTTATAGAGACAAAATGTACGCTATTCACACTCTTAACAGCCCTTGGTTAACTGACCTGCAAATAAACCAGTACCCTCCATTCCACTCCATGTCACACTGACCGATTCCCTTGCAACACCAAGAACTCATAGGTAACAGTTTCTGGGGTGTCTCCACATTGTCTGCTTTCAAGAATAAGTTGTGTCTCCAAATATGCTTGCTGCTGCTGCTGCTAAGTCGCTTCAGTCGTGTCCGACCAAATATGCTTATGTCCAGTTTATGTGTTTTGTTAGTTACCTAATAACTAGTAACATAGTTACTAGTAACATAGTTGCATAACACACCCGTGAAAAAAGGGACTGAAGAGAAAGCTGTCTGTATGCAAACTAAATCAAGTGCTTTGAATTGACTTAATTGATATGTTTCCTCTAACAATGCCTTCAATTAGGTGTCAAGGCAACTGTAAAATTTTTTTTTACCTGTAAAAACTCAAAGATTCTATGCTCACATTTCACTGCAAGAGTCAAAGAGTAATTGACACAATAAAGAAAATATAACTACAAATTGTAGATAAAGCATTACGGGGCGGGGGGGGGGGGTGGCCTAAGCCAGAAATAAGCAGCAGGATTCTAAGATAAGGTCTTAGGTCACCATGAAAAGATATATGTATGAATGCAGATTTATATTAAATTAAAATGTTTAAGATAGATACATATATAATTTTTTTATGATTCTCTCTTTTAACCACTTAGTAAAAAAACTAGTTCTGATCACGTCTGATATAACATCTTCTAATAGATAACTGAATGCCCAGTCAAGCTTAAAACTTAGTCCTATACAAAAATCTTAAAAGTTCTTTTAGAAAACATTCAGGTTCTCTGATAGCTTCCTCTTCTCCTGTAATAGCACCGGCCCTCCCAGTGTCATAAGCATTGTGCTAGTCCTGACGTGTGCGCTGCCTGGCACCCACTGGTCTGTAGTAATGACCTTGTTTCCCGGTCACATGTGCCCCTCTGGCCTCTGATAGTAAAGTATGAGGCTGTCCCCTTCTTTTACCTCCAGCAATCCTCCCATCCATATCTGGCCATTTCCCCATTGTTGTTTATTTAGCTTTTCCGCAGCTGGCTGCAGCCCCAGCACCACATGGACCTGGGCTGCATGTCCACCCTACATCTGCTGTGATGCTTCTGGTTCTCCCCTGAGCATCCCTGGTGTATGGGGACTGAACTGCTCCATATTGGTTTGGGAGGCATCTGCACTGTGCTCCTTTCTGCTCCCCAGTCCCAACAGGAGCACTGGGATAGAATCCCAGGCACTTCCCTGAATGCTTCATTCTTACCTTGGCCAGGACAGCAGCAGACCTTTTATTTCTCTTATATCACCTTTTTTTGCTTCCTGACTGCAGTCTCCACACTGGGAGAAGCCTGTGAACTGGGTCTTCATTTACCTAAGGATCAGGTAGGGGAATTTAATGGGACTTCTCACTCCTCACTGCCTGCTTTCAAGCCCAGCATCCTGCCAGTCTCCTGCACCAATGGCATAAGCTCACTGTGCCTTACAAATGATGAGCTATAATGAGACAAGACTTAAGGGAAGGAGGGGAAGATGCATTGGTTTAATATCTGTGAACACATAAATTTTATTTTTTATTTATATGTTATAATTCCAGAATGAGGGTTCAAACATGCCAGGTAATACTTTTGTTATTATTATAAAGTCTCCTCTACCTCTAGCTATGGATTAACACCTGCTATTGCTGTGCACAGATGTCTGGACTGAATACTACAGTCAGTACATGGTGCCAGAGAGGCCACAACTCAGTCAGGTGCACCTCCTACAGAAACACCTTCTTATCAGGCTTATTTGGTTTAGATACCATTTCACAAGAGGTATCCTCCCTGGGAGGGTTTCTCTGGTGGCTGAGTGGTAAAAGAATCTGCCTGTGAATGGAGGAGACACAGGTTTGATCCCTGGCTCAGGAAGATCCCCTGGAGAAGGAAGTGGCAACCCACTCCAGGATTCTTGCCTAGGAAATCCCATGGACAGAGAAGCCTGGTAGTCTACAGTCCATGGGGTCGCAAAGAGTTGGACATGACTGAGTGACTAAATGACAACAAAAAAACAACAATTCTCCCTGGACTTCAGAAACCTTCACTGAAAGGACAGGTATATCAGCACACCTCCTGCTGGGCCCTGTGCTTCCAGACAAGACAGTAATGAGGTTTGCTGGCTGAAGTAGCTTCTCCCACACACATAGGTGAATAAAGGCAGAAGGCGTATATTTAAGGCTATAAGACTATTAAAATATGGAAAGAAATGCATTATCATGAAACTTCAAAGCAGCAGAAATAAAGACCACGTCATAAAGATCACACCATTATCTAATGACCATGGGGTTCCCAGGTTTCCCTTCTCATGGTCTGCTAATGCTCAGATGTGCCCAGTTGTAAATCCATGTGGAAATCTCAGGCTGTTCTCCCCAAAGGTTGACCCTCAGCAGGTCTTTTTTAAAGAGCCCACTCTCACAAGCTCTCTGGGGAGACTCCAATCTATGCATTTTCCTAGATAAAAGCAAAATCTAACCTTTTATATTCTGCTTAGGACTATCAGTCCTGAAAAGAAAAGTTAACCTTTCCTGCCCTCAATGCAGTGTGGTTAATTGATCTACCACTGCGGGAAGAAAGGAATCTGCTTCCATTAAAACTGGAATAAAAAGCCAGCAGTCAAGCACATGCAGAAACTATTAGACACTGACACTTGTGACAGATAAATGGTGGAAGACCAAAGCCAACTGGGGTTGCCTAGACAGGGCAAGATCTACCAGAAGGAGTACTAGGTTAGGTAGACTGGGGGTTCAGAGGCAAAAGCTTACTGCTTAAGCTTTTAGCAAACTAAATCCTCTGTTTAGCTGAAATTTGTGCTTCTGGGATGAATCTGCTAAAATCTTAACTTTTCTTGGAACAAAATCACTCCTTGAAAACTTTTGTATGTTCTACATAAACATGCCTCAAAATGTTTCTCTCTCTGCAATGAGATCTCTTCATTAGAGGACAATCTTTGACTGAGTCCAGGCTGTGGGAGGGGCAACTTCAGTGATGAGGAAGCGATATTAAGCATTTGGTATTTAGAAAGAACACAGATCTTGCCCTCAAAAGGCACAGAACTAAGGAAGGAAGCCGTCAGCTAGGTTGAAATTAAACACACATGTGCATACTTTCCAAGTTCAGAGCAGTGGTAAGAAACACTGGATCCCCTGAATGGTTGCTAGATGTAAGGCCGGACTGGGGCCATGATGGGCCGCCCCTCCTCTCCCTCCCGCCGGCGGGGGCCAGTACCTAACAGAAGGAGCCTCCCAGATCCCAGGGACCAATGACAGCACACTTCGCCAGCTAAAGCCGCCCCACCCCAGCCACGTAGAAGGACCTGTCAGCCCGCGACGCTTCGGCCTGGCGACCTATCCGAATCCCCGTCCATTTAGCCTGACCATCCCTCGCAACAAACATATAAAAACCACCCCCAACACTTCCTCAACTTGCCTCGTTTGGGTCCGGGAACTCTGCCCGGGAGCACTGCTCCATTAAAAAGCCTGTTAGACACTCTTTTGGTGTCCTGGTCGTCTTTACCTAACACTAGATAGGGCTCTCTCTTTTCTTGCAATAAAAGAAAAATAAAGAAATCTTGAGTGATGGGGCAGAGGTATGGCCAACCAGGCTCTTCTTTTCTGGACAGCTGAGCACAGATGAGACTCCTTTAAACCTTTACTGGCACTTGGCACCATCAACTTCCTATAACTGCCTAGTGTCCTGAAGACAACTTTAAAGCATACACTTTAGTACAGATTGTCTTTATCTGAAAACAACTGGAAAAAGAACACATTCGTTGAATAAAGAATAAATTGACTGTTTTTTGGAGTGTTTTGTAGACAGAATGGCCCAATAGTACCATATGACACTCTTTACTTTACACAAGATGCTCACAGAACAAATATAATGAAAGCAATTTTTCAAAATCTATTTCAGGGCTTCATTTTCTCCCCTTTGTTAGCCAAATGATTCTCTTTGGAAACGTCAGCTGCATCACGGTTGCCCAATCCTACCAGCTCCTCATTTGTTAATGCTGTTCACATGACTCAAGCTGTTCCCCAACATTACTTGCAACAACTTCATGAATTCTAATCCGGTAAACAGTACATATTTAATACTTTCTATAATGAGGGACAGGAAAAGTTAATGTTTACAAGCTGGATTCTGGAGCCAGATCACCGAGGGCCAAACTTGGTTCTGTGATTTCTAAGCCACATGCCCTTGGGAGATATTTTGAACCGTCCAGGCCTCAGTTTCCACAGTAAACACTATTAGGTGCTGACTACCATCATCTCTGGGGGCTTCCCAGGTGGCTCAGATGGTAAAGAATCTGTCTGCAATAAGGGAGACCCAGGTTCGATCCCTGGATCGGGAGGATCCCCTGGAGAAGGGAATGACAACCCACTCCAGTATTCTTGCCTGGAGAGTTCCATGGACAGAGGAGCCTGATAGGCTACAGTCCATGGGGTTGCAAAGAGCTGGATGCCACTCAGCTACTAATCCTTTCACCATCATCTTTATCATCATCAGAGTCTGCAGGAAATCTTCAGCAGCAAGTGTCTAGGTATGCACAAGTCATGCGGACTTCTGACATGCAAAGTGGTAATCAAGACATTAAAGTAGGTAAATGAGGAAACTACTGCTTCTCTATCAAGTAATTGTGAGAATTTATCCATTTGTATTTTTTTAAACTGTTTTCTAAATGTTGAATCCTCATAAACTGGATAATAAGTGATTTATGCTTGGCTCATTTAAGAGGTAGGCTTTTTCAGAGAAAGTATAGTAACTGAATGGAATTCCTTCATAACTATAACTAAATGGACATTGATTTAAATACATTTTATGCTGTTGTTCTTGATGGCCTCATGCAGTGCTTCTCAATGTTTTCAAAGAAGAACATTTAATATAAGAAAAAATATATATACCACCCACCACTCTAACCCTACATTCTGGACCCTCAGGGTATAGTAGAAAGTATTCTCTCTAAGCAGGAAATTTCCTTCAAGTCTCTTGTTTCATTTTAAAAACCAAACCACATTTTGCTTTATATTCTATAATATGTACAATTTATTTAATATAAAATAATTTTAAAGTTATTTATGATTAGTAAAATTTGTTAACATTATTTTGTCCCCAACATCCTCAAATAAAATCGTAACTCTAAAAGCACATAGCACTTATTTATGCTATGCTATGTGTATCTAAGCACAGTTTTGTTAATTTCTCGTATGTACCTGGTAAGTGTGGATAAAATGCAACATTCAGGCACAGATTAATGGAAAACCAGCCACAACCAGCATCACCTACCTGGTGTTAAATTATCCAGATGTTAGGGAAAGGAGAAAGCCAGAACCAGTGACATCAGTCTTACAAGTAAGTAAGATAATGAAAAAATATCAACTGACGACCAACTCACCTCACAGCAGTGTATTTGCTAGTAACACCTACTACTTTTACTTGCCTAATCTTCACTACTTACCTAAATGTTAGGAAAATGGGTCAGAGTGATATGAGGTTTAACTATTCATTATCTAGGGGTGGAAAATAAATCAGTCTGAAGATTAACCACGCTCAAAGGTATACATAAACTGTCAAAAAAAGAAAATCATCACAATTCAGCATGAATATTTTCATCTTTGTGTCTTTATTGGAAACAACACACTAATGAATAGCTGTGATTTCCTATCATAGCTTGGGGACATCTCTCTTTCACCATAAAACAAATTGAAAGTGAAAGTTGCTCAGTCATGTCCGAATTTTCTAGGCCAGAATACTGGAATGGGTAGCCTTTCCCTTCTCCAGGGGATCTTCCCAACCCAGGGATCAACCCCAGCTTAGCCACAAGGGAAGCCCAAGAATACTGGAGTGGGTAGTCTATCCCTTCTCCAGTGGATTTTCCCGACCCAGGAATAAAACAAATTAACAAAACCCCCAAAACCAAGCAGTATATTTTAAAAGACTTTGATCTTTTTAAAACTCTGATTTTAAATATTTTTTATTTTAATATTCTGACCATTTCTTTGTTGAGGAAGTAAATGTTTAGTTGCTTGCACTAAATCAATATCTACATTATTTATGCTTTTAGATGATGTTTTAGAATGTTAATGTGTTTCTGAATATTAAACATGCTTTGAACTAAATATGTTTACAATGAAAATTTTGGTAACACATTTTGACTAGTTTTGGCTCAACCGCACTTTAAATTGTCTGTGATTTTTCCTTTCTCTCCATTTATACCTTAGGGAATTGAGAGCTGGGAGATCCTGGAGTCTATAGCATGGGTTTCAGTACGCAGCAACTTGAAAACTTTCAATTTGTTGTTGTTGTTGCTTTTAACTAAGCAGAAATGGAATGGTAGCCCAAAATATTTGGGTAGCTTCATTTGTCTTTTTTTTTTTTAATATAAAATAGAAAAAATGAGAAGATGGTGGAGGAATAGGAAGGGAAGACCACTTTCTCCCTCACAAATTTCTCAAAAGATCATTTCAATGCGGAGCAAACTCCACAAAACAACCTCTGAATGCAGGCAGAGGACATCAGGCAACCAGAAAAGCAGATCATTGTCTTCAAAAACAGGTAGGAAAAAATATAAAAGACGAGAAAAGAGACAAAGGAGGTGGGGAGGGAGCTCCGTCCCAGGAAGGGAAGCCCATCCCGGGAAGGGAATTCTAAGAGAGGTTTCCAAACACAAGGAAACACTCTCCCTGCCGAGTCTGTGGCGAGCCTTGGAAACACAGAGGGCAACATAACAGGAAGGAAAAACAAATAACTAATTAAAACCAACAGATTACAAGCCCAACAGTAACTCCCCCAGCGGAAAAGCAGCACAGACGCCTGCAACCGCCACTAGCAAGTGGGGGCAGGGCAGGGAAGCGCCGGAGGCGCGGGCTGCTGTGCTCGGGAAGAAGCAGGCAGAAACGCCCCACGTGTAACCAGAGCGATCGAACTTGGGCGAGCAAACCAGACTGGGGGATAGCTACCACGCGAAAAGCTGGAACATAAGACCCAGCCAGGACCGCGCACAGAACAAAGGACGGAACGGAAATAGCCGGCTGCAGACCATCCCCCGCCGGGGACAGGCAGCCAGAGCCGTTAAGGACTGGAAAGGGGCAATCACAGCCCTGGAGAGACTTTACCTAACAAACTAAGGGCAGGCTTCTTTGCTGAGACTTCTGGGGGGTGCTGGACAGTCACCATCTGCCTCACAGGGAGCGCCAGCAGTACACCCAGAAAACTGAGCAGTAGAGACAGAGAAGGGGACAAGTCGTGGCGACCGCGCTCGCCGAGCTCCTGAGCTCGCCGAGCTCCTGAGCTGCTTGGACCTGGGAGGGGCGCAGAGCGCAGTCCCAAACAAGTCTGTGCCTCTGAGGGCTACCTGGGCACCAAACCTGAGCGGCTTGGGCCGGGGAGGTGCGCGCAGCCTGGGGCTGGCCTCGGACGTTTCCCGGCTGAGCACCGTGGAGCCGTCGCGGTTTGTTCCCGGTGGCGGGGGACAGGTCCAGCGGGGCTGAGATGCTGTGTGTCCATGACAGTGCTATTTGTTTGCAGCATCCCCCCCCTCCCCACAGCGTGACTGAACTAGTGAGCCTAAAAAAGAAAAAAGAAAAAAAAAGTGTCCACCACCGCCCCCCTGTGTCAGGACGGGACTCAGACACTGAAGAGACCAGCAAACAGAAGAAGTCAAACAGAGGGAACCGCCTTGGAAGTGACCCCACACGGCCCATAACATCAGAGAAGGGCCAGATATATCTTCACTATTTTTACAATCATTCCTTATTTTTTTATCTTTTTCTTTTTTCTTTTTTTTCCCTTCTAACTTTTTTTTAAGTGTTAAGTCTTCTATTTCTCCTCTAATTTTTAATTTCTATAACCTACTATTACTTTAAAAAAAAATAAAAGACTCTACTTTTTTAAGGCAAACACCATATATAGTCTTTAAGGTTGTTGTTGGTATTTCTTTTTTAATCTTGTGGGTTTTTTTCTTTTTTTTCTTATTACTTTTTCTTATTTTTTTCTTTCTTCTTTTTTTCTTTCTTCCTTCTGCTTCTTCTCTTTAATATTGTATTTTTGAAAATCCAACCTCTACTCTAGGTTTTTCTAATCTTTGCTTTTCAGTTTTTGTTATCAATCTTGTACATTTCAAAACCCAATTTTACCTGACAGCGAGATTACTGGCTTGACCACTCTCTCCTCCTTTTGGACTCTCCTTTTTCTCCACCAGGGGGGCTCTGTCTCTCCTCCCCACCCCCCCATCTCTTCTATATCCAACTCTGTGATTCTCTGTGTGTTCTAGATGGTGGAGAACACCTAAGGAACTGATTACTGGCTGGACTTGTCTCTCTCCTTTTCATTACTCTCTCTTACCCTCCTGGCCACCTCTGTCTACTTCCTCCCTCTCCTCTTCCCTGTATAACTCCGTGAATACCTCTGAG
>NW_024070186.1:20730214-21031129 GCF_014754425.2 Oryx dammah | reverse complement strand
GTACCCCAATGTTCATCGCAGCATTGTTTATAATAGCCAGGACATGGAAACAACCTAGATGTCCATCAGCAGATGAATGGATAAGAAAGCTGTGGTACATAGACACAATGGAGTATTACTCAGCTGTTGAATACATTTGAATCAGTTCTGATGAGATGGATGAAACTGGGGCCAATTATACAGAGTGAAGTAAGCCAGAAAGAAAAACACCAATACAGTATACTGACACATATATATGGAATTTAGAAAGATGGCAATGATGACCCTGTATGCAGGACAGCAAAAAAGACAAAGATGTGTATAATGGACTTTTGGACTCAGTGGGAGAGGGAGAGGGTGAGATGACTTGGGAGAATGGCATTGAAACATGTATAATATCATGTAAGAATCGAATTGCCAGTCTATGTCCGATGCAGGATATGGCACGCTTGGGGCTGGTACGTGGGGATGACCCAGAGAGATGTTGTGGGGAAGGGGGTGGGAGGGGGGCTCAAGTTTGGGAACGCATGTGCACCCGTAGTGGATTCATGTCAATGTATGGCAAAACCAATACAGAATTGTAAAGTAAAATAAAAAATAAATAAATTTAAAAGAAGGTAAAATGACAAATCCTGATGATAGCTATTCATAATGGAAATGCTTACAGATCCTTAAATATAGTTTGGTAGGAAAGGGCGGCAGTGAATCAAGTTGTTACAGTTTGTTCCAGGAAAGGCATTTTGGATGAATGCCATCTATTTTTACAAATACGTCTTGTGATTTTAGTTTTATTTTAGTTTTATCTACTCTACTTTCCCAAACAGATTGCTGAAGCTGAAGCAAATGTATGTAGTACAATAAAAGGAATTGACATTAAAAAAAAGTAAAATATAAAATATAGGTCTGTGTTTGTATAGGTAGATAGTATGAATATTAATTTTCCATAGCAGTCATAAATGGAGCTGAAAATGCTTTGTTTGGAATTCTTAAATAAATGAATAAATAGATAGATGTCCCAGGAAGAAGACATTACTATTTTTTACAAGTGGATGGAAAATAACATTGTCATCTCTTACCACAAAGTTTTAAGGAAAGTGTTACCTTAATAAAAATGAGAATGCTGTGGTATAAAGTTAGCCCACTCTTTATGTCCACTGAAATAATGAATGTATTGCTAATGAACCCAAGAAAATGAAAACTTTTGTATCCAACCCCACCCTAGTTTCCAGTACATCTGCCTTGAGAAGACCTGTTGTTATTCAACCAGCTAATCACATCCTTTGTTTACATCACTGTTTCTATTCATCAGAGCTAATCTACACAGCCATCTGGTACTTGAGAGATAATTACCTTTTCCAAGTCCCAGAAGCCCATGAGGCATCTCAGGGGAAAACTGAATTAGATCTGTCCTTCCCTGGTAGAGCAACTACTGGAGCTAAGATGAACAGATGGTTAGAGTGTTAGCCTTCAACTGGAGTATGGATTTTATCCAGCGTTACAATGAACCTGTAGTTTACAGGGGAAATGGCAGCTCTGACAACATTCTTTAGTATGACTTGGTCTAGAATCTGCTTCCACTTTCCTTGGCAGCCTTGTTTCCTACCAGTTCAAATGAGTCAGCATCTCCAGCAATGAGGCTCAAAAAGCTGCACAGTTCACCATAGTTCATACACTTTCTAAGGTGATTCTAATGTACAGCCCTGACACTGGGGGTGAAATGGTGAGCAGAAGATAGTCCCCTTCCTGCATAGATAATACTTCAGGGTTTTGTTTATAATCACCTTTTTTTTTTTTTTTTTTAGAGTATAAAAGAGATACACGCTTATTGTAGAAAGCTTGGAAAACACAGAAAAGCCTAAAGGTAGGCCCAGAAAAATATCATCCAATGACACACCTGTAAATATTTCTTCTCCAAAATTTAATACGATTATATGTACAAGACAGTGTCTACTCTTTTTTTTTTTTTCACTTACTAGTGTGTCATGAGGAGTTTTTAATGTGATATTGTTTTGTTTTGTTTTTTACCAATTTGTAAACTCTCCTAAAATGTTCTTCTCAGTTACTCTGAATCACCCACTGCATACTCATCTAAGTCTCCCCAGGCCCAATCTCCCTTTGGTATTTATCTCTCAAGAGGATCCCAGGGTCTCTTGTTCAGGCTCCAAACAAGCAAAGAAGCCCTTCTGGAGCCTCTTTATCTCCATCAAAGGGTGATCTGAAGACTGTCCTCAGACCATCCCTTCTGGCCACTCTACTCTGCTGCTTTTGATGCTTTTAGGAGTTGATATGGAAATAAGCTATGTAAATAGAGGCTGTTCTTTATGAGCCCGCTGTCTTCCCAGGTATTCAACAAAAACACAGAAAAATGGCTTTTTAGAGGATCAGGTGGAGTTTCATAAAATTTACTTTAAAAATTTATTTTATTATTTTTATCAAAGTAGAGCTGATGTACAACATTATATAAGTTATAGGTGTATCATATAGTGATTCACAATTTTTAAAGGTGTTACTTCTTTTAGACTTATAAAATATTGGCTGTATTCCCTGTATGGTACTTATAAATTGTAGTAGCTTATTTTATACCTAATAATTTGGACCTCTTAATCCCCTACCCCTATCTTGCCTTTCCCCTCTTTCCTCTCCCCACCGGTAACCACTAGTTTTTTCTTTATAAGTCTGCTGCTCTTTTGTATATTCACTGCTTTGTTGTATTTTTTAGATGACACATACATGTAATATCATACAGTATTTGTTCTTCTCTGACTTATTTCACTTTTTTATTCTTTTTTTCTGGGTGAATAGTACTACATGGAATATATGTGTACGTATGTGTGTATGTATACATGTTTGCGTAAATAATGCTGTTATGAGCACTGGGCTGCATGTATTTTCATGAAAGTTATCTTTAATAAGCAAATTATATCCCTTATATCAATGGTGGTAGTGTTTTCACATTTTTCTACTTATGGGAATAAATGCATAAAAAAACGTTCCCCACAAGATAAAGTGTATTCTCCATCTACATTGCTGTGTACTTTTTTCTTTCTTTCTTTCTTTTTTTTTCAGTTTTATTTATTTTTTCAATTTGGTATCCTGGATGGATATATTAATGATATCTCCATGTGAACTTTAAAATATACTTGTTACTGAAAATAATGTTGTCACTGAAACTACTTCTAATATGAAGACAGAGTTAACAAAAGAAGTGACTCACACAAGAATCCCCTAAAAAATAAACCAGGGTGGTCACATTTAGCTGCAAATCCTGTCACACCCACAACTGTATCAGCAGTGTCAAACGTGGTGCCAGGTACACAGCAGTCCTACCCAAACGGTATCAGGTTAAAGATCTTGACCGTGTCGTCTGGCCAGTAAGCTGGCAGAGTGAGGATGCTCCCAAACCTAGGACTCTCACTACAAGTTCAGTATTCTTTTTATATCACACAGCTATGGAGAAGGTAATGTCACCCCACTCCAGTACTCTTGCCTGGAAAACCCCATGAATGGAGGAGCCTGGTAGGCTGCAGTCCATAGGGTCGCTACGAGTCGGACACGACTTTTCACTTTTCACTTTCATGCATTGGAGAAGGAAATGGCAACCCACTCCAGTGTTCTTGCCTGGAGAATCCCAGGGACCAGGGAGCCTGGTGGGCTGCCGTCTATGGGGTCATACAGAGTCAGACACGACTGAAGTGACTTAGCAGCAGCAGCAGCTTCCTGCTGACCTCTTAAGCTCCAATACATACAAAGCTTTTCATCCACCCTCACCAGTGACAGCCTGCTGGGTCTTCACTGTTCAGCTTGAGGAGAAAAGTTAAAATTTTACATAACCTCCTATTCCTTTTGCCTCTGTAACTCAGCTTGCTCCTTGCAAAGTCTGGATCATGTAGTCTCAGAAAGTGGGGACTTACAATACTAGGAACTGGGGTTTATCTCACTCACCCTTGTCCTGCTCTTTGCCATTGCCCAGCCCCTGCAAACCTGCTTAATCATGCCTGTCCATGTAAAGGTCAGGCATCCCCCTCCCCATCTTGACTACTGTTCCCATACACACAAAATCCCTTAGTTTAAACCAGCGTATTAGCAGCTAGTGTTGCCACTATAGTAAGTTTATAAAAACACTGTAAACCCTTTGTTCGGGGCTCAGAACTTGGAGTGTTAACTCCTCTGGGCCTGCTGGTGTAATAAGCCTGAGTTCTCCAACTCTCTGAGTGTGGTGCTTGGTTTTTTGATGACTGGTTTCTGCAATATTTCTGGGGGCCCCAGTGAGATTCCAAACATGCTGGCCCCTTGAGCCGTTGGACTGGTGGCTCAGCCAGGCTGGAGCGAAGGAACCACAAGACACACAAGAAGGCACGCCACCTGATGGTATTTTGGGTTCTCTTTTGGATCGGTGTTCCGACTCTCTGGTTGGCCAAGCCCTGACGAGACTCATTGGAGGGGCAGACCAACTCACCAGGAATGGCCACAGGATAAGGTAAGGCCCAGGGCCAGTCCCCAGTCAGGTCCTACCCCAACGGATAGAAGAGGAGATGGATCACCTCCTTGGAGGTCCCAGGAAGGGAGCAACAGTTAAGGAAACCTGGGGACTTGGGAAAAGGAGGCATTGTAATAGTCTCTGAATGATTGTGAGCGAATGGAATGAGAAAAGTTTTTCTTTTTGGAAACTGCAAAACCAATTCTTTTTTTCAGTTGAGTTCAGTTCATCTGCTCAGTTGTGTCCGACTCTGTGACTCCATGAACCGCAGCATGCCAGGCCTCCCTGTCCATCACCAACTCCCGGAGTCCACCCAAACCCATGTCCATCAAGTCGGTGATGCCATCCAACCATCTTACCCTCTATTGTCCCCTTCTCCTCCTGCCTTCAATCTTCCCCAGTATCAGGGTTTTTTTCAAATGAGTCAGCTCTCTGCATCAGGTGGCCAAAGTATTGGAGTTTCAGCTTCAACATCAGTCCCTCCAATGAACACCCAGGACTGATCTCCTTTAGGATGGACTGGTTGGATCTCCTTGCAGTCCAAGGGACTCTCAAGAGTCTTCTCCAACACCACAGTTCAAAAGCATCAATTCTTCAGTGCTCAGCTTTCTTTATACTCCAACTCTCACATCCATACATGACCACTGGAAAAACCACAGCCTTGACTAGATAGACCTTTGTTGGCAAAGCAATGTCTCTGCTTTTCAATATGCTGTCTAGATTGGTCATAACTTTCCTTCCAAGGAGTAAGCATCTTATAATTTCATGGCTGCAATCACCACCTGCAGTGATTTTGGAGCCCAGAAAAATAAAGTCAGCCACTGTTTCCACTGTTTCCCCATCTATTTCCCATGAAGTGATGGGATCGGATGCCGTGATCTTCGTTTTCTGAATGTTGAGCTTTAAGCCAACTTTTTCACTCTCCTCTTTCACTTTCATCAAGAGGCTCTTTAGTTCTTCCTCACTTTCTGCCATAAGGGTGGTGTCCTCTGCATATCTGAGGTTATTGATATTTCTCCCAGCAATCTTGATTCCAGCTTGTGTTTCCTCCAGCCCAGCATTTCTCATGATGTACTCTGCATATAAGCTAAATAAGCAGGATGACAATATACAGCCTTGATGTACTCCTTTTCCTATTTGGAACCAGTCTGTTGTTCCATGTCCAGTTCTAACTGTTGCTTCCTGACCTGCATACAGGTTTCTCAAGAGGCAGGTCAGGTGGTCTGGTATTCCCATCTCTTTCAGAATTTTCCACTGTTTATTGTGATCCACACAAACAGCTAGTTTGTTAAAAGGCCTAGGAAAAAGCTTGAAGTTAACCCTTTCCATGTCCTTGAAATACACAACCAACCTTGCCTGAGACCTCAGCCTTGGGCAAATTAGAACTTGAAGCAAAGAAAAAAAAGGGGGGGTCAAAGATATATATATATATATTTTTGATATTTTAAATGTCAAACAGAAAACTATAAGATCTCTGTCTGTCTGGATTTATGCATGTCTCAGTGTATGTCTTTTGTTTTTTTCTGATAATAATGTTGAAGTGGTAAAGAATTCTAATTTAATTGGCCCAAGAAAGTAAGTGCTTACAAATCAAACAATTCTAAGTATAAGAAAAATTAACCTTAACAAATTTCAGATTCATGTAAACTGGGAAATATTCAATACTAAATATCTAGTACTAATGTTTGTTTGCTAATCTAATAAGGAAGTAGGATGTATGTTTTTAACAAAGAAGATATAAAACATTACATTTTACCAAAAGAAAAGAAAGTAGGTCAGACTTACAAGTGGCTGTTATAGAAAGTGATTAAAAAGTCTGTGGAAAGTGGACCCTGAAAAAAAAGTTTTGTGCATGGTTAGGACTGACTAAGTTTAAAATAAATTTAATTAAGTTTACTTAAATGAGTTTAAAGTAAGCTGGTGCAAAAACTTGAATTTGGCCTTTCTCTCTGTTGAGAGGACATACTTTCCTCAGATGATGAACTGCTTTTAATAATAGATTTAAGTTTCTTTAACCTCTTAATTGATCTGTTCTATATTTACCTTTGAAATCTTCTAACTTTGGCTAAGTGTATAACTATTATTTCATAGTAAGTTATATAATCCTACCTGACTGTTACAAACTCTTTTGACATTTATTGACAAAACTTCCTAAATAACTTGATCTCGAGCTAACTTTGGGATGCTTCAGGGGGCCCCTGAGACATCCCAAAGAGCTATTAAGCTACCTTGGTTCCTTGGACATATTAAATTACATGAGAAGTACTGTTAAAGGGGTGATAAATCTTTTCAGGTTATACCGTATGGTTGATGTTACTAATATAGATATCCTAAAATTATGTAAAATTCCTAGATCTGATATGCCTGGATAAAATATGGTCAATTATAATTCTAGTTATCATATTAAAGTGTTACATATCACAACAATGACTAGGTTTCTCTGTCAACTGCAATAGAATCAGATTTTAAACATGCTTTCTATGGTTTTACTCTCGTGCCTTCTGAAGAATACTGCTAGTTCTTCAAGATTTATGAAAAAGACTTCCCAAGATTAAACAGATAAACAAATGTTGTTATTAACAGTAAGCTGGAACCAGATTGGAATTTGGTCTTCTCTCTGTTTATAGAACAAAGTTTTCTTAGAATGCAACTTTTGATAACAGATTATGAATTTCTTTGCCTTTAAGTGATTTATATTTGTTTTTAAAAACTTTTTGTAAGAGGGTTCCCTTTTCTCCACATCCTCTCCAGCATTTATTGCTTGTAGACTTTTGGATTGCAGCCATTGTGATGGTGTGAAATAGTACCTCATTGTGGTCTTGATTTGCATTTCTCTGATAATGAGTGATGTTGAGCATCTTTTCATGTGTTTGTTAGCCATCCGTATGTCTTCTTTGGAGAAAAGCCTATTTAGTTCTTTGGCCCATTTTTTGATTGGGTCGTTTATTTTTCTGGAGTTGAGCTGCATAAGTTGCTTGTATATTTTTGAGATTAGTTGTTTGTCAGTTGCTTCATTTGCTATTGTTTTCTCCCATTCAGAAGGCTGTCTTTTCACCTTACTTATAGTTTCCTTTGTTGTGCAGAAGCTTTTAATTTTAATTAGATCCCATTTGTTTATTTTTGCTTTTATTTCCAGTATTCTGGGAGGTGGATCATAGAGGATCCTGCTGTGATTTATGTCAGAGAGTGTTTTGCCTATGTTCTCCTCTAGGAGTTTTATAGTTTCTGGTCTTACATTTAGATCTTTAATCCATTTTGAGTTTATTTTTGTGTGTGGTGTTAGAAAGTGATGGTGACCCTGTATGTGAGACAGCAAAAGAGACACAGATGTATAGAAGGGACTTTTGGACTCTGAGGGAGAGGGAGAGGGTGGGATGATTTGGGAGAATGGCATTGAAACATGTATACTATCATGTAAGAAACGAAGTGCCAGTCTATGTTCGATGCAGGATACAGGATGCTTGGGGCTGATGCATGGGGATGATCCAGAGAGATGATATGGGGTGGGAGGTGGGAGGGAGATTCAGGATTGGGAGCTCATATACACCCGTGGTGGATTCATGTCAATGTATGGCAAAACCAATACAATATTGTAAAGTAAAATAAAGTAAAAATAAAATAAAAAAAAACTTTTTGTTACTTTGGTAAAGTAAATAAACATTATTTCAGATTATGGTACATGCAGACAAAGCTCATTCTGCTTCTACAAAAAATAACCCCTCACGGTTTGACTTTTGCTATCCTGATGTCCTTAAAACATGGCAATAGTCTGCTTCTAAATCAGGAAATTAAAAATGGATAAACAACAGATGAAAATCAAAGAGCCAGGGCTATGGGAAATCCAAGATAGCTGCTTGCCTTTTCCCAGTTCCCTGACAGACCTCATTTTTATTTGATGGGTTAAAGCCTTCCCTGGCTACAGTGTTAATGCCCTCACAATGAGTTCTCCCAAAAAAGAAAAAAATTACATTTCACTGAATATTAAGTTCTAGTTTTGTTAATTAAGGTCTGTGCTTACTAAGACTCACTTCTGAGATAGTTTCTTGTTATGTTATATTGCTAAAAGTTTTAATTAAGTTATTAAAAATACACTCTAAGATTGTTTCTAAAGCTTATCTCAGTAACCAGTCTTTGTATAAAGGTCAGATGCTCCATGATGTAGGACACGGTTGAGCGACTTCACTTTCACTTTTCACTTTCATGCATTGAAGAAGGAAATGACAACCAAGAGATTAACAATCATTTATCTGAGTCAGATGACCTGGGGTATACCGAGTTATATCCAATGAAAGTTCTTGACTTAAATTCTTGCTTGTGATCTTACTAATAACTGCTAGCTATATTATTTCCTATGTAGCTTGCTTCAGAAGATTATTTCTTAGGTTACCAAATTTCTTATGTGAGCCTGTGATAAATGCTGATATGCAGTTCCATGTGAGATCAATAATTGTAATAATGTAACTCTATATATGGAGAGAAAGAACAGAGGAAATATTTTCCTGGACCAAGAGCCTAGTAAGACAGACTTTTGCTACTTACAAGGCCTGGTCCAGTGACAACACATTGAGTAGCCTGTCAATGGAACCTTTGTTAGAGCTGGGAATGAGCCTTCCCAGCACCATGGGACACAATGACCATGCTGCTGCTGCTAAGTCGTTTCAGTCGTGTCCGACTCTGTGCGACCTCACAGATGGCAGCCCACCAGGCTCCCCCTTCCCTGAGATTCTCCAGGCAAGAACACTGGAGTGGGTTGCCATTTCCTTCTTCAATGCATGAAAGTGAAAAGTGAAAGTGAAGTCGCTCAACCGTGTCCTATTCTTAGTGACCTCATGGACTGCAGCCTACCAGGCTTCACCGTCCATGGGATTTTCCAGGCAACAGTACTGGAGTGGGGTGCCATTGCCTTCTCCAACAATGACCATGAAATGCCCCCAAAACATGGTCAAATATGTGGCTTTGAAGGGGCCCTGCTGACTGGAAGTTGGCCCTTGCCAACTGCCTCTACAAAGATTAAATCTCATGACTGCCACAAGATGCTGACCTTCAACACCCCCTTGAAAGGAGTTCAGGGTGAACACAAAAAAATAAGGCACTCTGTGCTCTGGGAAAAACCCAGGAAAATAGGCCTTCAGATAGTCAGATGTTTTCAGGTAAAAATTTTTATGAATCCAAATTCTTGCATCTTCTCATACCTAGAGAAATACTACTGTCATGAACCAATGTCTGGACCTGGTTCTCCTGGCTAGCCCCACAACAGCTTTCCTACTTCTTTTAATCTTTGGGTCATATATATTTAACCTCCTTGTTAATTTTGTTTCTCCAAGTAGTAGTATGACAAGAATATCCCCCAGCCAACACCCAGACAATGCTGGAACAAGCTGCCTTATCATTCTGTGGACTCTCATCTCCCTCTGTAAATGCACCTTGAGGACCTCAGGCTTTCTCCCTTTGAGATCTTATACAGGAGACCACCTCCAGTGATAGAAAAGCTCAAGGGAGACCACCAACAACTAGCTGACCTGGAGATGTCCCAACACCTCCAGGCCCTGGAAAAAGTATTCCGCCATATCTCCTGGTAAACCTTAGAAAGGACACCCATTCCTTTAGGCAACTGGGTTCATCCTCTCAGGAGATGAGATATGGGTTAAATATTAGAAAAAAACCACAACACTTCAGCCAGTTTGGACAGACCCTCACACAGTCGTCCTGGCAACCCCTACTGCTATTAGAGTTATAGGTGTCATTCCCTTGGATCCACCACACCAGAGTCAAGAAGGCAGTGACTTTCCGTGATGAGGACCTGGAAAGCAGTTTGGGACCCCAAAAACCTCCTCAAGGTCTGGTTCCAAAGACAATGGCCCTCACCCACAAAGGACACTGAGCACTGCTCTAGTCACTCTGGAAGCTGACCATCAATGCATGGCAGAAGTTTGAGGATTCTTCAGCCTTGCTCCAGCCACACTCCGGTAGCTGGCTGGTCAATGCATGGTGGAAGCTTGAGGATCTGGCTATCAAAACATCGATGGATTTTCATTGTCAATCCTGGCCTCTATCCCTAATCAGTATTATTGCTATGCTCTTCATTACAGGACCAGCTAGACACCCTGGCTGAGGTGGTTTTACAGAATAGGAGAGGGCTAGACCTACTGACAGCTGAAAAGAGAGGACTCTGCCTCTTCTTGAATGAAGAATGCTGCTTTTATGTAAACCAATCAGAAATAGTCAGGGACATGGCCCAAGAGCTAAGGGAACAAATCATAAAAAGCAAAGAGAAACTAGCAAATTCCTGGGATAATTGGAACAGTATCTGGAGCTGGGCATCGTGGCTTCTCCCTTTAACAGGTCCTCTCTTCATGCTGTTTGCTGCGCTCTTGTTTGGCCCTTGTATTCTCAATGCATAACCTCTCGAATTGAATCCATAAAGTTACAAATGGTAATAGTGCCATATAGCCCCCTAAATGATAGGAAGCTCTGAATGTCCTGCTAAAACATGAGATGATGCTTTCTACAATGAGTGATAGAAGCATCAAGAGGGGGGAATGAAGAGGAAAAGTTAAAATTTTATGTAACCTCTTGCTCCTTCTGCCTCTGTAACTCAGCTTGCTCCTTGCAAAGTCTGGATCACGTAGGTCATGTAGTCTCAGAAAGTGGGGACTTAAAATACTAGGAACTGAAGCTTATCTCACTCACCCTTGTCCTGCTCTTTGCAATTGCCCAACCCCTGCAAACCTGCTAATCATGCCTGTCCGTGTAAAGGTCAGGCAATCCCCTCCCCATCTTGACTACTGTTCCTATACACACAATATTCCTTAGTTTAAACCAACATATTAGCAGCTAGTGTTTCCCACTATAGTAAGTTTATAAAAACTCTGTAACCCCTTTGTTCGAGGCTCAGAGCTTAGCGTGCGCCCAGTGGCATAATAAACCTGAGTTCTCCAACTCTCCACGTGTGGTGCTTGGTTGCTCAATTAGTGGTTTCTGCAACAAGCTCAGGGACCCTCCTCTGTCAAGGTCTCATGCTTTTTCCATACATGGCTCATGAGACTGGCTGGGTTAAGGACTGTGTTAAGCCATTGGTGTGCCTTTGGAGGAGTCAGGAAACACTTTACAGTGTTAGATCGAGTCAGGGAGAAATCCATAGCCCTTCCTGTGACTCGACACTCAGTCTTATCTGTTGAGATTAATAAAATTATTCTTGTCACACAGTATTAATAGAAAAAGGCATTAAATGTAGTTCATACAAAAGCAGGCACATACAGATAGTTGTGATGGCTAATAAATAAGAGGCCAACTCTAATGCAAGGAAAGGGAAGGGAACATTATGAAGAGATAATCAAACTGTGCACCTCTGATTGCAAATTACAAGAGGAGGCCTAGGTAAATAGGCAAAATCCTAGCTTAGGGTAGTGAGAAAACTAAAAATTGAAACTTGAGGCTAAAACAGCTGTCAGAGAAGAGATCCCTGGTATATGGCAAAGTGGGGCCCTGGGCAGCAGCCCAAGCTTTAGAAAGCTGGCGACCAGAGCTGACGTGACTCAGACAGGAGAAGGGTGAGCAGAGGAGGATGCACCACTGTGGGCAAAATTCTCCAAAGGCTCATAGATTCATGCCACTGAGCACCACCAACCACCCTCCTGAAGGCAAAGGCCTGGAATACCCTCCCTCTCCCACAGCCTTCAAGACTGAAGCCTTCCAACCTCTGAATCTGATTATCCTGGTATAGAAAGCCTTGGGGGCAGGTGGCAGTGTGAGCTCCTGAATGTCCGTCCCCCGGCAGAATCCAAGGGAAATAGGTGACCAGGTCTTCCCAGCTCACCCCTCCACTGTCACCCATGACAGCCATTGCCACCTGTAATTCTCTGCCCTCCTCATCCCATCCTTCTTGACTCCTGCCATGAATGAGGACGTGTGGGGCAATCTACCCATGACTGGTATAAGCTGTGCTGTGAAACACAGTGCCATTGCAGGGGACTGTGTGTGGTTCCCATACCACCCCAGGCTCTGTCACCTTCATTGTCTGGCTCTTCCCCACTGGATGGGGAAGACACTGGCCACTTTAAATGTCAATTTACTCTAAGAAGATGGATTGGGAAAAAAGGAGAGTAAGGTAAGAAGCCAGTACCCCATTTCAGAAAAAAAAAAACAGTTCCCTGACCTCTGGCTTCTGAGCCTCTCTCTCTCATGAATATTTATGTCTAACTCCCTCCCTTGGTACTCTCTGGGGCAGGGCAGCCGAAAGGCTCAGGACTGTGGCAGAAACGGGAGAATTGACAGGCATGTGATTGGAAAGCAAGTCACAGCTATTAAACCTAGGGTCTTTGTATGCAGACCTCTGACCAAAATCTAGATGGGGTGGGAGAAAACCCCAGCCCCAGATGTTACCATAATGCCTACATCACCTTTTGGAAACCACCTTCTGAAGTGTTTCATATGGTGCCAGAAATAAACAGGCAGAATGCAGCTGGGAGCTCTGAGCCATGCTACTCTGCAAATCACTCAACTGCATACAAATGATAGCAATTATATAGCCAGGAATCCCCAGGGAAATGATCTATTCCCACTCTCTCCTAACCTGATGAGTCACTTGAGGTCAGCTGGTGGGAGCAGTACACTCAAGGCAGCTGCTCTGACAGGCTTAACAATATGCAGGGTAGGGCCCTGCCTCCCTGATTGTAGGCTGTCTTCTCAAGAGTTGGTCTTGCAACGTGCGCTAGCTCTGAGGGAGCCTAACAGATGGCTCTCAAAGCCAGAATCCACTACTGGAGAAAAAACTCAGAGGTAAACTGGAATCTGGCCGGACTTGAGAGATCAGGATTGCTGTCAGACCAGGGGAACGAAATCACGCTTCATCCCGGTCAGCTCACGTCAGGCTGCTGGGTATCATATTCTTTTCTCTGCCACTAGCTGTTCCTCTTCCCTTTTAGAGTAAAGCTTTTAATACACAATAGTTAAAAATGAAATAATACAGAAAGTTAATAACTACATCCAATCAGAGTCAGTAAGATTCTGAGAGAAAGAGCTCTGGGATAGGAGACATCCTCTCCTGTCCTGGGTTCAACACTCCGTAGCAGGAAACCAAGAATGAAGACATATACCTTCTGTGCACTTGGGTCCTGACAAAAAGTCCCTAAGAGTCAAGGCTCCCACGTAGAGCTTTTAGTATAGTAGTAGTAGTGCCCTGCTCTGTCCACGGGATTTTACCAGGCAAGAACACTGGAATAGGTTGTCATTTCCTTCTCTAGAAGACCTTCCCAAGCCAGGGACTGAACCCTAGTCTGCTGCATTGGCAGGCAGATTTTATTTCATTTTATTTTTAACCACTGAGCCACCATAGTGCTTCTTCAACACCATTCAGTTCAGAATTCGCTCAGATTGTTATTGAGTTCCCATTTTTTGCTGTGTGTGTGTTAACCTGTGGATATCCCCAGCCTCACCTCCACCTCTCCAACCCCATGTATCAAGCCTGGGATAGGAGACATCCTGCCTGTTGGATTTGTGACTTTTTGTTACGCCGATTTAGAAAATGGGTCCAGAACCTGGAGGTGTGCAGCCAGGCCATGGGTTTTTGAGCAGAGTTCTTTGGTTGGGACTTCGTGGGGAGATAGGAAGAGAAAAACTGACTGACTGGCTGCCATGAGTGTGGGATAATGTGGGCTAAAGAGATGGTGAGATGGGATTTTAACAAGTTTTGGCTATAGATGAAAAATATACCCTTCCATCTTTGGGCATATTATTGAGGGTGTGAGCAAATATTTTAGTTGCTTTCAGTCATATTTTTCTGCTGGACATATATTTTTCTGAACATGTTACTGCATAGAATTAGGACAAAATAGAACCCCAGTTATTTGATAATATAATTAATATGAATAGTGAATATTTATAGAATACTTATCAGGTGTCATTCATTCAGTATTAATTGCCCACCTACTATGTTTTCAACACTAGTCTTGGCATTGGGAAAACAAGATCAGGCCATGAAAGGTCCCTGGTCTTCATGAAATGATTTCCTAAAGGAAATAAAGAGATAATGAATAAGTACATAAACAAGAGGCACAAAGATTCTATTTATGTGGCTACTTCAGACTAGACAATTAAAGACTGCCTCTTTGAGGATGTTAAGCCGGGATCTGATGGTGTGAGGAAGCTAGTCACATGAAGATCAATGGGCGAGCATGTCAGGTAGCAGAAACAGCTTCTACATGAGGGCCAGTGTCAGCAGATACTTGGAGTGGTGAAAGAGTCAGGTCACTGTGGCTGAATCAAAGGGGAGAGACGGTACGAACTGACATCCGAGATGGAGGCAGGGAGCTGAGGCACAGGGCGACACAGGCTTGCAAATGGAGCAGTGTGGCGAGATCGAGAAGTCACTGGAGGACTTCAGACAAGGAAGCGATGAGATGGAATCTTCATTTTTAAAAGATCAAATTGGTTTTTATACAGAAAACAGCTTTGCCGGTGGGGGTGGGGGTGGGTGGGCAGGGTGAAAGCAGGAAGGCCAGGTAGAAGACCATTACAGGGACCCAGGAGACAGTATAGCCTTAATGTCAGATGCCATGTTTTCATTAAGTCCTCAAACAACCACCCAGGGAGCGAAATGAAACACAAGGACTAGGGCTTGGTGTAAGGACAGTGCTGGACTGACCAGATGCACAAGTGGGGTGGGATGGCTGGGCTGAGTGACTTATTAAAGCAGATCTTCAGGGTTATCGAGATTTGAAGGCATGGCCAGGTGAGCAGTGACAGCAAGGTGTGGTCAACTAAGAAGATCCCTCCGGGAGAAGCTGTCAGTTTTTCTATACAGGAAAGCATTCAAAGGTGGCAGCCCAAGGCAACCCTGCTCTGATTGAGGCTCCTGGCCCCACAGTCCAGGGCTAAAACATTTTTAACCTTGTCTCAAGGGGCAGTGTTCACACTCTTTGGAATGAGTCTCAGGGCTCAGGACTTCCAGAACCTCAGTGTACAAACCAGGCTTTATTTGGTTCTTGACGGCAGAACAGAGTACCCAGTGGCAGCCCTTTTTCCAAGTAACTTCCTAAAACTTAATAAAAACCTAAAATCTATGATTAAAGGCTATGGCACAGCTTTCAGGTACTTTCTCCTTTCATTGCTTCAATTTTCTCAAAATCTCAGCTTCCTGCTGAGGCTCCTGTTTCAGTGTTAAATGAGTGACACCAAGTAAATGAAACAAAAGTTAATTACTGCGGTAGCCCAAGTCTAGCATGTTAATTTGATGTTGAGATAAGTTACCAGATTCCTCAAGGCACAAAGTTGGAAGTACCTATTAGTTTGCTTGTTTCTCTCTCTTCCTTCCTCTCTCCCCAGTCTCCATCTCTCTCTCTCAGCCACCTTCTCTTTGCTCTCCTCTCACTCTCCTTAAAGCAACAGTAAGTAAATGTCAAGCATTCTAGGAAAAGATATCTTTCAATCTAGGATTCCAGATACACTTGTGAAGGGACAGGGGTTGGAAAAATTGTCCACAATAAGACAGCCATGCTAAAATATAATACAGGTTTAAAAAATTCTAGCAAATGGTATCTGTCAACTTTCAAAGCATTCCAAGTAATGTCTGTTCCCTCCTGCAAGAAGCGGGAGTTAGAAATGAAGTAGCGGAAGAGAACACAAGGCTGGCAGGCCAAATAGCAGGGCTGCAGCTCTGACAATTACTTGTGAGAACTTCAGCAAATCTCTCCAGACCTTTGTTTCCTGGTTTATGTAACAAGGGAGCCAAGGCCAGGGTGGTCCCTAAATTTAAATCCAGCTTCAAAAGGATCTCTTCAAAAGGAGCATTCTTTCAAAGTCAAAGAACACCTGAACAAAGATTATAAATGACAGATGACTTGACATGTCATATATAAAGCCACTCCTACTTAAGCATTAAGTTTCTAACTACTGGGCTGTACATACTATGCAGGCCAGCAATCCCTGCACTTGCCCAGCCTCAAGAAAGAGCCCAGAGTCAGCAACAGAGATATCAGTGCTCTTATGGGTGGGGGAGCTTCCATGTCTGAGGCAGGGTCCTGGAGTAATACCCCACTGTGTGTATCAGTTGGTGGGCAGGACAGAGCAGCAGTCTTTGTTCTGGGGGTGGCAGGGCAGAGGGAAGTTATCAGTTATACAGGGAACTGATGTCAGGTTGGCTCACTGGTTACCAAGGAAACCAGAAGCATGGTCCTTCACCACCCCTTTGCTATGCTATCACGGTAGAGTGTTCTCATCTAAAGATTAGAACAGTTACTAGCTGGGGCCGGGGCAGGTATGTAGGCATGTACTGACGGGGCTCTATGATTAAGAAGGAAGGTCAATTAGGTGAGTAGGGTCTAAGTGAAGCAGGGACTGGTCAAGCAGGGCATAGCCACCCTGGGCGGCCTGACCATACACTAACAGAGGTTCTTCCACAACATCATAAAGCCAGGTGGCAGGCGGCAGGGGGAAGGGATGAAACATCCTTGGAAGGGTGGTGAACTTCCTTCTCCCTCTTGCCCTACAAGTGCTAGGGATTGCACAACAGAAATGAAGATACTAAACTACTAAGCAAAATGCGTTCTTGTTTGCTAAGACTGCATAAACAAACTAGAATGAAAGTGCAGTCTTGTTTTAGACCCAATGTCAACTCTTCTCTAGGGTTTGAGAACTGGAACTACATATATATTCTTGTAACCTTCCACCCAGGATCTACCCACCAAGCACACACAATTGTTTCCTCCTATGATTCCACTGAATGCTGTCAGTTCCTCTTCTCCCACCAGCTCCGCTTTCCAGAACCAGCCCCTCCATCATAGAGTGCTGGCCACTCCTGACTCCAGCCAGCAAATAATGATTTCCCTGCAGGTTAGGCCCTCGCGAGCCTGAGGACTTTAACCTCCGTTAAAGTGAAGTAAGCCCTAAGGCAAGTCCACTTGCCCTGGAAGATGTCTATTGCCAAACAAAACAGAGAGACCTCACCTAGATTGAGAAAGAATTCAGAAAAAGGGAAAAGTGGAAGCAGAATGAAAGAGTACAAAGCAGCAGTGAAAGGAGAGATGCCCTAGAGTCACACTGCCTGGGTCTGAACCCCGGCTCCACGAATGGTAGCTGAATGACACTGGATAATTCAATTAACCTCTCTGTGACTTAGTTTCCTCATCTATAAACTGCAGATAGCAACAGTACTCAGTCATAGGGTTGTTGTGAGGATTAAATTAACAAGAACACGTGAAGCAGCGTCTGGGCCAGAGTTAAAGATATAAGTGCTCATCACCATCACACCATCATCCTTGTGGTTTCTTAAAACAATGTAAGCTTGTGGTTCTACTCTTGGAAAGAACTATTCCAGAAATACATGAGGTAACGTACAAGAATCCTCAAAGTAGTCAGACGGATGGATCCTCTTGGACAGAGAAAAATAAAATTGCCATGGATAAATGCAGCCAAGGAGAACTGTCTGTTGTTGTTTAGTCGTTAAGTCACATCCAGCTCCTCTTTGACTCCACAGACTGAAGGCCGCCAGGCTCCTCTGTCCGTGGAATTTTCCAAGCAAGAATATTGGAGTGGGTTGCCATTTCCTTCTCCAGTGGGTCTTCCCAAGAGAACTACAGGTGTATAAATGCTTTAAAATATCTAAATTCCAGGAAAATGGGCCGTGGGGATTTACCTAACTTAACTAAGGAAACTAGAAAAAAAATTAATGAACAGGTGAAGATCACAAAATAACCAGAGTGATGGATTCCTACACATCTTGTCAAATGGGTGATAACCATTACCATGTGGAGGGCCTCACCACTGGTTTACAGGAGAGATAACTTAGGAGGGCAGCCTGTCAGAAACAGCAGGATGTCACAGCGAAGATCTGGGGAGGAGGTGAATCCAACCTGGGGAGAAATACATTTTTCCTTTGTGTATTCCAAGCCTGCATTTTTGCTGTCCTTTCCCAAGTGGTTCATCACATGATCCAACAGATACAACATGACACTCACACTCTCCCTGCACTGGAAATGCTGGTGGTGTTTACAGCCTGGTAAGCTATCCATGGGCTCAGCTCAACTCGGCTATGTTAGCTAACTTTCCACATGCTTTGATTAGCCGCTGGCTGACAGTAGCCATCCATACGAAAGGTCATCAGGAGACAGTAACCAGGGATATCACCCCTGTGATAGCATCTCTCGATTGCCCATTTACTGAGCCAATTCTCCTGCCCTGCATGCTTGAGACACTCAGTGCTCATGACCCTGCTGGAAGAGGGATGTGGTATCTCCCCTCTCCTTCCATACACACACACGCTTGGGGCTGGCTTTTCAAAGTCTCAACAAATACTCTTCATGCATGGTTGAATTATTCTCCTAGTGACTCTTTGGCATTTTTGATTATCTATTAAAAATGTGTAATTTTTGTGATGTTAAAAAAAAGAACAAAATTTTCCTTCCTTTGGCCAACTTACTTTGCATCTAACCTATCTCTAAGATACACGAGGCACAACAAAGAGAAATGTGGAAGACAGAACTTACTTGTTTCTTGTGTTTGTTTTAATCTATAAATGAAGTTGACTAAGACTCACAGGAGTGTCAAAAGGATTAAAGGAGATAACCCATTTGAAAATGATTGCTCCAGTACTTGACATATGGCATGTAGAAATCTGCTCCCCCAAATGGGTTAATCTATTCAGTCTAGGAAGACTAATCCCTCAAAAAGCCCATCTCACTACCTCCAGTGCTGGCACTGACTCATGCTGCCTGAGGATGGGCTAACCATTCATTTAAGAACTAAGAGGGGCCTATTTACCCAACTCACCTGCACTTAGAGGGATATACTTGAATCCTCATTCTAGTTGATGGCTCAGATCCTTCAGTTCAGTTCAGTTGCTCAGTCGTGTCCGACTCTTTGCATCCCCATGAATTGCAGCACGCCAGGCTTCCCTGTCCATCACCAACTCCTGGAGTTCACCCAAACTCATGTCCATCGATTCAGTGATGCCATCCAGCCATCCATCCTCTGTCGTCCCCTTCTCCTCCTGCCCCCAATCCCTCCCAGCATCAGAGTCTTTTCCAATGAGTCAACTCTTCGCATGAGGTGGCCAAAGTACTGCAGTTTCAGCTTTAGCATCAGTCCTTCCAAAGAACACCCAGGGCTGATTTCCTTTAGGATGCACTGGTTGGATCTCCTCGCAGTCCAAGGGACTCGCAAGAGTCTTCTCCAACACCACGGTTCAAAAGCATCAATTCTTCGGTGCTCAGCTTTCTTCACAGTCCAACTCTCACATCCATACATGACCACTGGAAAAACCATAGCCTTGATTAGATGGACCTTTGTTGGCAAAGTAATGTCTCTGCTTTTCAATATGCTATCTAGTTTGGTCATACTTTCCTTCCAAGGAGTAAGGGTCTTTTAATTTCATGGCTGCAATCACAACCTGCAGTGATTCTGGAGCCCCCCAAAATAAAGTCAGCCACTGTTTCCACTGTTTCCTCATCTATTTCCATGAAGTGATGGGACTGGATGCCATGATCTTCATTTTCTGAATGTTGAGTTTTAAGCCAACTTTTTCACTCTCCTCTTTCACTTTCATCAAGAGGCTTTCTGCCATAAGGGTGGTGTCATCTGCATATCTGAGGTTATTGATATTTCTCCTGGCAATCTTGATTCCAGCTTGTGCTTCTTCCAGCCCAGTGTTTCTCATGATGTACTCTGCATAGAAGTTAAATAAGCAGGGTGACAATATACAGCCTTGACATACTCCTTTTCCTATCTGGAACCAGTCTGTTGTTCCATGTCCAGTTCTAACTGTTGCTTCCTGATCTGCATATAGGTTTCTCAAGAAGCAAGTCAGGTGGTCTGGTATTCCCATCTCTTCCATAATTTTCCGCAGTTTGTTGTGATCCACACAGTCAAAGGCTTTGGCATAGTCAATAAAGCAGAAATAGATGTTTTTCTGGAACTCTTTTGCTTTTTCCATGATCCAGCGGATGTTGGCAATTTGATCTCTGGTTCCTCTGCCTTTTCTAATACCAGCTTGAACATCAGGAAGTTCACGGTTCACGTATTGCTGAAGCCTGGCTTGGATAATTTTGAGGATTACTTTACTAGCGTGTGAGATGAGTGCATTTGTGCAGTAGTTTGAGCATTCTATCCTTAGGGCTAGTGTTATGTAGGCTTGGGATATTCTATCATGCAGAAAAGTGCAATATAAAGTGGTGCTGTCTTAGGCACTATCCAAAAGTCTTCCTCAAGATTTAAAAGTACTCGGGAACTTTTCTGGTGATCCAGTGGCTAAGACTCCATGCTGTCAATGCAGCAGGCTTGGGTTCAATCCCTGGCCAGGGAACTATGATGAAAAGGCCATCTTTTTTTTTTTTTTTGGTGTTAGTTCTAGAAGGTCTTGTAGGTCATCATAGAATCATTCAACTTCAACTTCTTTAGTATTAGTGGTTGGAGCATAGACTTGGATTACCGTGATACTGAATGGTTTGCCTGGGAAACAAATAGAGATCATTCTGTCATTTTTGAGATTGCGCCCATTTTGGATTCTTTTGTTGACTATAAGGGCTACTCCAATTCTTCTAAAGGATTCTTGACACAATAGTAGATGTAATGGTCATTACCCATTAAACTAAATTTGCCCATTCCGGTCCATTTTAGTTCACTAATTCCTAAAATGTTGATGTTCATTCTTGCCATCTCCTGTTTGACCGCTTCCAATTAATCTTGATTCATGGAGCGAACATTCCAGGTTCCTATGCAATATTGTTCTTTACAGCATCGGATTTTACTTCCATCATCTGTCACATCCACAACTGGGCATTGTTTTCACTTTGGCTCCATCTCTTCATTCTTGCTGGAGTTATTTCTCCACTCTTCTCCAGTAGCATATTGGGCAGCTACTGACCTGGAGAGTTCATCTTCCAGTGTCATATCTTTTTGCCTTTTCATACTGTCCATGGGGTTCTCAATGTTACAGGTACTCAATATACTTTTATACTGTCCATGGGGTTCTCAATACTACAGGTACTCAAGTAATATTAAAGGTGAGTGATATACAGTCTAATTAGCATGCTAAAAAACTACGCTGCAGTAACAACCCCGATTCTTACTACTTTAACATGGCAGGAACATCTTGCTCATTCTCTTGTCCATGCTCTATGCTCAACATTAGTTGTCGGGGGGCTCTGCTTATCACAGCTATTCAAGGGACTATAGGTTGACTTAAGACCCAATGATGTTTCCAGAATCACAGTGGCAGAGCAAGAATCACACACAGGCTGTTAAAACTTCAACCTGAAAGTAACAAATGCCCACTTGAGTAAAAAATGTCCACTTCATCGGCCAGAGTAGGTCACACGACCCTACCTAACTTCATAGGTGGCAAGGCTATACAATTCTATCATATGTCTGAAAAGCACTAAGCTGGACACTTCCAGTGAACATTACTGACTGCTATTACTAAATGACAAGCTTATTATTTAAGAACTTTGCAAAGTTCTTCCACACTCATTACCTCATTTGATTTCTACTCAACCCTTACAGGGGCTTCCCAGGTGGCACTAGTGGTAATGAACTTGCCTGTCAATACAGGAGATGGAGGTTTGCCTCCTGGGTGGGGAAGATTCCCTGGAGGAGGGCATGACAACCCACTCCAGTAATTTTGCCTGGAGAACCCTATGGACAGGGGAGCCTGGCGGGCTACAGTCTATAGAGTTGCAAAGAGTGGGACACGACTGAAGCAACTTAGCATACATGCACACAGCGCCCTTACAGTGTGGGTTCTATCAGCATTCTTTTTTTACAAATAAAATAACTAAAGCTCGCAGAGATTAAAACTTATTTAAATCACACAGATAGTAAATCAAACAGTTTGGAACTTCAAATCTTAATCTTTTAAAAAACTACTATAGAATCCCATGGACGGAGGAGCTTGGTGGGCTACAGTCCATGGGTCGCAAAGAGTTGGACACAACTGAGCGACTTCACTTTCACTTTCACCATGGTACAATCTTTGTACCCATTATAAGCAGTGCATTCCAATTTGCCATTTAGTTGCACTATTTATTCATTACATTATTGGACATTACTCTTCCCTTCATGTATATTATACATGTACTAGATTGCAAAATTTATGTTTTCTGAGAACATATTTTCATATACTTTGTGTTCTTCACAGAATCTCACCACATCTTATCTCGTCTTATCTCACCTTATAAAAGGCAGTATATTTCTAAGTTTGTCTTGGTTAATTTGTAATAGAATCACTATTTTCTGAATACCAAAGCCATGCTTTGGGCATTAGAGAAGAAAGATGCCCACTAGATAAATTAAATCAAGAACTTCATTGTTAGGGAGAACTTAAGTCTGCTCAATTTGGAGATGTTACAGGTACAGGTTTCATAGGGATGAACCTTGACATGCACGTGCTTCCCATTTTCATCACATCAAATCATACCACATGCTCCTGACAATGCATCACTCTTAAAACAGCCTCCACAGATTTGCACAGACTTGTTTACCTTTATTTTGATACTGAAAGCTCCTCTCTTTGTGAATTCACTAGGAGCCATTTTGCTGTCATAATGCCATTTCCATGGATACCCATAGGCAGAATGTGTCCTGAAACACTGGAATGAATGCTGTGCTCCTGCGTATGGGGCAAGATTGGAAAACTCAAAAACCAACTGCCTGACTAGAACCCAGGTCTGAATAACAAGCAGAGGTGCTAATGGTGAAAGCAATTCTCCATTAGCTTATCTAATGTGCCTTAATATAACCACAGAAGGAACTGCCCAAGGACACGGTTTCCTCAATTTCCTTGTTTGTGGGAAATAACTGTACTTACTTCACAGGGTTGCTGTGGGATTAAATGAGGTAATGCAACAAACATTTAGAATAAGCTTAATGCATAGTAGTTTCTCATTAAATCTCTCACTTATTGTAGTACTTGCCTTTGAATTTTGCCAAATGCTTTCACTTGACCCAGTTGGGCTCAGATATTAACATATAAGAAAATTTTAGGGCTGGAAGGAACTTTGGAATCCATCTGCTCCAGAGAAGCTGAAGAGATTTGTCCAGGATCATAGAATTTATGGTGGAGCTAAAATAGGATCTGGGTCTCTTGACTGTAATTTTATATTTAGGAGCACTGTCTTATTTAGAACAGTGTTTGACACAGTAAAGAAACTGTCTATTTGATTCTACATGAACCAAAGTTGATTTACTTTGGTTAGTTTTCATTTCTTTTGAAAAGTCCATTTATTTAATAAGTACATAGAACACAATCAATCCCTATCACAGTTAAATTGTGTCCTAAGAACAAAAGGAAACTAACCCAAATATTAAGTCAAAGCTCTTTCTAGCCTAGGGCTAGGACTTCAGTCTGAAATTAGTTCTATTTTGCTCACCAGTTTAATGATATTGTCAGTTGTTTTTTAATTAAGTTGCCCTTAACTGCTACACTACATGGATTTTAAAAGCTAACAGAAGTGCTTGCTGTGCTTCAATACACTTTAAAGTGAAATAATTTGAATTGGCTCTCTTTTAAAAGGCTTAGATAAGGGCATTTCAGAAAACAACTTAAAAGTTTTTTTCCAGGTAAAGAGTCTGGAAATGTCTGCAAGTTTCCAGGCTTTCCAGACTTGACAGTTAAATTCCAATTCCTCCAAAGTAAGTCACTGAAATTTCTTTATTTCTGTGAAATAGAAATCATGACCTTTGTAAGCCAGGGGAGAGAGAGCGGAGCCATTACCCAAATAAATGGTGGCAATTTCCAAAACAACTGTAAAGACTGGTGTTCTCTATTTTACTTTTTTCTTTTCAGAATCAAATCAGTTTTCAATAGAGAACAGATGTACCATTATAGCTTCTCCTTTGCCCTTTTGAAGGTTCACTTGGGATACCTCTTGGCCAAAATAGATTAAGTGAAGTCAGTGTGTTGCTATTACATTGGGAAGCCAAAAAGAGATATTGTCTCTTTCTAGGGTAAGAACCTGGTTCAAGCAGTAATGTGAATTCCCAGCAAACCAGCTGTTTGCACAAGAATATGCTATTGCTGTTCCTCAGCAACCGATGTTATTCTTTAAAGGGACAATGAATGGAAAGTATTTTGTTCTGTCTCTTGTATCTGGAGTATGACTTGAACAAACCTCTAATTAAAATGAACACTCTACTGGTACCTTGGAAGGACTCAGGTAACTGACCAAGTTTGCCCATGGAGTTGAGAAGTCAGATACGATTTTGATCAATGGAAGTCTCCAATAACCAAATAAATGCCCCTTCACTCTCTTTCTTCCATTCAACTGCAGATGAATAATAGTGTCTGCTCTACTCTTGGCGTCTACCATGTCATTCAACATTCCCTTCTCTTACCCAGTCTCATGTTCTACTCTGGCACTAGCACTAAAAGAGGTAACATGCCTGAGGCAACCAATATACCACTGAATGGTTAAACAAACAAAATGAGATAATAACACAAAATTTTTAAAATTGCTTTATTTTAACTGGAGGATAATTACTTTACAATATTGTGATGGTTTTTGCCATACATCGATATGAATTAGCCATAGGTGCACATGTATCCCCCCATCCTGAACCCCCTCCCACCTCCCTCCCCACCCTATCCCTCTGGGTTGTCCCAGAGCACTGGCTTTGGGTGCCCTGCTTCATGCATCGAACTTGCACTGATCATCTATTTTATGTATGGTAATATACATGTTTCAATGCTATTCTCCCAAATCATCCCACCCTCACCCTCTCCCATGGAGTCCATAAGTCTGCTCTTTACATCTGTGTCTCTTTTGCTGCCTTGCATATAGGATCATCATTACCATCTTTCTAAATTCCATATATATGTGTTAATATACAGTATTTGGGTTTCTCTTTCTGACTTACTTCACTCTGTATAATAGGCTCCAGTTTCATCCACCTTATTAGAACTCACCCAAATGTGTTCCTTCTTATAGCTGAGTAATATTCCACTGTGTGTATGTACCACAACTTCTTTATCCATTCATCTGCTGATGGCCATCTAGGTTGCTTCCATGTCCTAGCTATTGTAAATAGTGCTGCAGTGAACACTGGGGTACACGTGTCTCTTTCAGTTCTGGCTTCCTCCGTGTGCATGCCCAGCAGTGGGATTGCTGGGTCATATGGCAGTTCTATTTGCAGTTTTTTAAGGAATCTCCACACTGTTCTCCATAGTGCTGTACCAGTTTGTATTCCCATCAACAGTGTAAGAGGGTTCCCTTTTCTCCACACCCACTCCAGAATTTATTATCTGTAGACTTTTTGATGGCAGCCATTCTGACTGACATGAGATGATACCTCATTCTGGGTTTGATTTGCATTTTTCTAATAATGAGTGATATTGAGCATCTTTTCATGTGTTTATTAGCCATCTGTATGTCTTCTTTGGAGAACTATCTGTTTAGTTCTTTTGCCTACTTTTTGATTGCATTGTTCATTTTTCTGGTACTGAGCTGTATGAGCTGGCTTGTATATTTTGGAGATTAATTCTTTGTCAGTTGTTTCACTTGCTATTATTTCTCCCATTCTGAAGGCTGTCTTTTCACCTTGCTTATAGTTTCCTTCGTTGTGCAAAAGCTTTTAAGTTTAATTAGGTCCCATTTGTTTATTTTTGTTTTTATTTCCCTTACTTTGGGAGGTGGGTCACAGAGGATCTTGCTGTGATTTATGTCAGAGTGTTCTGCTTATGTTTTCCTCTAAGAGTATTATAGTTTCTGGTGTTACATTTAAATCTTTAATACATTTTGAGGTTATTTTTGTGTATAGTGTTAGAAAGTGTTCTAGTTTCATTCTTTTACATGTGGTTGAACAGTTTTCTCAGAAAAACTTGTTACAGAGACTGTCTTTTCTCCATTAAATATTTTTGCCTCCTCTGTCAAAGACAAAGTGTCCATAGGTGCGTGGATTTATCTCTGGGCTTTCTATTTTGAATAACAGAAAATTTAATGACAATCTGCAATTAAAAATATTTAGGAACTGCTATATAGTCACTCTATTGTTATTTAAACAAAAAACACAAAAGATCTGGCACTTAAATACTTTATTAAAGTAGTTCAAACTATAAGACTAGTTTTACTTCAGTACAATAGGCTCTTTGTTACTGTTATTTCCACTGCTTAAAATAATAATGCCTATGATCATCCCCTACCCCAAGTGTCCAGCAGATTCTTCCTGGAATATAAATGACAAAATAATCTTACAGAGGTATGATCTTCATAGGTAGATTATAATTTGATTTCCATGGTGGTTTTCCCACTGAATATCTCTTAAATGAACTTTGGAAAGTCTTCTCAGTAACCTGGTCCAGATTTATTATTTCTCATTTATTAATTAACCCAACAAGTATTTATTGAGCATCTTGGTGTCAGCAACTGAGGTAGGCACCAGGGGATGTGGACAAGATAAACAAGTTCCCTGCCAAGTGGTAACAACAGAGGAGGATCCATGCTAAAGGAGCACCCGGAAGGTTCACTTATCCAGACCCAGAGGGGGTTCAGGACAGAATTCTTGGAAGGAATGGTGATAAAACAGAAGAGCTAAGAAGGCAATGGCACCCCACTCCAGTACTCTTGCCTGGAAAATCCCATGGACAGAGGAGCCTGGAAGGCTGCAGTCCATGGGTGTCACTGAGGGTCGGACATGACTGAGGGACTTCACTTTCACTTTCATGCATTGGAGAAGGAAATGGCAACCCACTCCAGTGTTCTTGCCTGGAGAATCCCAGGGACGGGGGAGCCTGGTGGGCTGCCGTCTCTGGGGTCACACAGAGTCGGACACGACTGAAGTGACTTAGCAGCAGCAGCAGGAATGTAATACTATAAGAAATATGATGGTGAAGCCCTGCCCTGTTAATAATGTAGATTCATATTTTGAATGCACGAAAGATCTTTAAATGAAGCCTCAGGTCTCTGTCCAGTATTAGGATCATCTCATTAGAAGCATAATCATATGACACAAGTAGTACCTTCATGGAAGATAAACACAGAAACAACAAATGCCCCTAGGAACAAAAGGACAAAATTGTCAACTCAGAAAACCCAGACTCTGGCTCCAAGGTTATCCTATGCATTTCCCAAATGCCCAGAGAAAAACAGCTATTTGTTACAAACTTTAATTACTGCTTTTAAAGATTCCCTGAAAACAAAAAGCAGTAGCCATAAACTTTTCAGGCAATGTATGCCCCACAAGCACAATTTAATTACAGAATATGAGGCTGAGTATTCTATCTTGGGGAAACATTTGGCTAGGAATTCAAATAGACCTTGTCATAGCTTCTGCTCATCTTAAAAGACCCTGAATATTTTTAAAATTAGGAAAACATAGGCAAATGTTAGCTTCTGTGCTTTTTTTTTTTTCTGTAGTGAAATAACACATATAAACGGTGGCCTGTATCCTTCCAAGACCCAGTTCTTGAGGACATTGTTCTACAGTTTATTATATGAGCATAGTTAAGAAAACTGCACCCCGTTTGTTTAAAAATATCTTCAAAGAGCCAACCTTATCCTCGAAGGGAGGCATGGCTGACAAATATCTTTATTAAAAAAGGTAACTAACCAGCCTACACTGGATATTTATTGAGTGTATTTCAATAATCTTTCAGTTTTCTCAGTTTCTGTTCATTTATTTATCCATTCATTAAAGAAATTTTAAGAAAATATAAACGTCTCTTTCTTGGAACCAAGGAGGTTACAAAAAGTTAATTTTTGTAGAGTTTATATAAAAAATGGGGGCAACATACATATTTGAAAAGAACAGAATTCCTAATTAAGATATGTTAGTGAACTATGGCCCTGTGGAGTCTGTAAATGCAGGTGCTGAAGATATGCAAAGCAAGAAAAATATAGGAAAAAAAATTTTAAACTTTTAATTTTGAAATAATTTTAGATTTACAAAAGAGCTGCAAAGATGGTACTGAGTTCCTGTATACCTTTCATCCAAAGTCCCCTAATGTTAACGTCTTATGCAACCATGGTACAATTATAAACTAAGCAATTAAAATCGGAAAAATATTACTGACTAAACTCCCCAAATGGCAACCCACTCCAGTATTCTTGCCTGGAAAATCCCATGAACGGAGGAGCCTGCTAGGCTACAGTCCATGGGGTTGCAAAGAGTTGGACACGACTTAAGTGATTAAGCATGCATGCACGCAAACTACAATGTCATTTGAATTTACTCTTTTTTTTTCCCCACTCATGTCCTCGAAGGAGTTCCGGACATGGCACTCCAAAATATGCCACTTTGGCATATTGATTATTACGAACTAAAGGCACTTGAGAAGGAGGAGATTCAGGAAGGGCTCTCTGACCTCTCCTTTTGTACCCCAAAACAGGTCATAAAGTTTCTCATGAGAAAGGTAGCCCTCTGTACCAGGAGGAAAAGAACATCTTTGTTTCCCAGAGACTGGGAATTAATGTTGTAGTGGATCTGTACAAACAAACTTACTCTAATGATGCGATATTGTCTTCCCCTGGTTTCCCTCTCACCCCATTTAGGTCCTATTGCCTTCCCCATAATTTGTTGCCCCTAGCCCAAACCCTTTTGCCATTTCTTCACAAATCTATCATTTCTTTCTCTAAAAGTATGAGAGCTTCCTGCTCTGGTCACTTCCTCAAGGTCTTCATTCTCTTTTGAAGGCCCCCATGTACAGGCAGAAATTTAGTAAAGGGTGTATGACTTTTCTTCTGCTAATAGTCTTAGGTCAGTGTAGTTCTTAAGCCCAGCTGGAGATCCTAAAGGAGAATTCTGCCCCCCACCCCATATCCTTTTTCTGTTCTTGCCTCCAACTCAGGATCCCACATTTCATTTAGTTGTCACCTCCTTAGCTCCTTCCTTCCATTACACTTTCTCAGTCTTTCCTAGCCTTCACTTTTTCATGACCTTGATACTTTAGAAAAGTATTGGTCAGGTATTTTGTAGAATCCTCCTTGATTTGGGCCTGTGAATTTCAGGGAAGAAAACCACAGATGTGAAGTATTCTTTTCATCACATCAAATCAGGGTGTACCTGATGTCAATGCAACTTTTTTCTGGTGGTGTTCACCTAGATCACCTGGCTGAGGTGGTGTCTGCCAGGCTTAGACACTGGAAACTTAGTAATGTTCCCTTCCCACTCTCTACTCATGAGATGTGAATCACTAAGTTCAGCCCCCTCCAGGGGAGAGGATTCAAGTTTCATTTGTTGGAGGAAGAAGTCTCAAAGGACTTGTCAACTTATATTAAAACCACTACAGTAATAACTATTTGGGGAGAGATACTTTGAATCTATGCCAAATATTCTCTCTCTCAAGGTTTTGCCTAAATATAGTATTCACTGATAAATCTCGCCTACAGCAATTTATTGTGGTATTTGAATCACAATTTTCTATTTCTCTCTCTATTTTCTAAATTTAATACCTAGAATTCTTTCAGAAAAAATATTTATCCTCTCTCCCTATTTATTTACATTAGTATGATATCATTGATATTTGCTAAAATTGCTTCAGCACTGGCCTTTGGAGGTTTTTTTTAGATATATCTAATCATGTACCTTTTTAACATGGCCTCCTTTTTTTTTTTTTTTTTCTTGAACATTTATTTACTTTCTGGCATTATAGGATACTCCAGATTCATCTAGTATTTTCCTCATTGGCCCAAGATTCATCCATTTCCCAAAGTGGGAAATGGTATTTAGCAACCCAAATCTGGGCATCATGTGTTAGCAATGAAGTATGTTCATTGCTATAGGAGTACTACTGTCCCTAGGGCCTCTCAGGGAATAGAGCTAGAAAATATATGCATGTATACACAGATAAGGGGCTTCCCAGGTGGTGCAGTGTTAAAGAATCCACCTGCCAATGCAGGAGATGCAAGAGAGGCAGGTTCAATCCCTGGGTCAGGAAGATCCCCTGGAGTAGGAAATGGCAACCTACTCCACTATTCTTGCCTGGAAAATTCCATGGACAGAGGAGCCTACAGACCAAGGGGTTGCAAAGAGTTAGACATGACTGAGAAACTGAGCGTGCATGCATGCTACATAGATAACTCAATTTCCATATATACATTAAAATAAACATGAGTTCATATTGTTATATCCAACTTTAATCCAACAACAATGGATTCATTCAAGCACTCACAGCAGGAGGTATTCTAATCAGAGAAAGGTTTCAATCAAAGAAATATCTCAAAATACATGAGTCATCCAAACATCTCATCCTCTGTCACCCCACTCTCCTGCTTCCTTAAATCTTTCCCAGCATCAGGGTCATTTCCAATGAGTCAGCTCTTTGCAACAGGTGGCCAAAGTGCTGAAGCTTTCAATGAATATTTCGGGTTGATTTCCTTTAGGATTGACTGGTTTGATCTCTTTGCTGTCTAAGGGACTCTCAAGTCTTCTCCAGAACCATAGTTCAAAAACATCACTTCTTTGGCACTCAGCCTTCTTTAAGGTCCAGCTCTCACATCCATACATGACTACTGGAAAAACCATTTCACTACAGCCTTCATTATACTAGCCTTTGTCAGCAAAGTGATGTCTCTGCTTTTTAATACACTGTCTAGGTTTGTCAAAAAGTTTTTCTTCCAAGGAGCAAGCATCTTTTAATTTCATGGCTGCAGTCACCATCTGCAGTGATTTTGGCGCCCCCCAAAATAAATTCTGTTACTGTTTCCATTGTTTCCCCATCCATTTGCCATGAAGTGATAGGACCATATGCTATGGTCTTTGTTTTCTGAATGTTGAGTTTTAAGCCAGCTTTTTCACTTCCTCTTTCACCTTCATCAAGAAGCTCTTTAGGTCTTCTTCACCTTCTGCCATAAGGGTGGGGTCATCTCCATATCTGAGGTTATTGATATTTCTCCAAGCAATCTTGATTCCAGCTTGAGCTTCATTCAGCCCAGCATTTTGTATGATGTACTCTGCATATAAGTTAAATAAGCACGTGACAATATATAGCCTTGAAATAATCCCTTCCCAATTTGGAACTAGTCCGTTGTTGTATTCCCAGTTTTAACTGTTGCTTCTTGATCTGCATACAGGCTTCTCAGAAGACAGGTAAGGTGTTCTGGTCTTCCCATCTCTTTAAGAATTTTCACAGTTTTTTTGTGATCCACACAATCAAAGCCTTTAGTCAACACTTTCTGGATTTCCAACAGGCCAGAGACTATGGGCACAAGTGCCATATACTTTTTTATTCTGTCTATATAGTTTTTCGCTATCTCTGTCACACTATGGCAAGTTATTAGCATGGGTAGAGAAGGGAGTGTAGTGTGGAATAAAAGCACAGGAGCTGAAGCCAGGTCAACTGTATTCAACTTGTTAATTCATCTTACTATTGATGTTTGTGTAACTTCTTCATGCCTCAGTCCCCTCAAATGTAGTCAAGAAAATGACAACATAATACAACTAGGACTGTTGTGAAAACAAATGAAGTTACATATATAAAGCACTTGAAGACTGCCTGGAACATAGAGAAAGCTTAGTGTCAGCTACAAATATTTTCCACTAATAATCTCATCAGGTAGAGTTCCTAATGAGGGGACATGGGTTGTTAGTTCAAAGTACTAGAAATTTTTTTATTATCACATTTAATCATGTGAGGAAAGAGGAAGAGTAGCTTCACATTGAGTACATGTAAAATCCATTTCTTAGAACTTCATGACCAGGATGTGCTTTTTAAGGAGCTGCAGGGAAGCATGGGGTATGAGATTGTTTCAGGGCAGCAGCTCCTAGCTCAGCCTCCCTCCCTCTATGTCCCAACCCATCCCCTCCTCCCTGGCCACCCCAGTAGGGCAGCCTTCTCACAGTTTCCCAACATGCTCTCCCTTGCTCACCAGCTGCACTTTTCCCCTGCACATGTTATATGCCATCCATCCTTACATGAATGGCTCCACTTCTGGCTCCTCTTCAACATACTTCCTCATGTCAGTCCATCTCGATCTGTGTTTCTAACTCTTTTCATATGCATGCAAAGAAGCACACCATTCCAAACAGACTTTTTACCACATTATACATGTAGATTAGATGTGTGCACCCAGTTGGATTTCTTGAGAACAGAGCCATGACTTACACAGGCTTCTTTTGAAGACTTCAGCAGTGGTTCTCAGCTAAGGACGATTTTGTCCTCAGGTACCATTTGGTAATATCTGGAGACATTTTTGGTTACACAGCTAGGAAAGTGAGGTACTACTTGCATCTAATGGGTAGAGACCAGAGATGCTGCAAAACAACCTACAATGCACAGGACAGCCTGCCCTCCCTTATAACAAAGTATTACCTGGTTCAAAGTATTCATCGTACCACAGTTGAGAATCTTTGCCCAACAGTATGCAGGACAGCGGAAAAATGAGTCATTCCCATTACTTTGCCAACAAAGGTCCATCTAGTCAAGGCTATGGTTTTTCCAGTAGTCATGTATGGATGTGAGAGTTGGACTATAAAGAAAGCTGAGCGCCAAAGAATTGATGCTTTTGAACTGTGGGGTTGGAGAAGACTCTCTTTTTTTTTTTTTTTAACTTTACTTTACAATACTGTATTGGTTTTGCCATACTCTTGAGAGTCCCTTGGACTACAAGGAGATCCAACCAGTCCATCCTAAAGGAGATCAGTCCTGGGTGTTCATTGGAAGGAATGATGCTGAAGCTGAAACTCCAGTACTTTGGCCACCTCATGAGAAGAGTTGACTCGTTTGAAAAGACCCTGATGCTGGGAAAGATTGAGGGCAGGAGGAAAAGGGGACAACAGAGGATGAGATGGTTGGATGGCATCACCGACTCAATGGACATGAGTTTGGGTGAACTCCTAGAGTTGGTGATGGACAGGGAGGCCTGGCGTGCTGTGATTCATGGGGTTGCAAAGAGTTGGACACAACTGAGCGACTGAACTGAACTGAACAATTTCATTATTTTTTTCTGTAATATCTCAATGAGCTAAGCACTAACTCAACTTCCATTCCAGGGTCATATCCACTAACATGGGGTTCCTTATAACCAGCAATAATGACCAGGAAAACAAGAGGAAATATTTTATATTTATACTGTTTGGGCCTTGTGGCTACCTTGGTAGCAGGAGCATGAGTGATTATTCACAGTGGGAGCTGAACAATGGCAATGACATCTCCTTGGCACTGAAAAGCTAACCATATAGGTCAGTCCTTGTCTCTAATCTCAGCTCAGCTACAGCCTCTGAAGTCTTTTATCGGCAGCCTCAGCCCAGATTAGAAACCTGGATATTATCAGCTTGTTCCCTGAGCAGGGTAGGGTCTGAGATTGATATTGTTGCTCTCACCCTACGATATCTATGGGACTAGAGAGGACTCTAGGGCACCCACATTCCCACTTCATTGCAGTTTTTTCTTACTAACCACCAGACTTGCCCAGTCCCCATGAATGACCTTTAGCTCTAGATTCTTAAGTGAGTTCTTGCTCAACCCTAAAATTTAGGTCCTATCCTTTCCCTCTGACTCTCAGCAGGCTCAGCTGAGAGTGAGAGCACATCCAGGAGATGTGCTCTGCTCTCAGTACCTCAGTCACTAAGCATGAGCCTATTTCAACAACAATGGCCCTACTGGTATCAGAGCTGCTGGAACTAGCCTGACCATCAGAAAGACTTGTGCCTACTTCCCTCAATAGTTTAAACCACCTGTCCTCAAAGTCCTCCTGGATACTGACCTTTCTCTTATAGATGGTGTGATTTAATTCTATTTGATTCCAAAAGCTTTGAGCAGCACTCTTGTGGTTGGGTAAGCTGGATCCTTTAAGTGAACCTCCACAGTGAGTGCCTCTCCTCTAATATACTCTGATAGGCACAGTCCATTTCACTTACTGAGGTGGAGCTCAAGATAGCACATGCAGAATTTTGGGAGGATGAGAAGGTACATATCACAAATATTCTGGAAAGTTTAATAATCAAAATAAATAATGATTAAAGAAAATAAATGAATCGTGATAAATTGCTATCTCATTCTCAAAGCCTTATTTCATCTGGTACTGTAATGAGTTTCTATCACTCAAATGTGATTATAGCTCAAGACTTTTTATGCAGTGCAGAAAATGGATGTGGATAAATGAAAGGAATAGACTGAGATAGAAACAATCAATTTTGCATTTGATTTCTATTTGTAAATGTGTTTTTAAAACTCTTTACCATCTCTTAACTGCTCAGACTTTTCTCTCAAAAACAAAAAACTTATAAACTTGTTGGAGTTATTAAGTACAAAATTGCCCAGCTAATAATATTTTTTTTTTCAATCAACTTAGCCACTGATTTAAAAATTCACAGATATTCTACCATTTACAGGATAATGCCTGTTGACACAATCTTTCACTTTACCAATAGATCATGAGGTAATATACATAATTGATTGCTTGTCCTTCCCTGGTAGCTCAGATGGTAAAGAATTCGCCTACAATGCAGGAGACCTAGGATTGATTCCTGGGTTGAGAAGATCCCTGGAGAAGGGAATGACAACCCATTCCCGTATCCTTCCTTGGAGGATCCCAAGGACAGTTGAGCCTGGTGGGCTACAGTCCATGGGGTCACAAAGAGTTGGGCACGACTGAGTGACTAACACTATAAAACTGTACTATATTATTAAATCAGCATGGTTTATGGTCAAGCCATGATCAACGGCAACTGCAAGGCTCATAGAGGTAACTGAATGGACTCAAGATGTTTACAACTAGAGTGTACATGCACTAATTTCAAGTTCAGTTCAGTTGCTCAGTCATGTCCGACTCTTTATGACCCTGTGGACTGCAGGACGCCAAGCTTCCCTGTCTATCACCAACTCCCAGAGCCTGCTCAAACTCATGTCCATCAAGTCGGTGATGCCATACAGCCATCTCATCCTCTGTCATCCCCTTCTCCTCCTGCCTTCATTCTTTCCTAGAATCATGGTCTTTTGTAATGAGTCAATTCGTCGCATCAGGTAGCCAAAGTATTGGAGCTTCAGCTTCAACATCAGTCTATCTAATGAATATTCAGGACTAATTTCCTTTAGGATTTACTGGTCTGATCTCCTTGCAATTGAAGGGACTCTCAAGAGTCTTCTCCAACACCACAGTTCAAAAGCATCAATTCTTTGGTGCTCATCAATTCTTCCCTGGTGGCTCAGACGTTAAAGCATCTGCCTGAAATGCGGGAGACTCAACTTTGATCCCTGGGTCGGGAAGATCCCCTGGAGAAGGAAACGGCAACCCACTCCAGTACTCTTGCCTGGAAAATCCTATGGACAGAGGAGGCTGGTAGGCTACAGTCCATGGGGTCGCAAAGAGTCAGTCACGACTTAGCGACTACACTTTCTTTCTTTCAGCTTTCTTTATGGTCCAACTCACATCCATACATGACTACTGGAAAAACCATAGCTTTGATTAGATGGACCTTTGTCGGCAAAGTTATGTCTCTGCCTTTTAATATGCTGTCTAGGTTGGTAATAGGTTTTCTTCCAAAAAGCAACTATCTTAATTTCATGGCTGTGGTCACCATCTGCAGTGATTTTGGAGCCCAAGAAAATAAAATCTGCCACTGTTTCCATTGTTTCCCCATCTATTTGCCATGGAGTGATGGGACTGGATGCCATGTGATCTTAGTTTTCTGAATGTTGAGTTTTAAGCCAGATTTTTCACTTTCCTCTTTCACTTTCATCAAGGCTCTTTAGTTACTCTTAGCTTTTTGCCATAAGGGTGATGTCACCTGCATATCTGAGGTTACTGATATTTCTCCTAGTTATCTTGATTCCAGCTTGTGCTTCATCCAGCCTGCTACTTCCCATGAAAAGTTAACTCTGCATGTAAGTTAAATAAGCAGGGTGACAGTATACATACTTGAAGTACTCCTTTCTCAATTTAGAACCAGTCTGTTCCATGTTTGGTTCTAATTGTTGCTTCTTGAACTGCACACAGATTTCTTAGCAGGCAGGTAATGTCTGGCATTCCCATCTCATGAAGAATTTTCCACAGTTTGTTGTGATCCACACAGTCAAAGACTTTAGCATAGTCAATGAAACAGAAGTAGATGTTTCTCTGGAATTCTCTTGCTTTTTCGGTGATCCAACAGAAGTTGGTAATTTGATCTCTGGTTCCTCTGCCTTTTCTAAGCCCAGTCTGAATACCTGGAAATTTTCAGTTCATATACTATTGAAGCCTAGCTTGGAGAATTTTGAATATTACTTTGCTAGCACGTGAGGAGAAGGAAATGGCAACCCACTCCAGTACTCTTGCCTGGGAAATCCCATGGACAGAGGAGCCTGGTAGGCTACAGTCCATGGGGTTGCGAAGAGTCAGACACAACTGAACAACTTCACTTTCACTTTTCACTTTCATGCAGTAGAGAAGGAAATGGCAACCCACTCCAGCATGCTTGCCTGGAGAATCCCAGGGACAGGAGTCTGGTGGGCCGTCGCCTATGGGGTCACACAGAGTCGGACACGACTGACGTGACTTAGCAGCAGCAGCAGCAGCATGTGAGATGAGTGCAATAGTTTGAATTACTGAGTGTGGTAATTTGAACATTCTTTGGCATTGCCTGTCTTTGGGATTGGAATGAAAACTGATCTTTTCCAGTCCTATGGCCACTGCAGAGTTTTCCAAATTTGCTGGCATACTGAGTGCAGCACTTTCACAGCATCATCTTTTAGGATTTGAAATAGCTCAGCTGGAATTCCATCACCTCCATTAGCTTTGTTTCTAGTGATGGACATGGAACAACAGACTGGTTCCAAATAGGAAAAGGAGTATGTCAAGTATGTATATTGTCACCCTGCTTATTTAACTTCTATGCAGAGTACATCATGAGAAACGCTGGACTGGAAGAAACACAAGCTGGAATCAAGATTGCCAGGAGAAATATCAATAACATCAGATATGCAGATGACATCACCCTTATGGCAGAAAGTGGAGAGGAACTAAAAAGCCCCTTGATGAAAGTGAAAGAGGAGAGTGAAAAAGTTGGCTTAAAACTCAATTCAGAAAACAAAGATCATGGCATCTGGTCCCATCACTTCATGGGAAATAGATGGGGAAACAGTAGAAACAGTGTCAGACTTTATTTTGGGGGGCTCCAAAATCACTGCAGATGGTGACTGCAGCCATTAAATTAAAGGACGCTTACTCCTTGGAAGAAAAGTTATGACCAACCTAAGCAGAGACATTACTTTGCCGACTAAGGTCTGTCTAGTCAAGGCTATGGTTTTTCCTGTGGTCATGTATGGATATGAGAGCTGGACTGTGAAGAAGGCTGAGCGCCAAAGAATTGATGCTTTTGAACTGTGGTGTTGGAGAAGACTCTTGAGAGTCCCTTGGACTCCAAGGAGATCCAGCCAGTCCATTCTGAAGGAGATCAACCCTGGGATTTCTTTGGAAGGAATGATGCCAAAGGTGAAACTCCAGTACTTTGGCCACCTGATGCAGAGTTGACTCATTGGAAAAGACTCTGATGCTGGGAGGGGTTGGGGGCAGGAGGAGAAGGGGATGACAGAGGATGAGATGGCTGGATGGTATCACTGACTCGATGGACGTGAGTCTGAGTGAACTCCGGGAATTGGTGATGGACAGGGAGGCCTGGCATGCTGCAATTCACGGAGTTGCAAAGAGTTGGACACGACTGAGCGACTGAACTGAACTGAACTGAAGAAATGGATAAATTCCTAGAAATATACAACCTACGAAGCCTATGAAGAAATGGAAAATATAAACACACTTATTATTATCAAGAATACTGAGTCAATAATCAAAAATCTTCCATCAAACAGAAATCCAGGACCAGATGGCTTCACTGGTGAATTCCACCAAACATTTAAAGAAAAGTTAACACAATCTTTTTTCAAATGCTTTCAAAAAATGGAAGAGAAAGAAATGCATCCAAACTCATTTTATGAGGCCTGCATTACACTGTTACCAAAACGAGGCAAAGACACAAGAGAATTATAGGCCAGTGTCCTGATGAACATAAATGTAAAAATCCTTAACAAAATATTAGCAAACTGAATTGAACAATACATTAAGATGATTGCACACCATGATCAAGTGGAATTTAATCCGGAGATGCAAGAATGGTTCATCAGTCACAATTCAACCCATGTCATTCACCACATTAACAAAATGAAGAATAAAAATCAGATAATCATTTTAATAGCTACAGAAAAAGAATTTGAAAAATATAACATCCATTTATCATAAAAACTCTCAACAAAGCAGATACAGAGGGATGTATCTCAACATAGAAAAGACTATATATGATGAATGTGAAAGTGAAATGGCTCAGTCGTGTCTGACTCTTTGCGACCCCATGGACTGTAGCCTATGAGACTCCTCCATCTATGGAATTTTTCAGGCAAGAGAACTGGAGTGTGTTGCCATTTCCACAGGTAATATCATAATCATGAAAAGCTGAAAGCTTTTCCTATAAGATTAAGAACAAGGCAAAGATATCCACTCTTGACACTTTTATTCAATATATTATTGAAAGTCCTAGCCATAGCAATGAGAAAAGAAAAAGAAATTAAAGGGATTCAAATCAGAAAGAAAAAAGTAATACTTTTCTCTATTTGCAGATAACATGATATTACATATAGAAAATCCTGAGCTCTACCAAAAATGTGTTAGAGAAAATGAATGAATTCAGTAATATTGTAGGATACAAAATCAGCACACACAAAAAATCTATTGTGTTTCTACAAATTAATAACAAACTTTCAGAGAGAGACATTTTTAAAAAGTCTCACTTATAATTGCATCAAAAAGAATAAAATACCTAGGAATAAATTTCAGCAAGGAAGTAAAAGACCTATATACTAAAAACCTTAGCCATCGAAGAATATAGAAATAAATAGAAAAAGAGTCTGTACTCATGGACTGGAAGAATATTAAGTGTTCAAACTACTCATAAAGTAATATACAGATTTAATGCAATCCCTATCAAAATTCCAATGGTATTCCCCCCACCCCCACCCCCGACAGGAATAGAACAGTCCTAAAATTGGTATGGAACCATCAAAGATTCCAAATAGTTAAGGCAATCTTGAGAAAGAAGAAAGCTGGAGATATCATATTTCTTGATTTCAAATTATATTACAAAAACTATAGTAATAAAATGCCAGTATAATATTGGCATTAAATGGCATTAAAAACAGATACACATGCCAATGGAACAAAATAGAGAGCCCAGGAAAAACAATGGGGAAAGAACAGTCTCTTCAATAAATAATGTTGGAAAAACTGGATGGCCACATTAAAAAGGATGAAACAATATCACCAATTTATACCATACACAAAATGAATTAAGGATTTAAATGTAAGACCTGACACTATAAAGCTAGATGAAAACACAGGGGGTAAGCTTCCAGACATTGGTCTTGGCAATGATTTTTTTTTTTTAATTTGACACCAAATATAAAGCAATAAAAGAAAAAAATAAATAAGTGGGACTACAGAAAGTCAAAATGCTTCTGCACAGCAAAGGAAACCATCAACAGAATGAAAGGGAAACATACAGAACAGGAGAAAATATTTGCAAATCATATCTTTAAGGAACTACTATCCCAAAATATAAAATAACTCATAAAATCCATAGTAAAAGACAAATAATCTGATTTAAAAAATGGGTAGGTCTGTATAGACATTTTTCCAAAGAAAACATACAGATAAGCAACAGATAATATTAAAAAATGCTGAACATCACACTAATCATAAGGGAAATGAAAATCAAAACCATAATGAGGCATCACTTAACACCTGTTAGAATGGCTACCATAAAAAGACAATAAATAACAAGTGTTGGCAAGGATGAGCATTGTTGGTGAGAATGTTAATTGGTGCAGCCACTACAGAAAATAATGTGGAGATTGTTCAAAAAATTAAAAATAGAATTACCATATAATCTAGCAATTTCACTTCTGAATACTTATCTGCAGATAATGAAAACACTATTTAAAAAGATATCTGCATGTCCATATTCACTGCAGCATTATCTATAATAGCAAAGGCATGGAAATAACCTAGTCCATCAATGGATGAATGAATAAAGAAATTGTCAAACACACATAACGGAATATTATTCAGCTATAAAAAAAGAAACCTTTCCATTTGTGGCAACATGAATAAAACTTGAGGGCATTATGCTAAGTGAAATTAGAGAAAGGCAAATTCTGTATGATCACTCAAATATGGAATTTGAAGAAAGAAATGAACTCATGAATTCAGAGAAAATATTTGTGGTTACCAAAGGCAGGGTATGTGTGTGGGGTAGGAATGGGAGAAATGAGTCACAGTGATGAAAAGGTATAAACTTCCAGGTATAAGATAAAAACATCTTGGGGATGTAATGTACAGAATGATGACTTAGTTAACAATACACTATTGTATATTTGAAAGCAGCTAATAGAGTAAATCTTAAAAATTCCATTATAAGAAAAAACTATAGCTATGTATGGTGATGGATATTAAATAAGCATTGTGGTAATCATTTCAAAATATATACATATATCAAATTACATTGCATACCTGAAACTACTACAATGTGTCAATTTTATCTCAATAAAAATAAAAACAAAACAAATGACCATTTAAAAATTCTGGAAATTGACCAAAGGCATATAATAAATTAAGATTTATTCAAGTACACCTACTGAATCTCAGTAAGAAGAATAGGATTCTGTGACATTATAGCCACAGATTGCTCCTAATCCTTGCCACCTCCCACTTCAGCTTCATGCTACTGAAAATTCTACCCAAGCCTCAGCAGATGGAGAGGGCTGTGGGAATTGGCAGTTCTACCTCCCTGCTACAGGGGGTAGATTTTATGGAAAAATTCCTGCCTGGGCACTGTTGGTAACAATAGTTATCTCAGTGGCAAACAATCAGGAAAGGCTAACATCATGAGTTGCCTGAGGTCTTGACAGGTTGGGACAAGCATAACATGGCAGACAAGCCAGATATTTAATAAGGAGATCCAGGGAAGGAAACAACCAAACAGAGCCTGGCTAAGAGCCCCCTTTTCTCTGGTGGTCTGGAAAGCTGTACATGCTCTGCTGAGATCAGACAGGACGAGCTGCTTGCTACCTGTCCTTGGCTGATTTTCCTTAAGTCATTCATCATGTGTCTAGCACATCAATTGATAACTAAGCTCATTTAAATCCACCCACTGTGGTCACAAATCATACATTACAGACCATCTGCATTGCCTCCTTTATTATACAGGTGGTAAAACCAAAGCCTCTGAGCAGTTTAAGAACACTAGTTTCCATAAAGTTAGTAGAAAATCAACAGAGGTTAGTACAAATGGCTCCATAGGACTTTTCAGAAATTCATTTACCTGCCACAAGTTGGCATAAAGTTAAAAAAATAAATTTACCTTGCCAGTCAGGTAAGTTCGGTCTACCTGTATCAAATATACATAAAGATCCTCCTCAATCTTTATCCTACATACAGTCTCCCTACTCTTTTGTTTTATTTTCTTTTGAGAGACTAGAAGGGGCTCCTCAGGAGTCACTCCTTGTGGGCTCTCAAACAGGTGGTAAACTGCACTGGAGAACAGATGATACCTGTCCTATGAGTAATAATCTATCACAGTTATCGCTCTTAATCAATCCTCTTACCTTCTGTTGTTTCCCCCTACTTTGGCTCAGATGGTAAAGCGTCAGCCTACAATGCAGGAGACCCGGGTTCAATCCCTGGGTCGGGAAGATCTCCTGGAGAAGGAAATGGCAACCCACTCCAGTATTCTTGCCTGGAAAATCCCATGGACTATGGAACCTGGTAGGCTACATGCAGTCCATGGGGTCGCAAAGAGTCGGACACGACTGAGCAATTTCACTTTCACTTTCTGTTGTTTCATGTTGTCATAACTCCTGACTCCTGGTTCTAGCTCTTCATTTTGTGTTTTGTGGGTGACAACCCATGCTAAAAATACGGAAGTCTTTTGATTGGGTACCTGTAATTCTCAGGGAAAATGACTCACCTCAAACTATTATCTCATCTCAAACGTTTTTGTCTTTATAACACTGCCTCTTTTCATAATGAAATGCTATCCATGCATGTCCTTAAGCTTTTTTATTGTAAATTCTGCTTATTCAAGCAAGTGATTATAAGTTCTCTTGAAGGCAATAGAACACTCATGTGCATTAAAGGCTCTGTTTCCCTAAAGCATGGTAGGATACAGGAAGTTACTTCAGTTTGGTATCAAGGAAACCTGCTCCCAAGACAACCTTTATATGTTCCTGTTGTTCTTGATCGGAGAAGGCAATGGCACTCCACTCCAGTACTCTTGCCTAGAAAATCCCATCGACAGAGGAGCCTGGTAGGCTGCAGTCCATGGGGTCGGTAAGAGTCGGACACGACTGAGTGACTTCACTTTCACTTTTCACTTTCATGCATTGGAGAAGGAAATGGCAACCCACTCCAGTATTCTTGCCTGGAGAATCCCAGAGACGGGGAGCCTGGTGGGCTGCCATCTATGGGGTCGCACAGAGTCGGACATGACTGAAGTGACTTAGCAGCAGTTGTTCTTGATGGCTTGACATTTGGTTCATCCCTGGCATTTAGTCAAGTTTAAATCACTTGAAAAAAGAAATAAATCCCTGTGTTTATACAGCTGACATCTTTGCTTCTCAGAACTTTGTATAATCTGTATTTATGATAAGGACAGTCAGAAATTTTAATAGTTTAAACATCATAAATAGGGTGATGGACATTCAAGAAAGGGTACAAAGGAAAGACTAGAGTAGGGCGAGCTGTTGCACTGTGGACTGTGGACCAAATCCTTTATTTAGGCTTTTTTTTTTTTTCTTCTATTTTTGTTACTTGAAGACAGCATCCAGGGATTGAAGCCTGGAACTCAGGGCAGTTATAGAGGAATGATGTCTCCATAAAGGGGAAACACCTGGGTAAGATGAATTTATCACAGAAAACACATCTATTCTCTCAAATGAGTGAAAGTAAATACCAAAATATGCCCAGAGGCAGTGTGGTATAAATTTTGCCACCAATTAATTATTCCTGGGTTTGAACTATGTCCACCATGTACTTGCTCAGTTGGACAGTACCTTGGACAGTCTCCTCACTCTGAGTTTCCTTAACTGCACTATTGATTAAATGAGACAATTTAGGTAAAATTTAGATAAATTCAATAAAATACTGCTCTCATGAGCTCATCTAAGTCAACAACTTTCTACTTTACCAACATCATCCAAAGGCAAGTGTTAATAGTGACAAACTCATTTCTAAGCAGATTTTAGAATCTATATTTGTAGTTTTCAATAGCAACAACAAGAACTATAAGAATCATTCTGCAACTTCACAACTCAAAATTTTTTTCCATCCAGGTCGAAATGAGTAACTTTTACTTGATACTTTTCCTCCTGAATCACTTCTAAAAGATAAGATATTTTAACAGCACCCAATTCACACCTCAGGATCCCATAGGTCACCCACCGCCACCAGTGTAAAAAGGCCAGGAATATTTTAGATGATGCTGCTGCCAGAGAGAGGAGAGCTCCCCAAAGAAAACATTTTATAGCACATGATTTCGTCCCCCAAACTCCCAGCTCCCTTCTCTGACAAGAAATGCCTGGATTTGATGAGGCTTGCAGTCCATGGGGTCACAAAGAGTCAAACATGACTGAGTGACTAAACTGAACTGACGGATGCATGCCCAAGTCCAGCGCACTCCAGGATAGCACCAGTTAGAAGGCAAGGAGTTGCTCATGTTCTGGACTGACACATCACATCTGCTATTAAAGCTACTTACCACCCCGACAGGGAGAAGTTCCTTTGAACTCTAAGCAGTGTCCTCTGCAGTCATTACGTGTGAGTGACGAATAAGTCACTGAATCACTGTGATGACTCATGCATTAAAAAGAAAGCCCGAATTTGGGCTCGTAGGCCAGGTGGCAATCTCCAGGGAGGAAACTGATCTTGCCAGCTAAAAACAGCAGGTAAGAAGCATAAGCGTTGCAAATAATTTTTTAATTAAATGGAGGGATTTGTTTTTTTTTCCCCTTCCCTTGCTCTGCCTCTGTCTTCCCTTCCTTCCACTCCTTCCTGTCTTACCAGATGCTCTTAGACACTTTGGATCATATCTGCCAGCCTGTGGACAGTGTTAAGGTTAAAAATAGATACCCAACAAGAGGTCCCATCAGCCAAGAGCAGGCACTGCATGGCAGCAATCATTTTACAAATAGCAGAGAAGATAGTTCTACATTTCAAATTCTAGACCTAAAATTTCACTGAAATCCTACGATTATTTAATTTTATGTTATTTATTGCTAGAAACAGACTCTTTGCATCCTGCAGCAGAGATCTATATTCTAACTCAGGAACGAAAGAAGGAAAGACAGTAATGACCAGAACCACCAAAATCAAATGTTGCCGAGTTCTCAACACAGAGATCTCCCTAATTTATTAAACACTGATTTCTTCTAAGACCAACTCATCATCTTCCTGAAAAGATATCAAGTCATTTATGTGACAAACTCACCTCATCTTCTCCTTGCAGTGGTGTCTCACTACACCCCCAACATGCACCCTTGCCTCCCCTGCTCTCAATCCTGCTAGCCCTCTAGATTATACTCTTTGGAGTGCATCACCTAATCTCTCTTCTTTAAATCTTTTCAGAGCTTTACCTTGTCAATGTCCTTTAAAATTTTGTTTCTCCTCTTCATTACCTTTGCTTGCCTTGGTTTAGTTACCAGCCTCCTCCCAGATCAGGAGTCACACATATCACTCCTAAATAACGCATCTACTGATGTCACCCCACTGCTTTAAACCTGCCCCAACTCTCTACTGCCATCAGTTTGGCATTTAAGGCTCTGCATAACCCACTAGCTAACAAGCTAACCTCTCTAGCTCCATCTGGCACTAACCTGTTCCTAAGCTCCAGCCTGCTGCGCTGATGAATGTTCCATGAAAGCACCCACCCCCTGCTCCTTAAACTTAGCTTCCTTTCTCTGTGCTCACAAAACACTGTCCTAATCTTGAATTCTGTACTTACACTGCAAATATATATTTTTTGTGAGTGTTATTTATTCATCTCTGTATTACTGACATATAGTATAGAGTTTACTATTAAAAAACTCACTAAATGAAATTCTAAAGGATATACTTCAGAAAGAAGGAAAAAGACTACAGTGAAACTCTGAAATGGAAGAAAGTACACGGGAAAATCGGAGGCAATGGCACCCCACTCCAGTACTCTTGCCTGGAGAATCCCACGGATAGAGGAGCCTGGTGGGCTGCAGTCCCACCAGGGGTCGCACAGAGTTGGACACGACTGAAGCGACTTAATAGAAACTTTAATTTAGAATATATTTGCTGAAATAGCAAGAACAGCTACTAAGGGGGCAGACACTAAGCATATAACCTAAAAAGAAGCAGGAGGAAAAACCCAGACTGAGGAAAAAAATGATTGGTTCAAAAGATCGCAAAAAATGTATGTGTGGGCGGGTGGGAGAAATAGAAAACATTCACAAATAAAAATACATAAAATAGTGATAGAAATAAAAGTAAACATACAATTAATTGCAATAAATGCAAAAGACTCACTTTCTAATTAATACTTTTAGACAATAAATAAAAATCTAACTATGCATTGATTGTAAAAGATACATCTAAAACATGGAAAAACACACAAAGAATTATAAGTTGTGTGTATCTATTAATATTATCTGAAAACATGCAAAGCAAAAAACTGACATGATAACTAGAGAAATGAGCAAATCACCAGAGAGAGAAATTGCAATATAATTCTTTTAGTAATTGACAGCTTCAGCAGATAAAAGTCAATAAGGATAGATAAGATTTAAACAAAATCAATATTATAATAAAGTGAGTCACATGAATTTTTCGGTTTTCTAGTGCATATAAAAAGGCTTCCCCGTTGGTTCAATCGGTAAAGAATCTGCCTGCAATGCTGGAGACACAGGTTCGATCCCTGGGTTGGGAAGATTTCCTGGAGAAGGCAATGGCTAACCACTCCAGTGTTCTTGCCTGGGAAATCCCATGGACAGAGGAGCCTGGCGGGCTACGGTCCATGGGGTTGCAAAGAGTTGGGCATGACTTAGTGACTGATCCACAACAGAAAGTGCAGATAAAAGTTATGTTACACTATACTGCAGTCTAAGTGCATAATAACATTATGTCTAAAATTACAATGTACATACCTTAATTTTAAAATATTTTTATTGTTAAAAAAATGTTACTATCATCTGACCCTTCAGTGAGCCCTAATCTATTTGTTGGTGGACGATCTTCCCTCAGTGTTGATAGCTGCTGACTGATCAGGGTGGTGCGTTGCTGAAGGTTGGTGTGGCTGTGGAAATTTTTCAAAATGAGACAGCTGAGTTACTGCATTGATTGGCGCTTCCACTCACAATTTCCCTGTAGCATGTAACGTTGTTTGATATTTTACCCACATAACTTTCAAAACTCTCAAACCCTGTGGCTGCTTTATCAACTAAGTTTATATAAAATTCTAAATCCTTTGATGTCATTTCAACAGTCTTTATAGCATCTTCACCAGAAGTGGATTCCTCCTCAAGAACTTTGATTATCCATCAGAAGCAATTTCTCATCTGTGAAGTTTTTATCATGAGAGTAACAGCAACTCAGTCACATTTTCAGGCTCCACTTTTAATTCTACATCTCTTGCTATTCCTACCACATATGCAGATCCTTCCTCCACTAAAGTCCTGAACCCCTCAAAGTCATCCATGAGGGTTGGAATCAACTTCTTCTAAGCTCCTGTAATGTTGATATTCTGAACTCTTCTCATGAATCACAAATGTCCTTAATGGCAGTTAAAATGATGACTCCTCTCCAGAGGTTTTCCATTTATTTTACCCAAATCTATCAGGGGAATCGCTATTTATGGAAGCTATAGCCTTACAAAATATATTTCTTAAATAATAAGACCTGAAGTTACTCCTTGATTCGAGGGCTACAGAATGGATAATGTGTTAGCAAGTATGGAAATAACATTAACTTCAGTGTATATCTCCATGAGAATTCTTGGATGACCAGGTACATTGTAAATGAATAGTCATATTTTGAAAGGAATCTTTGCTGAGCAGTAGACTCATTGGAAAAGACTCAGATGCTGGGAGGGATTAGGGGCAGCAGGAGAAGGGGACGACCAAGGATGAGATGGCTGGATGGCATCACGGACTCAATGGACGTGAGTCTGAGTGAACTCCGGGTGTTGGTGATGGACAGGGAGGCCTGGCGTGCCGCGATTCATGGGGTCGCAAAGAGTTGGACACGACTGAGCGACTGGACTGAACTGAACTGAGGTCTCCATAGTGGGCTTAAAATATTCACTGCTGCTGCTGCTTAGTTGCTTCAGTCATGTCTGACTCTGTGTGACCCCGTAGATTGTAGCACTCCAGGCTCCTCTGTCCATGGGATTCTCCAGGCAAGAATACTGGAGTGGATTGCCATTTCCTTCTACAAAATATTCACTAAAACATGTTTTAAACAGGTGCTGTCATCTAGGCTTTGTTGTTCCATTTCTAGAACACACACAGAGTACGTTGAGCACTTCTTAAGGGCTCTAGGATTTTTGGAAGGGTGAAAGAGCACCAGTTTCAACTTAAAGCCACCACTCGCATTGGATTTGCTCATAACAAGAGTCAGCCAGTCATTCGAAGCTTTGAAGCCAAGCACTGCCTTGTACTCTCAAGCTATGAACGTCCTAGATGGCATCTTCTTCCAGTAGAGGCCGTTTTGTCTGCATGGAAAATCTGCTGTTTAGCAGGGCCACTTGCTGCTTCACCTTGCACTTCTATGTTAGAGACAGCTTCTTTCTTTAAACTTCTATTACCTCCAAACTTTTCTCTTGCAGCTTCCTCAATTCTTTCAGCTGTCATAGAATTGAAGAGAATTAAGGCCTTGCTCTGGGTTTGGCTTTGGGCTAATGGAATATTGTGGCTGGTTTGAACTTCTATCCAGACCATTAAAACTTTCTCTACATTCACAATAAGACAGCTTTGCTTTCTCATCACTCATGTGTTCACTTTTAATTTCCTTCAAGAACTTTTCCTTTGCTTTCAAAACTTAGTTTTGTGGAAAAGGCCTAGCTATCAGTTTTTGACATGCCTTCCTCACTAAGCTTAATCATCTCTAATTTTTGATTTAAAATGAGAGATGAGCAACTGTTACTTTCACTTGAACATTTAGAGGCCATTGTAGGGCTATTAACTGGCCTAATTTCAGTATTGCTGTGTCTCATGGAGCCCCAGGGAGAGGGAGATGGATGGAGAACAGCTAGCTGGCTGGTAAAGCAGTCAGAACACACAGACAACATTTATCAATTAAGTTCACCATCTAATAAGGGTGCAGTTTGTGATGCCCCAAAGCAGTTACAGTAGTAGCATGAAAGACCACAGATTACCATATAAAATAGAGTATCAATAATAATATGAAAGTATGAAATATGCCAGGACTACCAAAATGTGACACAAAAACACCAAGTAGGCAAATGCAGCTGGAAAAATGGTGCTGATAAACTTGCTTGAAACAGGCTTGCACGCACCTTCAATTTGTAAAAAATGCAATACCTGTGAAGTGCAATAAACTGAAGTGCAATAAGAAAAAACAAGTACGCCTGTAGTGAGATTAAGCAAATTTGATTTTCATAAAACTAATATGCAGAAATCAACTGCAGGTTCATACTTGGCAATAATCAGAATGATACCATTAACAACAGCAACAAAAATATAAAGTACCTAAGAATCCAGTTGACCCTGAGCAACACAAGAATCAGGGGCATTGACCCCTGAGCAGCTCAGTCAAAAATTCCAATGTAACTCTGTAGTTGGCCCTCTGTATTCATAGCTCTGCATCTTCAAATTCAATCAACTACAGATTGAGTAGCACTGGAGTACATATTTACTAGGAAAAAATCCATGTATAAGTGTACCTGCACAGTTCAAACCTATGTTGCTCAAGGGTCAACTGTGAAGCTAATAAAAGATATACAAGTGTTTGTTTTTTTTTAAATATAAAACACTTTTAAATTAAGTGAAAAGCATTATGTGATGATTCAAACAAATGAAGGATTTTACTTGGCTCAGACAGTAAAGCCTCTGCCTACAGTGTGGGAGACGTGGGTCCGATCCCTGGGTGGGAAAGATCCTCTGGAGAAGGAAATGGCAACCCATTCCAGTACTCTTGCCTGGAAAATCCCAGGGACGGAGGAGCCTGGTAGGCTATGGTCCATGGGGTCGCAAAGAGTCAGACACAACTGAGCAACTTCACTTCACTTCATGAAAGTGAAAGAAAGTGAAAGTGAAGTCACTGAGTCATTCATGAAAGTGAAAGAAAGTGACAATGAAGTCGCTCAGTCATGTCCGACTCTTTTCGGGCCCATGGACCAGAGCCTACTGGGCTCCTCCATCCCTGGGATTTTCCAGGCGAGAGTACTGGAGTGGGTTGCCACTTCCTTCTCCAGAGGATCTTCCTGACCCAGGGATCGAACCCAGGTCTCCCACATTGTAGGCAGAGGCTTTACAGTCTGAGTCACCAGGGAAGTCTTGCTATAGATATGGTAATGCTATAAAGGACAGAAAGAGTTTAACCTCCAGGGGATAAGGAAGGTTGACAGTTTACTTCCTATCTTGCAGGGTGTATACACAGGTATTCATGTTTTTCTTTAAACTGTACCTATAAATTTTATATTTCTTAATATGGAGTATTTTACTGCTTTTAAAAAAGTCTAGAACAAACTTAGCCCAGTTAATGCAAAATGTACCTAAGTCTGTTGTGTGCCACGCCCCAGGATTCCCACATTTTACAAGTAGCACTTGAAAGAAGATACTAATTTTGTAAACTTTAAGAAATGTGTCTTGAATAATCATTTCATCTTCAAAAGAGGAGGCAGCAGATGTTTTAAAATGCTAGAATAAACCCCTACCGGAAACATTCAATTTTAAGTGTAATTGTCTTCTTCACTTTTTAGTTTTAAGTGGAAAGGTTTCTATGCAAGGTGGTTCGGCTGTTTACTTCTGCACACAATGTAGAAAGGCAGATATATGATGACAATTCAAGAACATTAAACAGGCATGGGCTCAGCAATGACGGAAAATTCAGGAAGAGTACACTAGCTATCTCATTAGCCTAATCCACTCATGTTTTACAAGTGATTTGTTTCTAATGTTAGAGAAAGTGCCAAAATTTTGCAGATGATTTACTTTTTTGAAGAATGTAAATTATGATGGGTTAAATTATAGGGAAATAAATTATATTTCATTTGCATACCAATATGCTCCCTTGGATGGGCAAGAAATGCCCGTAGATACATCTGGTTTAGGCACCAGCATATAACCCATATCCCGGATTATCTGTACAGCAGACTGTATTTTCCAAAAATGGTCACTGCAATATTTCCAGTTCCACATGCTCTTCCAGAAACTTTCCACTTCCCTATCAAGAGAGAGAATTTATTTCCATTCCCACTGAACCGGAGTGGCTTTTCTAACTGCTTCAATGAACACACTGTAGGGATGCTATATGATTTCCTAGGGTGGGTCATAAAAGATAAGGTTACAGCCTGACTTTCTCTCTTGAGTCATGTGCTTTAAGAGCACTGAGCTAGCACAGAAGTCTGGCTACCTTGCAGCAATTCATGCTGGAGAGGCCACCAAGAAAGAGAGATGCCAGAGGAGCCCAGCTACTCCAGTCTTTCCAGACCAGGCTTTAGACATATGAGTGAGTGAGCTCAGATGATTAAAGCCTTCAAGCCAACCCAGCTGATGCTGAGTGAGCAGAGATGAATGATCCCCATTGAGCCCTGCCCAAATTGCAGATCTGTGGGCAAAATAAACATGGCCGTTGCTTTAAGATACTAACTTTACTGTGCAGCATTAGATAACTGTTGTCATTCATATCTGTGGGAAGGACATTGAATGCAAATGTCATCCTCTCATGTCCCCAAAGGAACCACCAACCCAAACAACACAGTTTTTTAAAAATTTAAAAACCAAAATGATGGCACCATATTTCACCCCAAAAGCAGCGAGCACCACCTCTGAAGGTTAAATTTGATTTAGGATTAAACTTTTTGCCACTGATCAATGATCCTATCAGTGAGTATCTTTATAATCCTATTATTTAAAAAACTGACTTAGTATTTTTGCTTGTGATATCTTCAAAGGATCTCTGAGATGCAGTTTAACAACCTCTGCTTATAAATGAATTACTTCATTTACGTATTTCCCTTTCATTCTGGTCCATTTATGTTGGCATCTTCAGATTGGCATCAGGCATCCTCCTCAAACTCAGTGGAACCAAACTGAAATCACTACTATTGGATATTACTGAAATTAGTGGAAAATAATTAGATTTTAGAGCCAAATAAAATCCCTTCTCACTTACTTTGTGACCCTAGGCAAGCTATAATACTTTCCTGAGTACTTATATTGATTTGTAAAATGGAAATAATACCTATCTGTCTTGTAGAGTGGTTATAGAATTAAACGAGCCAATATGTAAAAAATACTTAGTATGCCTTGTACACCTAATAGGCAATCAATAAGCTTCTTTTCCTTGACACCTCTGTTTGTCTTTTTAAACAACTGAATGACAGGAGTACAAAGGCTCCTGCATTTGCCTGGCAAAAAGCTGCCCTCCTGAGAAAGTCAGGCTCAGCTTCCTATCTGTGAGTACTGCCTCAACACTTGAAGTAGGCCTCCAGCCCACTCTGGGAACTTCAACAGCAGTACTTTACTGGGGTCTTCTGTTCTGCTTTGCTTTGTTATAGTTGTTTAAATGGTAAATATTTGAGCAAAGTTAACTGCATTCTGGCTGCTGCATTTTCCTTTGTCATCATACCTCTTCAGCAGCAAAGAACTGATTTATATTTTTTGTTTACAAGTCACTGGTGGACTTTATGCCATAGAGATGCCTGAGCTGAATTACTGAAGGTAGTGAAAAAAAAGGCAACCTGGAGGTTTTAGAGGTTTTGGCCAGCAACCTCAAAATATCAGCAGACAAAATGAATGATGTTATGGGGATAGATAAAACCAGCCATTCTTCTGAATATCTTCATCTGGTTCATGCTCAGCCTCTCAGAGCCTGATGAAGCTTCTGGGGTGGACAAAGCACATGACTGAGAACCAGAGGCCTGCCTCCCACTTCCTACATGTTCTCAGGAAGTGACTTCACAGGCCTCTGGTTATCTGGGAAGCTGTGGGATTAATTAAGATGATCAAAACATGTGATGGTTGAGATGGACCTTGAGACCACCTGGTCTAACATTTGACAGGTGAGAAGTGAGGCCCAAAGCAAGCCAAGGGCTTTCCTGATATCACACCCGTCACAGCTCATGGACTAAGGGATTAGCATACAAGGTTTTCCTTCTGTCATTGATAATCATTGCACAAAGTCCTATTTAAAAATTATTTGATTCTGATGGTAATGAGGAAGGCGCACAGTGTGCATTCCTACTCAAATTAGTTCAAAATTACTCAACAGACTGAATTTCTGAGCTAGTTTTCTTACCAAGGGAGGACTTGTTACTGTCTTGGATAACACATTATTCCTTAGACCTGGAAAGGCTCTGGAAGTACCTTTTACCTTATATGTCCCAGAATGCACAGGGTGAATTTCAACACTGTAATTGACGGTGTCCCTTGAAAGTAAGTATCCAATAGGAACTGATGAACTCTGTGCTCTATAAGCTCTTGGTGATCATGCTATATGCCAAACAAGGTTCAGACCCAAGCAAAATGCAAAGCAAAAAAATTCTAGTAAGGCTAAGGGGGCGGGGCAGCGGTTATCTTCCAAATCATTACCTACCTACCTACCTACCTACCTACGTATTTCTTAATTCCTCCTGCCTAGGGAAAAAAGAGAGGTTCTTAAAGGTTAACAGGTCTAATCACAGGTGACCATAGTGAAGAACCCTGATTTGCTCAAAGAAAAATATTTCCATGGGTAGAAGGGACTGTGAGGCTTCTTGGCCCAGTCACTCTAGAAGTCTGGAGCAAGGGGCTGAGGAACATTTTCTAATTCAAATGAATATAAATCAAACACTATGACCTTAATTAAGAACCACGCTGAAAGGTGAACATTTGAATCCTCCACTAAAACAGAAACTAGAGCCAAACATGAAGAATGAAAGAGAAAGACAAAGGAGGGCCTATAAGCAGGAAACACTCTGATGTAAAGGAGCCGAGCCAGTGTGAGGATGGCCACAGAAGCCCGAGGGAGGCACACCGGCGTGTTCTCATCTGCTGAGGGTACGTCTGGGAGCACAGTGGAGACAGCATAGTCAGCCAAACAGATAACCTTGCCAGGAGGGCTCTAATACAGCTTAAATGGAAATCTCTTTTAAAAATGTAAACTCTTTGTCTGTAGTTCCCAGCTTACAAAGTGAGGTCCTTTCTCCATTAGAGTTCTCAGGTAGGACTCACAACTGAGGTATGTGGGAGTGAAGAACGGAAGCTGGAGAAAAGCAGGCCTGTCTGTGCTGTCCAGCGTGGCAGCTACTACCAGCCAAGTGTCGCAACCGAGTGCCCAAAATGTGGCTAGTGAGACAGGAACTGCATTTTATTTTAAATTTTATTTAACTTTAAATTTAGAAATAGATACTGATTCAATTATTGCAAAGTTGATATGCACTGTGGAATGACTTGGGTATGTGAATCTACCTTTTCAACTGTAAATTTTAATCTAAATACAGATCATATATTTTCTGTGAAAACGTACTGTCCAAATTTAGATGAGCTATAAGTGAAAAGTGTACATTGGGTTTCAAGATTTAATATGAAAAAATGTAAAATATCTCATAATTATATTAATTACTGTTAAAATGGTAATCTCAGTATACATTTGGTTAAATATATTAAAATTAATTTTACCTGTTTCCTTTTGCTCTTAAGTGGCTACTAAAAGATTTAAAATTACATAGAAAGTGCACATTTGAGGTTCACATTTTATTTTTATTAGATAGTCCTGCTTAAATTTGTCAGGCTGCCGCCCTTTTCTGAGTCTAAAAATGGGATGACGACCTAGGGCTTTTGGTGACAAGAGTGTGCAGCTCTAAAGCACATGTTCCAGGTTTCTTGCGTGTTTAGCTTGGGTTCTGTGAGTGCATTGCTATTTACCCCATGAAATCACGTGTACAACACTCTGCTTTGTAACTGGACTTGTCTTATCTCTTTTTTCTGTTACCACCCATTTCAATGTTAGCTGCATTGTTAGTCAGCTTATAATTCAATTACCCGTGAATCATTTTAGCGGCCTGTGAAGTGGTAACTAGTCCATTTTGTGGTCTTTTGACACACTGTTTTTATAATTTGCATCATTGGCTAATTAGTTGATATTTAAAATTCTTTGACGATTTCTCTGTGGTTTCATGCTTGATTTCTTTCCGAATATTTGTTAAGGTTCTTTCCGAATATTTGTTAAGGAACAGTTCTGTATGTTTTCCTTGCTGTTGCAGTTCTCTGACAGTGTGTCTGCTTTCATCATTGGTTTTGATTTCCTGTCTCGTCCTGTTGTCTGCTTAGTCGTCGTCAATCCAGACCCCCCTCCGCCGCCACCCCCGAGGCTGTAGTTTACCCATCCATCTCCCCTCCCCTGTCCCCCCACTTGCTCTGGTCATAGTTGTGCTGTGGTCCACAGCGTGTGTGCCCTTAGTCGGGTTTGTGCTTTGTCTTCAAGTCTCATTAAATGGTGTTTTTCCCCCATAGCAGTAAGTTGAATTGGTGTATCACTATGAAGTTACAGGAGAAGGCAATGGTAACCCACTCCAGTACTCTTGCCTGGAAAATCCCATGGATGGAGGAACCTGGGTGGCTGCAGTCCATGGGGTCTCACAGAGTGAAGTGACTTAGCTTAGCTTAAATTCTAGTAGGTTTAGATAAGAATATCACTTTATAAAAAACACTATAACCAATATACATTTTAGTTTCTTTGTCAAGATCAAACTAGAGAAAGGTTATACCATCTGAAGAGTCCAAAGATAGTTTTTCTAATTATACTCTCCCAGTAAACTAAAATTTGACATTTGGTTTACAAATTGACCTCTGATTAATTTGCCAATCAACCATTATCTGATCAATTAAAGTAAAAATGAGGCTAAAGGTGCAGACCGAAACACTGATGAAGGAGTGAATTCTGAAACGGAATTCACTCTAATCTGGGTCCTATGCCGTCCTTTGTATTTATGCATCACTATAATTCAAATATTTGGTAATAAATATCATGTTCTGTTAGTCTTCTTTATATGACCCAAGGAAAAAACCACACTAAAAGAAACAACTACACTGTATGCTGCAACTACTGAGCCCATTTTCTCTGGAATAGAGGCGAATGTGAGGCTTCTTACACACTTACTTCAGTGTTTCCTGCTTATAGGCCCTCCTTTGTCTTTCTTATTGTTTCATTCTTCACATTTGGCTCTAGTTTCTGTTTCAGTGGAAGATTCAAATGTCCATATTTCAATGTGGTTCCTAATTAAGGTCATACTTTTATTTACATTAATTTGAATTAGAAAAATGTTCCTCCTCAGCGCCTTGCTCCAGACTTCTAGAGTGACTGGGTCAAGAAGCCTCATTGTCCCCTCTACCCATGGAAGAGGGGTTGTGGGTCACAACTAGAGAGCCTGTGCACCACAAAGAAAGATTCTGCATGCAGCAACTAGGACCCAACACAGCCAAGTAAGTAAATAAATATTTCTAAAAAGAAGCAACTTTTTTAATACACACACATATACACCCTGAGACTATTTTAAATACCCTCTGAACACAAATCAGATCTATGGCACAAATGATACTAATTATATATATATAAATACTTCACATGTATAAGTAAAACTACCAGCTAAACAAAGCTTCCTTTAAGTTAAAGAAAAAAACCTGAAACACAAAATCTTTGACCTAAATCATTGTGACAAACTAAGCCTGTCATTATCATCATAGGCACCTCAGGATCTTCTACCACATCCAGAAATTGTATTCAATGACAGCAGCATCCATGCTCACAACATTCCAGAAAGGCAAGGATTAGCTCTCACATCCATTTTAAGAGCTGATAATTGATCAATGACAGAGAAGTTAAATAGCACAAAGGTTCAACATTTGAAAAAGCTAAAAGCTGCTTATTTCTGCTTGGACCCTGAGCTGCCATTCCAGAAGCTGCCACCAGATACGTAAGGTACTTATTAATAGAGCAGTAAGCCTATCTTAGAGGGTCTCTTTAAGGTATGACATCAGTCAAATTTGGTCAATTGGACATTTGGTCAATTGCGCTTCCCCCTCTATAAAAAGAGAACTTAATAAATATAGCAGCATAATTAATTAACAAATCTTTATTACTACCTTTGTTTTATGAATTAAAATAAAGATATAATCCAGCATAATATTTACTTAAAAAATACCTTCAAATTAAATATTTCTTTCAACTAAATCTTACTATTTTAAATCTACATTTAATTTAAACCTGGGTTTTTTCCAGAGTCAAATCAGAATTTTCCCTGACTTAATTCTAAATGGTAGCGTCTCCAAGTCTCAGACCTTCAGAACAGGATAGGGGTTCATCATGTAATTTCCCAGAGTTAAACTATTCTTAATTCTCCTGCCTGTTTTTAGCTTCAGAACCCATTAGTTTCACAGGGCATCTAGGGACTCATCTGCTGAGGCCCTTCTTCCCTTCACAGGATGCAGTGTCCTTCTGCCTTTTCCACACTTAGCCTCACAGAACGTTTCTTGGGTTTAGCCCCTTCCTCCCCATGGCTTACCTCTGCTCCATGGCCCACTCTGGGCTCCCATGCCCAAGCAGAAAGAACCACAGATACAGCCGTCTTGCTCTCTCCACTTTCCAATCAGAGAAACATTCCTATGGCAACCAACATGCGCCACCATCTCACTCCTCTTCCCAGAAAGTTCCCTATTTGCATTTCAGACATTTGGCAAGGACCCATGAATAACTTGCCTAGCAACTACTAGCCTGTTCCAGCCTCTCTAAGGGGCTTACTTTTTTCTCTTTATCTTTTAGAACACACTCAGAAGCTGGTGGGTTGGCTGTAGAAGAGCAGCTGCCGAGTCAGCCTCCCTTGGTAGTGGCCTGGAGCACACACGGCTGTTGGGCAAATTGCAGTCTCCTTTTACCCCAGGGTAAAATAATGCCCACAGGCTCAAGGCAATGGCCCAAGACTGGGCAGCTCTAAAGTGTTCATTCTGGGCTTCCTCCAGGGAAATTTCAGTTCTTAGAGAACCAGAGATCTTGTTCATCCTCAGCTATAAGAGGTGCATTATGAGTACATATGCCTCCATTTAGAAAACCAGGTTTATCCATCCATTATGTTGTGTAATAAGGACCCTCCTATTTATTTATTGATTTACTAAACAGACTAGCAACCAGATATTTTGTTTTGTTTTAATTTATTTTTAATTGACAGATAATTGCTTTACAGTATTGTGTTGGTTTCTGCCAAACATCAACATGAATCAGCCATAGCAGCAACCAGATATTTTAACTTACAGATTGTATTTAACTCATTTAGGCAATTTTGGTATCAGAAACCAATGTGGTCCCAAATGACTAATGCTACTATCCACATTTTCCCCCTCAATGAATTCTGAAGAAGCCCTCAGTGTCTTTAACATAATTGTAGTGCCCTTGCCTGGAAAATCCCATGGACAGAGGAGCCTGGTAGGCTGCAGTCCATGGGTTCTTGAAGAGTCAGACACGACTGAGCGACTTCTCTTTCACTTTTCACTTTCATGCACTGGAGAAGGAAATGGCAACCCACTCCAGTGTTCTTGCCTGGAGAATCCCAGGGACGGTGGAGCCTGGTGCGCTGCCGTCTATGGGGTTGCACAGAGTCGGACACGACTGAAGCGACTTAGCAGCAGCAGCACCATCTGGGAACCATCCCCCGCCCGCCCTGCCAAATAAACATCTCTTCCTAGTGCTTGAGTCTTTTGTGTTATTATTTTTTTGGACTTAGAGAAGGTGGAGGAAGCAGATAAATAAGTACTGCTACTAAATCAGAAATCATAAGCCTCAGAAGCCCTGAACATACATAAAAATTAAGAGACCATAAACTGGATCTAAGAACTCTAAATGATGTTTCACCAAATAAAAAGTCAGAAAGCTGAAAATGCGTCTTTTGGGGAAGAGTACTTAAAATGGGGAGAGTACTTAAAATGCAGAGAGGGACAGCTGAAGAGAAATTTCCCTTAGTCACTTTCACATCAGTAACAAGAAAGTGAAGACCATGGCATAAAATTAATATTTTCAACTTCCAAAGGCTAGGAAGAACACTTCATTAAGAAAATATAGCATTAAAGTTCAGTTTCACACTATACTAGTCTCCCAAATATTCCTACCTTTTTCTTACAAACCCAAGAGAAAAATTTCCTGAGGTACTCATTATTAAAACCCCAGAATGTTCTTGATACTGCCATTTGACCTGTCTATTGTTCTCCTAACTCCAGGAAGTCTCTGAAAGCCAGACATAATGACTGTTGTGACAGTTTTCAGTAACAAGAAGTGAAGTTCCCTGTCAAAAGAAGTGCTCTCTCCATTTTGATCATATGTTAAAGAAGATGCTTCAACAAGCATCTTCACAGAAAGAGCAGATTCTCTGAGACCCTGAAAATGTACCACACAAGTGAAAGAATGAATCAAAATCAAAATGACAGATAAATTTGTGAGAGTTTTTTCCTTTCAGCTAGAGCAATGTGACTTATTTCCCAAGTAGCACAGATTTTCTGGGATTTACTGGTTTTTATTGGGCTTCCCTGGTGGCTCAGATGGTAAAGCGTCTGCCTGCAACGCGGGAGACCCGGGTTCGATTCCTGGATTGGGAAGATACCCTGGAGAAGGAAATGGCAATCCAGTCCAGCACTCTTGCCTGGAAAATCCCATGGACGGAGGAGCCTGATAGGCTACAGTCCATGGGGTCGCAAAGAGTCAGACAACTGAGTGACTTCACTTTTTCACTTTCATTTGAGAACTGTTAAAGGTAGGTTCCAGATGTTAACTCAACAAAGGAGCAGAAAAAAAAGCTGGGAGTTGGTACTAGCTCCTCAACTAAATGCAGGGGATATGAGACACATTACATTACAATGCTCTCCCAATAGCTGCTTAAAGTCACCGAGAATCCAAATCTCCCATGACAAGTGAGAGGTCTTCAGCAGGGCTTTGGTCAGATGAGCAGAAAGGAGGAGGATGTGTTTTGGACCAGGATTCAGAAGCCCTGGTTAAGTACTACAGTCCTGGACCTGCACCACGGAAAGCAGAGACAGTCTCATATGCCTCACTTCTCCCATGTAAATGAATGGGAACAGGTGTAACAGATCAAGTGAGGTGGAAACAATCTGAAAAAATTGGGGAAGATGCCAAATGGTCTTACTATTAGAAAGAGCAAGGGTTCCTCTGTGTGAAACTGTCAAATACAAATGTGTTCCTGCATGACTCAGTTTCCTTATCTGTAAAATGAAAATTATAATAACACTCCACAGATACTCTGAGAATTAAATGAGAGAACACATGAGATATTCTTAGAAGAGTGTCTGGCATAGACAGAGCAAATGCTCAAAAACATTAGCTATAATCTTTAGTACAAAACTGCTTTATTTATTTAGAACTGTGGATCCCTAGTACTGGAGAGTCCCTAGATGTTACATAATCATAGCATAAAGTAAAAAATTGGGACACATTAAGAAGGAATAAGCTGTTGCTCATAGCATCTGCCTTGTAACTAGTGGTGCATTTAGGCTCAAAGCAATAACCACAGAAGGATGGTTGAGATTGGACTTGGACCAAGCACACAGCAGTTCTGAGTACAGTGAAAGGCAAATCTCTCTACTAAAGGTTAAATGGTTTGTACATTAAATATGACATGCATGGGGGCAGAGAGTCTGTCTCTTCTCTATGCCTGACTGGTTCCAAAGTTCTTGTTATTGTTCAGTTGCTCAGCTGTGTCCGACTCTTGGTGACCCCATGGACTGCAGCATGCCAGGCTTCCCTGTCCTTCACCATCTCCCAGAACTTGTTCAAATTCATGTCCACTAACTCAGAGATACCATCCAACCATCTCATCTTTTGTCATCCCTTCTTCTTCTGCCTTCAATCTTTTCCAGCATCAGGGTCTTTTCTAATAAGTCGGCTCTTCACATCAGATGGCCAAACTATTGGAGCTTCAGTTTCAGCATCAGTCCTTCTAATGAATATTCAGGATTGATTTCCTTTAGGAATGACTGGTTTGATCTCCTTGCAGTGCAAGGGACTCTCAAGAGTCTTTTCCAACACCACAGTTCAAAAGCATGAATTCTTTAGTGTTCAGACTTCTTTATGGTCCAACTCTCACATCCATATATGACTACTGGAAAAACCATGCCTTTGACTATAAGAACCTATGGCAACCCACTCCAGTGCTCTTGCCTGGAGAATCCCAGGGATGGCGCAGCCTGGTGGGCTGCCGTCTGTGGGGTCGCACAGAGTTGGACACGACTGAAGTGACTTAGCAGCAGCAGCAGCATACGAACCTCAGCAAAGTAATGTCTCTGCTTTTTATTGTGGTTCCACAGTAGGTTCCCCCCAAATATTTGACAGATGGGCAAAAGGGGGGATGGGATGAACAGGTAGTGCTTTCAACACAATCCTCTTACAGAGTGTCTATCATAATATAGGCTGGTCAACATTAAGGCAGTCTGTATGAGAGAAAAAAGGAAAGTCCAAAAGATGTATGTATTCTTATACCTTCATTCATTAAGTATTTATTCAATGTTCACTATAGGTAAGGCACAATGCAGAAGTTGTTTTATGAGTAAAGGTTTGTGTATGTAATTACAGAAATCTAACCAACTTTTCACAGGAAGAAGCTGGCCTCCTATTTGGACTAGAGTTTAGTCATAGAGGACATAAATAATTATCAATCTCTCTAATTGGCTTCTATAGGACACTCTTCTCGGTACCCAAACTTCAGCAATGCCATTTAAGTGTCAAGACATTTGTATTAATATCTAAGGAAACCAAAGGAAACTGAAAGTCTTATTCAAAGGATGTAATTGTACCAGACAGTTTCCAAGGGATTTAGAAGCATGTAATTAATTACAATAATACCTTACAACAAATGCATCCTGATGGAAGGAAGATCTGGGTGACAATATTGAATTACAGATGAGTTTTAAAGAAGAGGAGTTTTATTAGAGTAATTCAAATTAAATGCTAATAAAATATTACCAAGTAGAAATCCTCATAGGACTACTTTAATGACTAGAATCACTCATAATCAGTATGTAGTTAGGATACAAATAGATGCAAGTAAGGCATTTGAAAATAGCACTTTCTCTTCAGCAGGTTACTATGTTTCCTAGCAAACTTATTTACACTTTTCATGTACTTGGTGGGTCCCTTCTCCATAGAGAAAGTAAACTTCAGATTTGCCTCAAGAAAAAAAAATATTAAAGACCATGAATCAATGGGCTACAAATTGATGACATTGCTGGAGAGAGATTCAGGGCTCTGTCAGATGGCTGCAGCCAACTACATCTCAAGTTATTTTTAAATGTGGGTTTATACTCCTCTGTTCATGCACGTTATCACAAGAGGCTCTGTCCATGCATACAAAGCAGGAAAGAACTGAATTCAATCAGTGTGCTGAATGGAGCAGGAGAGTAGGTGGAGGGGAGTACCTACCCTTTTTCCTCTTCTTTTCTCTGTTATTTTCCTTTCCTCCACTATTGGGTATTCTTGGATACACTCTGTCAGCTTGTGCAAACTGAGGAGCCTGACAGCCTAGACTCAGGAAAGACACACGTGCAAACATGTTTTGCAGCCTGGGCAGAATGATCAGACCTTGGTGAATGAGTTAGTACATGTCCAAAGCAGTCCAGAAGCTGCAAAGAATGATCCATGTTACTCATCTGATACAACCACTGGTGAGACAAGAAAGGCAACCTCTCTCCATTTTACAAGTAGGAGAGGTTACTGATGCAATCAAGACCACACTGTTAGAAATGATAGATCCCATTGTCAAGTCCAATCCTCTCACTTTTGGTCTGCAGCAGTGGCCCCACACCACACTGCCTAGAACTTAACAAACTTTTTTTTTTTTTTACACACCCCTATGGTAAACTGACAAGCCCTAGCATCGATCTCTTATATCCAGAGGAAACAGAATCCTGGGTGGGGAAGGACTCATAGCCCTCAGCTTCACTGTGATTTCACAAGGGACTTATTATGTTCTGGAACAGCCACTTTTCAGATGTTAAGCAGTTTTACCTGCAAATGTTCTTTTGCTAGTGAAAAGCATGGTTTGGGGGCAATGTCCAAAGAAAATTACCTATTGTTCTAAAGTTTGCATCTGTGCTAAGTCTCTTGAGTCATGTCCAGGTCTTTGAGATCCCATGGAGGAGTCTGCCAGGCTCCTCTGTCCATGGGATTCTCCAGGCAAAAATACTGGAGTGGGATGCCATCCCCTTCCCCAGGGGATGTTTCCGACCCAGGGATTGAACCCCATCTCTTATGTCTCCTGCATTGGCAGGCAGGCAGGTTCTTTACTACTAGTGCCACCTGGGAGCCCTTCTTACTAAAGGTGAGATATCAAATGGGGGCAGGAGTGGCTTAGGCTTGCAGGTCTCTCATTTGAGAGGCAACTAAAATATATTTTGCAAACATAAAATTTAACATAAATGCTTATAAATTACCTCCAAGATAGCAGAGTAGAAAGACATGCGCTCATCTTCTCCAGCAATACCAAGATCACAACTAGCTGCTGAACAACCAGAGACGGAAGAATGTTGGATCCCACCAAAAAAAGATACCCTGCATCCAAGGACAAAGGAGAAACCCAAACAAGACAGTACGAAGGGCGAAACTGTGTTTAGAACCAAAGCTCAGATCCGCCAGAGATTCTCAGAGGGTGCAAATGAAACCTTGTGCACACAAGAACTCAGGGAAAGGAGCAGTGACCCTCAGAAGAGACTGAATCAGACCTGCCTTTGAGTGTCTGAATGTCTCCTGCAGAGGCATGGGTCAGCAGTGACCTGCCACGGGAACTTGGGCTCTGGTTTCAGCAGATCAAGGAAGTGCTTAGAGTTCATTGGAGGAGGTCACCATTAAGTACCACCATAGAGCCACCAAGCAGATGGCCCATAAACTGGAGAACAATTATAGCAAAGAAGTTCTTACACTGTTGCAAAAGTTCTAGGGCCCACAACAGATTTCCCAAGCTGGAGATCTGGCAAGGGACTGAGCCCCCCAGATTCTTGGAGGATAAAACAAACCTTGCAGGCACAAGGTCCAGGAGAAAGGAGCAGTGACCCAACAAGAGACTGAGCCAGACTTGCCTGTGAGTGTCCAGGAGTCTCCAGTGGAGGCATGGGTCCATAGTGGCCTGCTGTGGGGTCAGGGGCACTGACTACAACAGTCCTGGGAGCCATGGCATGATGGCATAAGTCCTTTGAAGGAGGTTGCCATTACTGCCATTACCCCTACCACAGTTTGGTCTCAGGCCAAACTACAGGGAGGGAACATAGCCCTACACATCAGAAGAAAACTGAATTAAAGATTTACTGAAAATGGCCCAGCCCGCCAGAGCAGACCAAAAACCAGTTGAACACACAGCTAGTCACTCCCACCAAAAAGCTTCCACTAGCCTCTTATCCTCATCTATCAGAGGCCAGACAGAATGAAAACCACAATCACAGAAAACTAACCAAATTGATCACATGGATCACAGCCTTGTGTAGCTCAATGAAACTATGAGCCATGCAATATAGGGCCACCCAAGACGGACAGGTCATGGTGGAGAGTTCTGACAATATGTGGTCCACTGGAGAGGGGAATGGCAAACCACTTCAGTATTCTTGCCCTGAGAACCCCATGAACAGTACAAAAAGGCAAAAAGATATGCCACTGAAAGATGAACTCCCTAGGTTGGTAGGTGCCCAATATCCTACTGGAGATGAACTCCCTAGGTTGGTAGGTGCCCAATATCCTACTGGAGAAGAGTGGAGAAACAGCTCCAGAAGAAAAGAAGAGGCTGAGCCAAACTGGAAACAATGCCCAGTTGTGGATGTATCTGGTGGTGAAAGTAAAGTCTGATGCTGTAATGAACAATACTGCATAGGAACCTGGAGTGTTAGGTCTATAAATCAATGTATGGCAAGAGTGAACATCGACATTCTAGGAATCAGTGAACTAAAATGGACCAGAATGGGTGAATTTAATTCAGGTGACCATTATATCTACTACTGTGGACAAGAATCCCTTAGAAGAAATGGAGTAGCATGCATAGTTAACAAAAGAGTCCAAAATGCCATTCTTGGGTGCAATCTCAAAAACAACAAGATGATCTCTGTTTGTTTCCAAGGCAACCCATTCAATATCACTGTAATCCAAGACTATGCCCCAACCATTAATGTCAAAGAAGCTGAAGTTGAATGGTTCTATGAAGACCTACAAGACTTTCTAGAACAACAAAAAAAAGATGTGCTTTTCATTATAGGGGACTGAAACACAAAAGCAGGAAGTCAAGAGATACCTGGAATAAAAGGCAAGTTTGGCCTTGAGTACAAAATGAAGCGGGGCAAAGGCTAACAGAGTTTTGCCAAGAGAATGCACTGGTCATAGCAAACACCCTCTTCCAAAAACACAAAAGATGACTCTACACATGAACATCACCAGATGGTCAGTATCGAAATCGGATTGATTATATGCTTTGCATCCAAAGAGGAAAAAGTTCTATAAAGTCAGCAAAAACAAGCTGACTGTGGCTCAGATCATGAACTCCTTATTGCCAAATTCAGACTTCAATTGAAGAAAGTAGGGAAACCACTAGGCAATTAAGGTATGACCTAAATCAAATCCCTTATGCTACACAATGGAAGTGACAAATAGATTCAAGGAATTAGATCTGACAGAGTGCCTGAAGAACTATGGACAGAGGTTTGTGACACTGTATAAGAGGTGGTGATCAAAATCATCCCCAAGGAAAAAAAAAAAAAGCAAAAAGGCAAATGGTTGTCTGAGAGGTCCTTGCAAATAACTGAGAAAAGAAGAGAAAGGCAAAGGAAAAAAGGAAAGATATACCCATGCGAATAAAGGGTTCCAAAGAGAGCAAGGGGGAGATAAGAAAGCCCTCCTAAGTGACCAATGGAAAGAAACCGAGGAAAACAATAGCATGGGAAAGACTACAGATCGCTTCAAGAAAATTAGAGATAGCAAGGGAACACTTCATGCAAAGATGGGTACAATACAGGACAGAAACGGTATAGACCTAACAGAAGCAGAAGATGTTAAGAAGAGGTGGCAAGAATACACAGAAGAACTATACAAAAATGATCTTAATGACCCAGATAACCAGGACGGTGTGATCACTCACCTAGAGCCAGAAATCGTGGAGTGCAAAGTCAAGCAGGCCTTAGGAGGCATCACTACAAACAAAGCTAGTGGAAGTGATGGAATTCCAGTTGAGTTATTTAAATCCTAAAAGATGATACTCTTAAAATGCTGCACTTAATATGCCAGAAAATTTGGAAAACTCAGCAATGGCCACAGGACTGGAAAAGGTCAGTTTTCATTCCAATCCCAAAAGGGGGCCAAAGAATGTTCAAACTACTGCACTATTGCACTCATTTCACATGTTAGCAAAGTAATGTTCAAAATTCTCTAAGCCAGGCTTCAACAGTAGGTAAACCAAGAACAAAAAATGAAGATAACGGCACCTGGTCCCATCACTTCATGGCAAATAGATGGGGAAACAATGGAAACAGTGACAGATTTTCTTTTCTTGGGCTCCAAAATCACAGCAGATGGTGACGGAAGCCACAAAATTAAGAGATGCTTGCTCCTTGGAAGAAAAGCTATGAAAAACTTAGACAGCATATTAAAAAACAGAGACATTACTTTGCCCACAAACTCCATATAATCAAAGCTATAGTTTTTCCAGCAGTTGTATATGGATGTGACAGTTGGACCATAAAGAAGGCTGAACGCCGAAGAATTGATGCTTTTAAGCTGTGGTGTTGGAGAAGACTCTTGAGAGTTCCTTCGACTGCAAGGAAATCAAACCAGTCAATCCGAAAGGTAATCAATCCTGAATATTCATTGGAATGACTGATGCTGATGCTGAAGCTCTAAAACTTTGGCCACCTGATTTAGAGTTGACTCATTAGAAAAGACCCTGATGCTGGGAAAGACTGCAGGCAGGTGGAGAGGGGGACGACAGAGGATGAGGTCAGCACTGATTACCATAGTAACAACAGCCAATGGAAACTCCATCATTGCTACCAGAGCAATGATTTGAGATCTCAGTCTCCCCTGGGAGGTTTCTGTTGGCTTTTTTAAGAGGCCAGGATAGACTTTGGTCTGCCTTTGTCCCTGGGAGAGAAGAACGAACTTTTTATTAAAGGTTGCTCATAGTCCACATATAAAACTGAAACTAAAGGTTCAGGACTCTATTATTCACTAATTTGCTTGTTTTTGAACAGTCATCAGAAATTGTTCAGGGAGTTCCCTGGTGATCTAGTGGTTAGGACTCAACACTGTCACTCCCGTGGCCTAGGTTTAATCCATGTTGGGGAACTGAGATCCTGCAAGGCATGTGTTCAGCTCTAGCCTATTAAAAGCCATCCAGTCACTCACTGGGAAGCTTCTCTGCTACATTAGACCAAGTTGTTCCATTTGGAATCAATGCTCATCTGATACTGTGATCCAAACTTAGAGCAAACTGTCAGCCTGTGAAATAATCTGAATGCACTTAAATGATCTCTAACAATCAAGCCAAAATAAATACTATTTGAGTTAAAAGCATATGCAGATATATTTTCCTTTGAATGTACTAGCATCTCATGGTTGAATACTAAGAATGTTTAGTAAATATGCTGAACATAAGTCAGTTTAAAATTTGAATTTGATGATACGGTATTCATCCTGAAGACAGAATGTCTTAGAATTAGAAGGCATTTTAGAGATAACTTAGTACATCTTCATAGCTGGTATATGAAAAAAAATGTACATTTCATTTACTGAGTAGATAAATATGTGTGATAAACATAAAATACACATGTACACATACAAAATAGTAGAAGAATGTTCACTGAAGTTTTAACAGTTATCTGTAAACAGAATTACACAGAATTTTATTTTTGTGTTTTGATTTGCATTTTCTGACTTTCTTCCTTTACAAGGAGTTGAATTTATTGTTACCCTGTTTATGGCACATTATTATCATTGCTCTTACAAGGTTCTCTTTTGCTTTATTTATTATTTCCCTTTTTATCTCCCCACTTCTCACCCTCGTCCCTCACACAACCAACTCTGACAGGTTTAACTGCTACCTCTTCTGTATCTCCCTTCATTTCTACCATGACTATAAGCTTGAAAGCAGATAGCCTCATTTTGTGCACTTACAGAAATGAGTATCATTGTGTGGGCATGTAATTTAACTTGTACTGAATCTCATTTTTCTTACTCTTTACATTTGGCACTATGCCCTTAAGATCCAGTCATGTTGATAAATGTTCATCTAATCAGTTTTTTCTAACAGATGCACAATACTCCTTTATGCTCTTTCAACTAAATTTGAACTAACCACTTTGTTAGTGAAGGACAACCAGTTTACCTCCAAGTCCCTCTTCAGTTCAGTTCAGTGAGTCAACAGCCGTCTGACTCTTTGCGACGCCATAGACTGCAGCATGTCAGGCTTCCCTCTCCATCACCAACTCCCAGAGCTTACTCAAACTCATGTCCATCGAGTCAGTGATGCCATCCAACCAACTCATCCTCTGTCGTCCCTTCTCCTCCTGCCTTCAATCTTTCCCAGCATTAGGGTCTTTTCTAATGAGTTGGCTCTTCACATCAGGTGGCCAAAGTATTGGAGTTTCAGCTTCAGCATCTGTCTGTCCAATGAATACTCAGGACTGATTTCCTTTAGGATTGACTGGTTGGATCTCCATGCAGTCCAAGGGACTTTCAAGAGTCTTCTCCAACAGCACAGTTGGAGCATCAATTCTTGGGCGGTAAGACTCCCTCTTACCATCACAATAACCTTGCGTGAATACACTCACATCCTAGTATGGTGCTTTACATACACACAAGGCAGGAGACATAAGAGACGCAGGTTCAATCACTGGGTTGGGAAAATAACCTGGAGGAGGGCATGGCAACCCACTCTAGCATTCTTGCCTGGGAATACTGGAGGAGCCTGGCAGGCTACAGTCTATAGGGTTGCACAGAGTTGGACATGACTGAAGCAACTTAGCATGCACAAACGCATACATACACACATATATGCTGCTGCTGCTGCTGCTAAGTCACTTCAGTCGTGTCCGACTCTGTGCGACCCCATAGACGGCAGCCCACCAGGCTCCCCCGTCCCTGGGATTCTCCAGGCAAGAACACTGGAGTGGGTTGCCATTTCCTTCTCCAGTGCATGAAAGTGAAAAGTCAAAGTGAAGTTGCTCAGTTGTGTCTGACTCTTAGTGACCTCATGGACTGCAGCCCACTAGGCTCCTCCATCCATGGGATTTTCCAGAGTACTGGAGTGGGGTGCCATTGTCTTCTCTACGCACATGTATACATAAGGGATATATATATGTGTGTGTATATGCACATGTGTATGCATATATATATGCATGTGTTTATATATACATACATATATATATATAAAACAAAGACATTTTCATACATCTCCAGAGAAGAATTTCTGGGTTATGGGTGTGAGTGGCCCTAATTCAAACAGGTAGTGTCACAGGCTCTCCAAAATGGTAGCATCAGTCTATCTCCTATTAACAATGTATGAAGGTCTCCAAAGTCCCAGAAACACTGGGCATAACTAAGACTTCTAAAATGCTATACATGTCATTATTGATTTAATTTGCATTTCTCTCATCACTAGTGACTTAGAGTATCTTTTCCAATAGTTTGATAGCCTTTTGAGTTTCCTCCTCTTTAACTGCCTTTTCTAATCCTTTGCCCAAATTTTCTACAAATAACATGCATCACTTTAAAAATAATCTCCTGCCTCCAGTGAAATCAGCTGAATAAGACAGGCATGAGAGGCAACTAGAAATCCCAAATGTGAGAACAGATGGCAGTTAATCCATCTTCTGAAAATAGCAGTGACTCAGTAGTCAACAGAGAATTTGATAACTGCACAACAGTGATAACAGGGACAGCAGCAACGGCTGATGTTATGTGAAACACATCCATTCCTGTGGTCCCTAGCTTGTAGTAGATGCTCACTAAACATGACTTCCCTCCCTTATCTTCTTGGATTACCACATCAAATCTGTGAAAAGGAAAATTGTGTATTATTTTTAGTCCCCTTTAATGGAGAACAAAACTGCCTGGATGGATGCCCTGATAAGTGTGAGAAGCATGACTAAGGCAGGTGCTTCCAGCTCCTCGTTTCATTTCTACTAGGAGAGTAAGCTTGAAAGCCTGGACATAAGTGGAGGCTTCCATCTCCTCAACTTACCAGCATGTGGCCTTAGGCAAGTCAAGCCACTTTTTGAACTTCAGTTTACCCCCATCAAATGAATAATGATGGCATTTTCCTCAAGATGTTGCATTGAGGATTAAATCCTGTGAGCCATGCAGAATAGTGCCTGACACCCAGTAAGTGCTTAGTGAATATTAGCACTTAGTGAATGTTAACTTGTCTTTGGAGTATGGAGACTATACTAAACTGACACCATAAATGGTCTTTCATAAACACCCTCTAATTATAAGTTTTTAAGAATTTATTTTGAAGGATTAAAGGCAACATAGCATATGAACACTTTATATCTGAAATACTGCATTTCATTCTAGACTTTTTCATAATACACCTTTTTCCAATTTGGCTTTAAAAAATTATCCTGAGGAGGTAAACATTTTTGCTTGAAATTTTCTGGGAGGTTTCTTTTTTTAGGCCTTCATATCTCTAGTAACACATTCAAGGACTGACTAGATAGAACTGTTGGAAAATAGGCCTCCATAAGGAGTAGGCTAGCACTTCTGTCTTCCTTGTACAAGGATATTCTTACTCATATTTCTATCCACTGAGGGAATAAAGGATGTCAACTAAAGCAAAGCAACTAGTGGTAGCCGTGGCCTAAATAAAAGCAACCCACATTTTTCTCAGCTTTAAAATATAAAATAAAATTGAAGTGGGTAAAGCAGGGGAATCAAATCAAGCACATGTTACAAATACTAGGGTTAAGGGAACAGCAGCAACAGAATGAGAGCTCCTGGATTCTTATGTAAGTGGTCAGAACTCACTGAATTACAAAAATCAGCATCATGGTACAAGAAGAGCTAGTGTCTTAAGTCCTGATTCCTTTATGTTATAACAAGACAGGATCTGATGGCTTATAATGTCTCTTCTATGGGACTCAAATTCCTTTTTGTAAGATGAAGCATAGGACAAAAATATCCTTTCTCTTCACATTTTCTTCCAGCCCCAAATTCTAGGACCTACATTTAAATTTTTAAAAATTTCCAACATGTTTATAATGATACTACCTTTCCCAGCAGATATAACACTGTTAGTGAAAGTGAAAGTGTTAGTTAGTTAGTCGTGTCCGACTCTTTGCAACCTCATGGACTGTAGTACACCAGGCTCCACTGTCCATGGAATTCTCCAGGCAAGAATACTGGAGTGGATTGCCATTCCCTTCTCTAGGATATCTTCCCGACCCAGGGATTGAACCTGGATCTCCTGCATTGCAGGCAGATTCTTTACCATCAGAGCCACCACAAGTGGTTCAACTCTTCTCTCTCTGTAACTGGAATGCACACACGAGAATCCAGCTGCTACATCTAATTGGATGAGAGATGTTGAACTTGAAGAAAATGACCAGATACTCCTTCCAAAAGCACTGCCTTATCTATGTTTTTGCCAGACATGGCTCCCATGTAAATGTAGGCTCAAAGATATGAAGCTGCTTCTTTCTCCATGTGAATTTTCCCTTTTTCCCAAGATGGACCTGAAAAGGATAAAACACCCAGTATACCCCAGAATTAACCATCACAAATACTGTGCATGCAATTGTCAAGAAGTGTCTAATACACACAGTCATATCCTGAAATCAATAAATGTGACCCTGGGAAATGCTCTGAGAGCTAGAACAAATGAGTACACACACTTCACCAAACAACACAGGGCCACTTCAACAGGTACCTCTCTGGGCCATCAGTCAAAGAACATCACCAGGGAGAAAACAAACAACATAAAGTCATCAGTGACTGTGAGCCACGTGGCTTGGCTCAAAGGTTGTGGTGGGGTGGGAGATGGAGTGAGAACAGATCACCTTAACAAAGCCATTTTGCTACATGGGAAATTTTTATGTGGCTCCCTCCCAAATTTAACATCCATTTTGTGATGTTACACAAAATGAGGGGGATTTACTCATTACTTAAGTTTTTACATATTCAGTTAGAACTGGATATGGAACAACGGATTGGTGCAAATTGGAAAAGGAGTACATCAAGGCTATATATTGTCACCCTGCTTATTTAACTTACATGCAGAGTACATTATACAAAATGCTGGGCTGGATGACTCACAAGCTAGAATCAAGATTGCCGAGAGAAATATCAACAACCTCAGATATGCAGATGATACCACTTTAGTGGCAGAAAGTGAAGAGGAACTAAAGAGCCTCTTGATGAAGGTGAAAGAGGAGAGTGAAAAAGCTGGTTTAAAACTCAACATTCAAAAATCAAAGATCATGGCATCTGGTCATTGGATGGACTGGTGCTGAAGCTGAAGCTCAAATACTTTGGCCACCTGATGCAAAGAACTGACTCCTTAGAAAAGACCCTAATGCTGGGAAAGATTGAGGGCAAAAGAAGAAGGGGGCAACAGAGGATGAGAAGGTTGGATGGCAACACCGATTCAATGAGTTTGAGCAAACTTCAGAGAAAGTGAAGGACATGGAAGCCTGGCGTGCCGCAGTTCATGGGGTCACAGAGTAGGACATGACTTAGGGACTGAACAACAACAACAAAATTTTATAAGAGATAGGAAATAAAATATGTATAAGAGAGGCATTTTCACATGTCCCTCATCTCACAGATGGCCATCAAGTATTCTGATAAGGGAAACAGAATCATCTGAGAACTGACCTAAAGTCAGTTGTGCTATAACGCTTCTTTGAAAACAAAAATTTGTTTCAATGCAATTGATATACTAGGGAACCATTAGAGCATAATGTAAATTTTGTGTTTGCTTGTGAACAATTTCAACCATGAGAAACACTAGGAGACTGCAGAAAACCACACACAGCTGAACCCAAGCACCCTCACAAGCATGCATGTACCTCCAACACCCACCAGCTACCTGGCTCACCCGGTGATAATGTACCACCCAGCCACATCTGCTGTTACAATTTCCTTTCAGTTTCCAAACAACCTTCCTTCACTACTCACAATAACTTACAAGCTGCAACCTTTCCAACAACCACTTCCACAAGTAAAGTTAAAAACAAGTTATTTTATATTTCCCAGTCATTTAGTTCCTGGGAGGGGTACTTACGATGATCAATCTTTCCTCCTTATCACCATTCTTCCTGTAACCCAGTTCCTTGTTCCCTACAGCCTTCAACAGCAGACACCAGAATTTTTGTGGTTTTTTTTTTTGTTTGTTCCCCTGCTCCACCTCTCAGTGGAAAAAGAGCTGTTTTCTATAGGAAAGGAAAATACCTGCACTGCTATTAATGTGGACAAAGTATATAAACTTTCACTGCAGACATACTCTCAAAGCCCTCAGGTCTTGCTCTTGTTTTCCAACAGAGTGGATCTGTCGATACAGATCTGCCAACCATCTCCCCAGAATTAAACGATGTCTTAAATTTCTTTCTTTTTGGTGAAGTACTAGGGAGAATATGGGGAGGGAAGGGCAGCAAAGACAGTTTCATCTCCATTTATTTACTGATGGCAGTCAAGGGTGTGGCTGGAACTTACTATAAATCAATGGCAATCAAAGAGGCAGATTTTCTTAGACTTAATGTGAGGCATAGAGGAAAAGCCAGTTTGTGTGTGGATGAGTAACATGTATGTGCACTAGGCATATATGTATTTCTTGCCCTGTTCTAATCTGCTTTAGGACAACTTCAAGGACACATATTATATACTATACTAGATATACATGCAAAATAATAAAAATGAAGCCAAGGAGCATGTGTGTGTGTGTGTGTGTATATATATATATATATAAATACACACATATGTATATGTAAGTCATAATTCAAACCCTAATTAAAGAGAATCTGTGTAATGTGTAATCTTGGTTACATAATAATGAGGAAAGAGGTCAAAATGGAACCCAGGAGAAACAGAGGTAAGGTGAAGGAAAATCAGGCAATGAAGCCCTAATCCTGGGTTCAAATACCAGTTCTGCCATTTACTTCTGGGCAAGTAATTTCCACTTTTCAAGTTTCAATTCCTCACAGATAAAAGTGAGAATACTTCCCACCTAGAGTGTTATTTTCCAGATTAAACGACAATGTTCCTAAGGTCACAAGGGGATCACAACTTCTGCACCAGAGCTCTGTTTTTATACCATGTTCAGAAATTCAGATGGCTGGGCATCCCAGAGTTCTCAGCACTCTGGGTCCAAAGGACAGAATATGGGCACACACCCATGACCCCAGACCCAAGCAGCAGTGGGACAGAGATAAGCTGGCCTCAAAGGAGTAAGAGAACTGAGAAACCCCAGGGGTCTGTAACCTGATTTCCAATCGCTCCAGGTTGGAAGAACCTTTAGGACAGCAGTTTCCAAAATGGGACCAGCAGAATCCACACCATCTAGAAACTTGTCAGAAATACAAATTATCAGGCCTTATTTCATACATTCTGAATCAGGAAGTCTGAGTGTCCGGGCTGGCAACTCAAGTTTAAGAACCAAAGCCTTAGGAGATGAGTTTTGCTTCATTAAGTTCAAGAATTTGTATAGTATCTGTTTCAAGTCAGAGTTTTGAAAAGAATAAAAAAAGAATACCAATATCTCTCTGGCCCTGATCTACAAGTTAGTAATGAATTTACACAGCCTCTGGCTATTCTGGCCACCCAGCAATGCTTGCTGCCTCCTCAGACCATTAGAGGTATGGTCAATACCTGATACAACCAAAAATGTCACAAACATGCTGATCAAATCGCATGGGAGGATTTGAAAGCAATGGAGGGTGTAATCCTCTTAAAATGAAAAGAGTGTGAAAAAAGAAAAAATCACCGATTGGAGTGTGTAAATAAGGTCTACAGTGGAAGGATGACGTGAAAATGCATCCTTTTACATATCCAGCACCAACTACTTATTTCTGCTTGTCTTCCTGCCTGCCAGTGTCTGAAATTGGGGTTACATACTCAAATAGGGCAAGCTACTTTACCTGGTGACCTTCTCCGGAACCTCCTTCCCTACACTCAAATCAACTCCAGAATTGCCAGAGTTTGAGTTTATGAAGCTCTTGCAACATCTAGGCCCCTTGATTTTCTTCCTTTTCATTTATTTGCTTGTTTATCTGATTGCATTTGCACCAGTTTTCTGAGAGATGGATGGGAGAAAATGGAGAAAAAAAAAAGTGGGCAAAATAGGCTTAGTGAAGAAGAGCTACAATTATGATGGAAGCTAAAATATAGGATTTGTGATTAATGGGCAGATTTCATTATCCTGTACTGTTCTATAAGGAGTGCTGTCTCCACTTACCAACCTGGAAAGAAAATCTGTACTAACTACAAATTGCGATGCCTAAGAGTTCCTATTGTATGCTAATGTTGCATCAAAGCTAAGATCACTCTATATTCACCGGCAGAAGGCTGCACCTCCTGCAAGGTGTTAAGATGATTGTAAAAGTCACAACAATCAATTAAAACTGCAATTATCAAAGATTATAAAACACACTGAAAAATACCTATGGCACAGACTTACTGACTTATGTATAAACTCATTCAACAGCAATCAGCATTTCTAATTTTTTCCACCATAATCTTTATGAGTTTTAGAAATTAAGTAATTCTTATAATTAAAGAGGAATACTCATGTTACACATAAAACCAAGCAAATGGATATACATTGTGTCTAATAACAATACAAAAGTTTCCAAAGGATATTTTTTGGTTATAATATTTGTCCTATTCCCTTTAGAATAGTTAGATTATCACTCTAAACTCTCCCCAGAGACACATGTTATCTCAATTTTGACAGAAATATCACATAAAAGGAATCATATGTCATGGAAAACTGTAATGAGAATGAACATTGGGAATCATCTAATCTAACCCTTTCTCATTTTATGAGCAAAGATATTGAGACTCAGGAGATTTAATATTTGCCCAGGATTACACAGCCTGCCAGTGGCTTAGTGAGAATTAGCACTTTCCCTTTGACTGTAATATATTGTTCTTTCCACTGTATCATTCTGCCCCTAGCCTTCAGGTAGAGCTAACCAAGGACCTGACTGCACCAGAAGGTCAGAGAATAGAAGCTCCTGATCAGAGTTGTCCCACTACATACTTCTCTCTATGTCTGTGTTTGGCTGAAATCTAATCATCATACACTTAAACCATGTACACTTCTTCAGGTGGTGACCCACAGATCTGCCTTGAGCATACTCTTAGGACAAGACATTTTTCTTTCAAGGGATGCTGCAAAGAGGAAGCTCTCTACTAATTAGAAAAATAAAAATAAACTATAATTCCTAGGATTCAAAGAGTCAGATACAGATTTTAAGATTTTCAAACTCAGAAAAAGATGAGACAGAAGTATTTATAAGATATTTAATTCCTCAGTGACTGCCTTCCAGGACCAAATGGCATGAAAGTCAGTTAATCTGTAAATGTTCCATATGCAAGAGACTCGCCAATAATCTATTTTTCTAAGGGCTCTGCTGTTCAAAACCCTACAGTGTCTCCCTCACACAGAATAAAAACTAAAGTTCTTAGACTGCACAGTAGGTTTTTTAATAATCTGTTTAACACCATTTAAATAATATTAATTACTTGCTCTTGTAAAACCCATGCTGTATTAACTACCTATTACTGTGAAACAAATTAGCCCAAAACATAGTGGCTTAGAACAACAATAAATATCCACAGAGATTCTGTGGGTCAGGAATCTGAGAGCAGCTTTCCTGGCTGCTTCTAGTTCAGGGTCTCCCACGACGTTGCAGTCACCTGAAAGCTTGACTAGAAATGGAAGACCTGCTGCCAAGACGGCTTTCCCATAGCCTTGCCGTGGGCACCTCCCCAAAGAAATGCTGGTCTCTTAGGGCATGGCAGCTATTTCCCTTCAAAAACAGAGACTCAGGAAAGCCAGCTTCAAGCTACAAGATCTCCTTTGACCTAGCCTCAAAATCTGACGCCATCATCTCTATAATATCCTATTGGTAACACAGGCCGGCCCAATCCCATTTGGTAGGGGACTATACAAAGGTGTCAGTACCAGTAGGTGGGATTGTAGGAGGGCTATTGGAGGCTAGCTACTGTACACACCATACCAGCCACCACACTCTGCCATTTTGCCACACGGTTGGCCCCTCCGCCTCCGGCTCATATTAGAATGGTTAGGGAATAAAAAAAGCATGTGATCTAGAGTTAGTGAAACTGGGTTCAATTTCAGTCAGTCAAAGCCTGGAGTCTGATTATGGGCAAATCTCTTAGTTTTACCTCCTATATCTGTAACAGAAATACTATAATCCCTACTGAAGAAAGTAAGTGTGGTTACTAAATGAAGTTCAGTATAGAAAACTACTTTGTAGACTGCAGATAAGTAAAATTGTTTCTCAACCACCACTTTCCTTCTAGGCCTGCCTGTACACCACTGTTTCTTAAACCTTCTCCTCTCCATTGAAAGTCCCAGTGTCCTCTTCTCGGTTCTGACAGCACCGTATGTATTCCTACACAGTCTTCTCACATTGTGCATTTATTATAAGTATTTGTTTAAATGAAATTCACTCCTACTAGCTTATACATTTCCTCAGGTCAGAATCTCTCATATCACTGTCTATTACAAAATAGTCAATAAATGTTTGATTAATCAAACTAGCATGCCTTTATCCTTTAATCACCATCCAAAGAGACAGGAAGGCCTTTCTGCACATACAGTCCATGGGATACACATGATAGAACAGAGAAAGGTTAATTTTAGTTCAGACAGTCAGAGCATCTTGACGCCTATGATGGAGAAAATAGTTTGGCACTTAGGAACATGTCTCAGATATCAAAAGCTGAGCTCCTAGGATAAATGATGAGTTTTGGAGAACTGGGGAATACATGCCCAGCCAGTTTATCCCTCCACTGACAGAGGAGAGTCAGAGGAGTTTTGGGATAAGAGTGCAACAGGCAGAATTCTAAAGATGTGCCTCCCCTGACATTTCCTGTTCCTGGCTACTAACCCAGGCATTAATCTTGGTATGGCTCTTTAGGGACTTCACAGATGATATTAAGGTTATTCATAAGCTGACCTTAAGACAGAGGTATTATCTGGGTGGGTCCAATGTAATTACCTCGTCAGAGAAGTCAGGGAGAGTCACAGGAAAAGGAAGGCAGAAAAGAAGAGAAAGGAGGAAAGGTCAGAGAGATTCAAAATGTGAGGACTCAACCCACCATTGCTGCCTTTGAAGATGGAAGAAGGGAGCCATGACCAAGGAAAGAACAACCCCTAGTTGACATGCAGCAAAGAAATGCGGGTCTTGGGCATACAAAGGCAAGAAACTGGGAACTTCTAACAACCTAGTAAGCCTGAAGTGAACCTTGACTTTGGTCTTATAAAACCCAAGTCTGTGAAGTCAGTTAAGTCACCCTGGAATCCTAACACAGCTCTGTGAGATAATAAAATGCATGTTATTTGAACTGCTAAATGTCCAGTAATTTGTTATGGCAGCAATGGAAAACTAATGCAGAGTAACAGGGTTTCTGAAAAGAAAACAGAGCCTTCTCTCCCTATCTGCACTTTGAATCAAGTCTATGTGGATGGGGGATAAAGCAAAAGAAACCTCAGGTGAGTTCAGAAGCTGAGAGCTTAGCACATAGCAGGATCTGGAAGGATGGAAGAGCCAGCAGCACAAGGAGAGCAGGGACATGCATGGGGGCCACCATACAGGTCTATGCTTTCTAGTGAGATGAGGGAGAAAACCAAGAGTTCCCCCAAAGTATCAGAGAGGAAGGCCTGAGGTATCAGCAGGGTCTGGGGCCTGGAAGGCAGAATAAAAACTTTCAGCTGTGCACTTGGCAGAATCAAAGACCACTGGAAACCCTACATCTGAATGGAAGTGTCACAGATCTCAGAATAACACCTAATCCCAAGAAACTTACCCTGAGGGAGAAGCAAAGTAGAAAGCAGAAGGAAAGAAACCCAAAATCAACTGAGTGTTTGCTCAAACTAGAGAAGAAGGGGAAGTGTCTGGAAGTTTCTGAATTTACCATTAAATTGGCAAGATTTCATTTTCAGCCAAAAGAGAAAAATGGAGGCTCAAGAGGTAAGAAAATTTGGTTATAAACAAAGTTTTATTTTGTATACCAAATCTGTGACTGATGATAATTGCCAGAGACAGATGCCATTTATCAAAGTTATTATCTTCCAAAAGCCATACTTCACATTCATCCTATAATTTAATATCCATAATAACCCTCCAAGCCTAGCACTGCTATCATCTCTATTTCATAAGTAGAGAAACCAAGACGAAGAGACATGAAGAAAATAGTCCAGAACGTGACAACTGGCAAATGGTAGATTCCAGATTCAAATATCTACCCACCTAGTATTTCCTCTTTGAATTCCTTTCAGTGAGTGTGCAGAAGGGATGCTACTATTTATGAAAGCATTTATAAATTCATCTGTTATTATACTATCTATAAGATGACTTTAATGAATTCTTTGGTATCTCAATAATAGCAATAGCATCTGTTAACTTATCTTGAAAGCACAGACGTGCCAAGCAGCTCTAAGTGGCTTTCGTGGATCATTTAAAAATTATGATTTTCTCCTTTTTGTAGATGAGAAAAGTGAGGCCCTGACTTGTCTGAGTACACAGAGTAAGAAGCAGGGCCAAGATCTGAACCCAGGCACTCTGACTCCAGTCTTCATGTTTACCCATGGGCTGCACAGCATTCCTACCTTGAGTTACCCTTAAGACCTAGAGGTCAACAAGAAATGCTGCACTGGCTCAGAAGAGAGATTCTGGAAGCAGCATGGAGGGGTGTTTATAGAAGAGCATTGTTACACTCTATGACTACGCTTATTAAGGTTTAGCTGTCCCTGAAGTGATCTATCTTGCTTTTCTTAACCTACTTCATTGCTTTGATACGTAAGATACACCATCAATTTAATAATAGCTACTAACCCTGCTTATTTAACTTATATGCAGAGTACATCATGAGAAATGCTGATTGGAAGAAACACAAGCTGGAATCAAGATTGCTGGGAGAAATATCAATAACCTCAGATATGCAGATGATACCACCCTTATGGCAGAAAGTGAAGAGGAACTAAAAACCTCTCGATGAAAGTGAAAGTGGAGAGTGAAAAAGTTGGCTTAAAGCTCAACATTCAGAAAACAAAGATCATGGCATCCGGTCCCATCACTTCATGGGAAATACATGAGGAAACAGTGGAAACAGTGTCAGATTTTATTTTGGGGGGCTCCAAAATCACTGCAGATGGTGATTGCAGCCATGAAATTAAAAGATGCTTACTCCTTGGAAGAAAAGTTATGACCAACCTAGATAGTATTTTCAAAAGCAGAGACATTACTTTGCCGACTAAGGTCCATCTAGTCAAGGCTATGGTTTTCCCTGTGGTCATGTATGGATGTGAGAGTTGGACTGTGAAAGAAGGCTGAGTGCCGAAGAATTGATGCTTTTGAACTGTGGTGTTGGAGAAGACTCTTGAGAGTCCCTTGGACTGCAAGGGGATCCAACCAGGCCATTCTGAAGATCAGCCCTGGGATTTCTTTGGAAGGAATGATGCTAAAGCTGAAACTCCAGTACTTTGGCCACCTGATGCAAAGAGTTGACTCATTGGAAAAGACTCTGATGCCGGGGGGGATTGGGGGCAGGAGGAGAAGAGGACGACAGAGGATGAGATGGCTGGATGGCATCACTGACTCGACGGGCTTGAGTCTGAGTGAACTCCGGGAGATGGTGATGGACAGGGAGGCCTGGCGTGCTACGATTCATGGGGTCACAAAGAGTCGGACGCAACTGAACTGAACTGAGGTTATAAGCAAACACATTTATTATAAGTCCTATTCAAAGTTCAGAAATATTAAGAATGTCAATAATAAAGATACATATTTATATTTTTCAGCTTGTACCACCTCCTGAAAAAAACAAATTCAAGTTCATTTATCCAATACTTTCTAAAAGCCAAGACTATGGAGTCAGAGATAAATGACACAGTCCTGGTCTCACTGGACTCACAGGGACACTTTAGCCAACAGCATATGACACTAAGTGAGCAAACTGGAGGAGCAACTAGCTGGAAGGGGACAGGCTATGAGGAAAAGCTTTGTGGAAGAAGCCATGCTATCAGAATTCAATTTGTAAGGATCTGAAAGCAAAGAGGTGGCCAAGATTTTAAAAAGAAGAGGCTATGACTTATTTAAGGGGCTGTAAACACAGTTGAAAAACTTATTTCACTGACTTCTACTGAACTAACTCCTGAATTAACACTCTATTCTCTCTGAAAGACATCTTGACACTCAAGCCAAATACTAATGGATTCTTTACAGTGGGCCAGGGCACTTGATGTAGCACCCAGGTGACCGAAATGTTTGCCAAGAGTCACTTATATTGGTTCCCAACATTTGTATGCCAGTTGTGTTTGGCTTTATAATCAAATTAATTTAATTAAACATTATATTATTTATTTAAATATAAGTCAATGAAATGAGTGTGAAAAAAAAAGAGTTACTGTTTCTAAGAAAACTAGGTTGATTCTTTCAAAATGACTCAAAAAGACTAGCTGCCAAAAAGTTACTGTCAAATTACAAATGAGTGAGATGGCTATAAAAGACTGGAAAATATAACAACCTAGAAGATTCTGCTCTTTCATTCACTCTACTTGAAAGAAACTCAATTGAAATCATGAGACATATTATAGGTGTGGTTACACAAGAAAACTGATGAGGTACTTTGACAAGTAGAGCCACATTCAAGGCAAAGGCTTTGGCCCTATATCAAAAGATTGCTGAATAAATGTGAACACGTGTTTTAAGTTAAAATAAAAAATTTTAATGTATCATTTTTAGGTCTCTATTTTAACCAATATTTGTATTAAAAATTATGTCTCAGATCAGAAGGTTTCCAATGTAATTTAAGAAGACTGAAGCCAGGATTATAAACAGGCAAGTATCAACAGATGAGGATAGAGAAATTGGCAATATAACCGCAAGGTCTGCACATATGAAAGAACAGGTAGCTTCACATAGAGAACACAGAAGAGGCGCTGGTGTGATAAGATTCCTGGTTGAGAAAGATCATATGGGAAACATGGAGAATGCTTTGGAGAATCAAGACTACATGCTGTTGAAGTAAATCTGTGAAGAAACGATGAAGCTTTAACTGAGGCTGGTATAGTGAGAGGAACAAAATTTGCAGTCAGTGCATGAGGTAAAGTACCTGGTGGGCTGGTAAAACAATGGTGAAGTGGTATGGCAACGGGAGCTGTCACTGCAATCTTATGGACAATATCTGGCAAAGGGGCCTCGAACTCTACATATTTACAATTTTAAAGAGGGCTCTTTTGGAGGTTTTAAGCAAATCCTAATGCTTCACCATTTTATTGATTACATCACACAGCCCCATTGATAAGTGTCTATCTAGGCTGAAATTCTCACTTTTTTCAGTCCATCTTCACAGAACAGTCCTGCTCTATGCTTGACTTACTTGGTCTTTCTCAGGTTGACTCAAACTCTAACCAGAAGGTTTAGGTAAGAAACCTAAATTAAATATTCTTACAATGGGAACTCCACAGCTAGTTCTTTATAAAGTCATGGATGAGATCACTGCAGCATCCATACAGAGTAACGGGTATGATAAGGCTTATCTTCCTTTACTAACAGATCTAGTCAAAAGCAAACAGTAAGCCACATGTCTGTCTCATTGGATAATTACTAAATGATGCCAAACTACAAATAAAGCTACATAGAAATCTAACATTTAGATAGAAGTAAAACAATAAAATAGGTAATAGTAAATGTAATCCATGTTAAGAAAACAATGTAAGTAATTTTAAAGCAACCTCTTCAGTGCCACCTATATACATACGTGATTACTCAATAAACAAAAGGCAAATTGACAAAAACTGCACATAAAATGATATTTTCACTTTATAATAAATAACTTTATAAGGTAGCTGATAATAAACAAAGTGGCCTCACATATATTTCATTCATTAATTTACCTCCTGTGATAAAGACATTATCATACCATATATGAAAAAAGACTCTATAAAGTATATAATATTTTCTAAATTTATTCTTCAAAACATCACTAGTGTTATTTTTCTAAATCCTTAAAAAAATGGTAAGTTGAAGGGTGGCATGTTATGAACATGCAGAGGGCATACAACAGAAAATCAATGCTCAGTAAAAGCATCCAGATTGGGTTATTATCAACTCCTCTGTGCTTGTATTTACAGCACAGAACTACAATAAATGCATTCTGGAAATACTACAGAAAGAACATTAAGATATTTAAAAATAGTCACATTAGACTTTCATCAGAAGTCTAAACCCCACAGACTAAGGAATGCACGTAAGACTATCAGGAGATTTTTCAGCACAAATTTTGCAGACCAGAAAAGAGTGGCACAATGTAATTAAAGTACTAAAAGAAGAAAACTTCCAACTAAGAGCACTCTACCCAGAGCAAATTCATTATTCAGAACTGAAAAATTTTCAGACAAGCAAAAACTAAAGGAGTTCATCAACACTAAACTGACATTACAAAAGCCTTAAGTTAAAAGGACTCAAGTTGAAAAGAGCTAATTAGTAACAAGATCACATATGAAAGAATAAATCTCACTGGAAAAGTAAATATATAGTAAAGATAATGATTAATTACTTATAAAGCTAATGTAAAGGTTGAAAGATAAAACCAGTAAAAGTAACTATGATTATAATAATTAGTTATGGAATACACAAAATAAACGTAAAATATGACATCAAAAACTTAAAATATGTAGGAGGTGGTGAGTAAAAATCTTGAGATTATAAAAACACTTAAGTTGATATCAATGTAAAATAGACTGTATAAATAAAAGTTGTTATATGTAACCCTCATATGGCAAAAACCTATAGTAAACAGACAAAAGATAAAGAGAAATAAATAAACATAACCATTAAAGAAAGTCAAATGACAAAAGAGGGAAGACAAGAAAAAGGAACAGATATGTTCACTTCAGTAGCATCTATACTAAAATTGGAACCATACAGAGAAGATTAGCATGGCCCCATGCAAGGATGACAGGCAAATTTGTGAAGCGTTGCATATTTTTGACAAAGAGAAGATTTAAGGAAGAAACAAACAGATGAAGAATACAATAACTGGAAAGAAAAATACACTAGAAGGCATCAATAGCTGAATAACTGATGCAGAAGAATGAATAAGCAAAATGGAACAAATAATGCTGGAAATCACTGCCATGGAACAGAAGAAATAAGAATGCAAAGAAAGAGAACCAGTCTCAGAGACCTCTGGGACAACACTAAACACATGTGTATTAGCATTATAGGGGTACAAGAAGCAGAAGAGACACAGAAAGAGCATTAGGAAGTATTTGAAGAGATCAGAACTGAAAACTTTCCTAACATGAGAAAGGAAATACTCACTTGAGTGCAGGAAGTGCAGAGTCCTATAAAAGATAAACCCAAGGAGAAACACACTAAGAAACATATTAATAAAACTGACAAAAATTAAAGACAAAGAAAAAATAACAGCAAAAAGGGAAAAGCAACAAACAACATATAAGGAACCCCCGGTAAGGTTATCAGCTGATCTATCAGCAGAAACTCTGCAGGCCAGAAAGGGGTGGCATGACATCTTTAAAGTGGAGAGGGAGGGGGAGAAGGTGGGATGATTTAGGAGAATAGCACTGAAACGTGTATAGTATCATATAAAAAATGAATCGCCATCACCAGTCCAGGTTCGATGCTGGATACAGGATGCTTGGGGCTGGTGCACTGGGATGACCCAGAGGGATGGTACGGGGAGGGAGGTGGGAGGTGGGTTCTGGATGGGGAACACATGTACACCTGTGGCGGATTCATGTTGATGTATGGCAAACCAATACAATATTGTAAAGTAATTAGCCTCCAATTAAAATAAATAAATTTAAATTAAAAAAATAAAGTGATGAAAGGGAAACACAACCACGAATATTCTACGCAGCAAGGTTCTCATGCAGATTTGAAAGAGAAATCAAAAGTTTTAAAGACAAGCAAAAGCTAAGAGAATTTAGCATCAGAAAACCAGCATTACGACAAATCCTAAAGGAACTTATCTAGGTGGAAAAGAAAAGACCACAAATAGACTCAAGAAAATTATGAACTGGGAAACCTCACCAGCAAAGGAAAACATAAAGGTAGGAATCATCCCTACATAAATTTGATATCAAAACCAGCAAACAGGAGAAAAGGAGAGCACCAATGCAGGATACTGGAACAGCACTTGAAATAAAAAGACCAGCAAACTAAAATAAATTTGTCTGTATATAGACTGCTCTATCAAAACCTTATGGGAACCAAAACCCAACAATCTACAATAGATACAGACACAAAAGAGAAAAAGTCATCCAAAATCTGCACTAAAGATAGACATCAAATCACAAAAGATGAGAAGAAAAGAGGAAAGGAAGGAAAAAGCCATTCAAAAAATCCAAAATAATTAAGAAAATGGCAATAGGCATATAAATAAATACCTTTAATGCTCCAACCAAAAAAAAAAAAAAGAAAGAAAGAAAAAACCAAAACATGGACTGATTGGCTGAATAGATAGAAAAATGAGACCCACTTCAGATCTAGGGACACATACAGACTGAAAGTGAGGGAAGAGAAAAAAAGTATTCCATGCAAATAGAAATTTTAAAAAAGTTAGAGGAGTATTACTCATATCAGAACAAACAAACTTCAAAATAAGGAATGTTACAGGAGACAAAGATGGGCACTACATAATAATCAGTGTAGTCAATGAAGCAGAAGTAGATATATTTTGAGAATCCCCTTGCTTTTGCTATGATCCAGCATATGTTGGAAATTTGATCTCTGGTTCCTCTGCCTTTTCAAAATCTAGCTTGTACATGTGGAAGTTACCAGTTCACATACTGCTAAAGGACTGAAGGATTTTGAGCATAATCTTGCTAGGATGTGAAATGAATCTAATTGTATAGTAATTTGAACATTCTTTGGTATTTCCTTTTTTGGGGATTGGAATGAAAACTGACATTTTCCAGTCCTGTGACCACTGCTGAGTTTTCCAAATTGCGGGCATAATGAGTGCAGCACTCTAACAGCATCAGTTCAGTTCACTTGCTCAGTTACATCCAACTCTTTGTGACACCATGGATGGCAGCATGCCAGGCTTCCCTGTCCATCACCAACTCCCAGAGCTTACTCAAATTCATGCCCATCAAGTCACTGATGCCATCCAACCACCTCAGGCTCTGTTGTCCCCTTCTCCTCCTGTCTTCAATCTTTCCCAGCATCAGGGTCTTTTCCAATGAGTCAGTTCTTCATATCAGGTGGTCAGAGTACTGGAGCTTCAGTTTCAGCATTAGTCCTTCCAATGAATATTCAGGACTGATTTCCTTTAGGATTCACTGGTTTGATTTCCTTGCAATCCAAGGGACTCTCCAGAGTCTTCTCCGAAACCACAGTTCAAAAGCATCAATTCTTCAGTGTTCAGCTTTCCTTATGATCCAGCTCTCACATCCATACATGACTCCTGGAAAAACCACAGCTTTGACTGTATGGACCTTTGTCAAAAAAATAATGTTTTTGCTTTTTAATATGCTGTCTAGGTTTGTCACAGCTTTTCTTCTAAGGAGCAAGCATCTTTTAATTTCATGGTTGCAGTCACCATCTGCAGTGATTTTGGAACCCATGAAAAAAAAGTCTGTCACATTTTCCATCGTTTCCCCATCTATCTGCCATGAAGTGATGGGACCAAATGCCATGATCTTTGAATGTTTTGAGCGATCTTTGATCGTTTTTTGAATGTTGAGTTTTAAGCCAGCTTTTTCAGTCTCCTGTATCACTTTCATCAAGAGGCTCTTTAGTTCCTCTTTGCTTTCTGCCATAAGGGTGGTGTCATCTGCATATCTGAGGTTATTGATATTTCTCCCAGAAATCTTGATTCCAGCTGTGCTTCATCCAGCCCAGCATTTCACATGATGTACTCTGCATATAAGTTAAATAAGCAGGGTGACAATATAAAGCCTTGATGTACTCCTTTCCCAATTTGGAACCAGTCCATTGTTCCATGTCTGCTTCTAAATGTTGCTTCTTGACCTGCATACAGATTTCTCAGGAGGCATGTAAGGTAGTCTGGTATTCCCATCTCTTTAAGAATTTTCCACAGTTTGCTGTGATCCATACAGTCAAAGGCTTTGGCGTAGTCAATAAAGCAGAAGTAGATGTTTTTCTGGAACTCTTGCTTTTTTGATGATCCAACGGATGTTGGCAATTTGATCTCTGATTCCTCTGCCTTTTCTAAATCCAGCTTGAACATCTGGAAGTTCTCGGTTCATGTACTGTTGAAGCTTTGCTTGGAGAATTTTGAGCATTACTTTGCTAGAATGTGAGATGAGTGCAATTATGTGGTAGTTGAATGTCCTTTGGCATTGCCTTTCTTTGGGATTGGAATGAAAACTGACCTTTTCTAGTCCTGTAGCCGTGGCTGAGTTTTCCAAATATGCTGGCATACTGAGTGCAGCCAACATCATTCTTTAGGATTTAAATAGCTCAGCTGCCGTTTCATTACGTCCACTAGTGCTGTTTGCAGCAACACTTCCTAAGGCCCACTTGATTTCATACTCCAGGATGTCTGGTTCTAAGTGAGTGATAACACCATCCTGGTTATCTAGATCATTAAGAGCTTTATAGTATAATTCTTCTGTGTATCCTTGCCACCTATTCTTAATCTCTTCTGCGTCCATTAGGTCTTTGCCATTTTTATCCATTATTGTGCCTATCTTTGCATCAGTGTTCCCCTGGTATCTCCAATTTTTTTAAAGAGATCTCTCGTCTTTCCCATTTTATTATTTTCCTCTATTTCTTTGCATTGTTCACTTAAGAAGACTTCCTTATCTCTCTTTGTTATTCTCTGGAACTCTGCATTCAGCTGGGTATATCTTCCCCTTTCTCCTCTGCCTTTTTCTTTTTTTTTTCCTCAGCTATTTCTAAGGCCTCCTCAGACAACCAATTTGTCTTCTAGTATTTCTTTTTCTTGAGGATGGTTTTGGTCACTGCCTCCTGTACAGAGTTATAAACCTCCACCCATATTTCTTTGGAGAAGGCAATGGCAACCTACTCCAGTACTCTCCAGGTCCATGGAGTCTTGAAGAGTTGGACACAACTGAGCGACTTCACTTTCACTTTTCACCTTCATGCAATGGCCAAGGAAATGGCAACCCACTCCAGTGTTCTCGCCTGAAGAATTCCAGGGACGGCGGAGCCTGCTGAGCTGCCATCTATGGGGTCGCACAGAGTCGGACACCACTGAAGTGACAGCAGCTGCAGCAGTATATTTCTTCAGGCACACTGTCTACCAGATCTAGTCCCTTGAATCTATTTGTTACCTTCAACATATAATCATAAGGGATTTGATTTAGGTCATACTTGAATGGCCTATTGATTTTCCCCTACTTTCTTCAATTTGAGCCTGAATTTGGCAATAAGGAGCTGATGATGTGAGCCATAGTTAGCTCCAGGTCTTGTTTTTGCTAACTATATAGAGCTTCTTAATCTTTGGATGCAAAGAACATAATCAATCTGATTTCGATAATGACCATCTTGTGATGTCCATGTGTAGAGTCATCTTTTGCCTTTATCCACAAACTGGGAATATTCTTAAAGAGATGGGAATACCAGACCATACTACCTGCCTCTTGAGAAACCTGTATGCAGGATAAGAAGCAAGAGTTAGAACTGAACATGGAACAACAGACTGGTTCAAAATTGGGAAAGAAGTACATCAAGGCTATATATTTTAACTCTGCTTATTTAACTTATATGCAGAGTACATTGTACAAAATGCTGGGTTAGATAACTCATAAGCTGGAATCAAGATTGCTGGGAAAAATAACCTCAGATATGCAGATAATACCACTTTAATGGCAGAAAGTGAAGAGGAACTAAAAAGTCTCTTGATGAAGGTAAAAGAAGACAGTGAGAAAGCTGGCTTAAAACTCAACATTCATAAATTGAAGATCATGGCATGTGGTCCTATTATTTCATGGCAAATAGATGGGGAAAATGTGGAAACAGTGTCAGATTTCATTTTCTGGGGCTCCAAAATAAATGCAGCTGGTGACTGCAGACACAAAATTAAAAGATCCTTGATCCTTGGAAGAAAAGCTATGACAAACATAGACAGCATATTAATAAGTGGAGACATCATTTTGCTGAAAGATCTGTATAGGCAAAGCTCTGTTTTTTCCAGTAGTCATGTATGGATGTGAGAGCTGGACCATAAAGAAGGTTGAGCATCGAAGAATTGATGCTTTCGAACTGTGGTGTTGGAGAAGACTCTTGAGAGTCCTTTGGACAGCAAGGAGATCAAACCAGTCAATCCTAAAAAAAATCAACCAGAAATATTCATTGGAAGGACTGGTGCTGAAGCTGAAGTCCAATACTTTGGCCACCTGATTCAAAGAGCTGACTCATTGGAAAAGACTCTGATGCTGGGAAAGATTTAAGGCAGGAGGAGAAGGGGACAAGAGAGAATGAGATGGTTGGATGGCATCACTGACTCAATGGACATGAGTTTGAGCAAATTCATGAAGATAATGAATGACAGGGAAGCCTGGCGTGCTGCAGTCCATGGGGTTGCAAAGAGTCAGACTCAACCTAGCAACTGAACAGCAACAACAATATAACAATCACAATCCAAGAAGAATATATAACAATTGTAAATGCACAAGAACCCAACATAGGAGCACCTCAATATGTAAGGCAAATGCCAAAAGACATAAAAAGAGAAGGCATCAGTAACACAGTAATACTGGGGGACTTTAATACCCCATACTCATCAAAGGACACATCATTCAGACAGAAAGTCAATATGGAAACATAGGCCTTAAATGACACATTAGACTTGATGGACTTAATTGATATCTACAGATAATTTAATCCAAAAGTAGCCAAATAAACTTTCTTCTCAGGTGCATAGGGAACATTCTCCAGGATCACATCCTAGGCCACAAAGCAAGCCTTCATAAATTTACGAATATTATAATCATATCAAAGATCTTTCTCAACCACAATGCTATGGGATTAGAGATCAATTATACAAAAAAAAAAAAAAAACTGTAAAAACCACAAACACAAGTTGGGTAAACAATATGTTAGCAAGTAAATAATGATTACTTGTGAAATTAAAGAGAAAATCCAAAAATACCTAGAGACACATGACAATGAAAACACAATGTTTCAATACTTTTCAGACATAGTAAAAGAAGTTCTAAGAGGGAAGTTTATATCAATACAATCTTAACTCAGGAAAAAAGAAAAATCTCAAACAACCTAACCTTACAACTAACCCTAACCCTAACCCTAGAGAAACTAGAGTGGGCTACTAGAGAAAGAGGAACAAAACCCAAACTTAGTAGAAGAGAGAAACCATAAAGATCAAAGCAGATATAAAGAAAACAGAGGTAAAAGAAAAACAATACCAAAGATCAATGAAACTAAAGGCTGGCTCTTTGAGACAATAAACAAAATTGATAAGCCTTTAGCCAGAGTCATCGAGAAAAAAAGGGAGAGAAATCAATAAAATTTTTGTAATATAAATTTATTTTAATTGGAAGCTAATTACTTTACAATATTGTATTGGTTTTGCCATACATCAACATGAATCCACCACGGGTATACACGTGTTCCCCATCCTGAACCCCCCTCACCTCCCTCCCCATACCATCCCTCTGGGTCATCCCAGTACACCAGCCCCAAGCATCCTGTATCATGCATCGAACCTGGACTGGTGATTCATTTCATACATGATATTATATATGTTTCAATGCCATTCTCCAAAATCATCCCACCCTCTCCCTCTCCCACAGAGTCCCAAAGACTGTTCTATACATCTGCGTTTCTTTTGCTGTCTCGCATACAGGGTTATTGTTACCATCTTTCTAACTTCCATTCAAATCAATAAAATTAAAATGAGAAATTACAACTGACAGCATAGGAATATAAAGGATCATAAGGGACTACCATAAGCAACTATATGCCAATAAAATGGGCAACATAGAAAAAATGCACAAATTCTTACAAACATACAACTTTCTAAGATTGAACAAGGAATAGATAGAAAATATAAACAGACCAAACAAGTACAAAAATTGGAATTATGATTTAAAAATCTTCCAATAAACAAAAGTCCAGGACCAGATGGCTTCAAAAGTGAATTCTATCAAACTGTTGGAGAAGAAGAAACACCCACCTGTTATAAAATTTCCCAAAAAAAAATTTCAGAGGAAGGTACATTCCCAAATTCATTCTATAAGGCCACCATCACCGTGATACCAAAACCAGATAAAAAATACTCCCCTCCCCCCCAAAAAAGAGAGAGAGAAAGAAAATTACAATCCAAAATCATCGATGTTGACACAAAAATGCTCAACAAAATACTAGGAAATCACATGCAATGATACATTCAAAAGCTCATATATTATGATCTAGTGTATTTTATCCCAGGGATGCAATTCTTCAATATCCACAATCAGCGTGAAACAAGCTGAAGAATAAAAACCATATGATCATCTCAATAGACACGGAAAGAGCTTTGGACAAAAGTCAACACTCATGTATGATAAAAGCTCTTCAGAAAGTGGTCTTAGATGGAACCTATCTCAACATAATAAAGGTCATAAATAACAAACCCACAACTGATATCACACTCAATGATGAAAAGCTGATTATTTCCTCTAACATCAGCAACAAAGCAAGGATGTCAACACTTTTATTCAACATAGTTTTGAAAGTCCTAGCCACAACAATCAGAGAAGAAAAAGAAATAAAACAAATTTAAATTGAGAGAAAAGAAGTAAAACTGCCACTACATACAGGAAATCCTAAATATGTGACCAGAAAACTATTAGAGCTTTTCAATGAATTTAGTAAAGTTGCAGGATACAAAATTAATACACAGAAGCCTCTTGTGCTACACACTAACAATGAAATATCAGAAAGAGAAATGAAGGGAAAATTTTCATTTATTATCACATCAAAAAGAATAAAATACCTAGGAATAAATCTACCTGAGGAAACAAAAGACCACTACTATGAAAACTATAAGACACTGATGAAAGAAATCAGAGATGACACATATAAACAGATATACCATGTTCCTGGACTGAAAGAATCAATATTGTCAAAATGACTATACTACTCAAGACAATCTATGGCTTCAACGTAATCTTTATCAAATTATCAACAGCATTTTTCATAGAACTAGAGCAAAAACATTTTAAATTTATAAGAAAATACAAAAGACCCTGAAAAGCCAAAGCAATCCTGAGGGGGGGCAGGGGGGGTGGGGAAACAGAGTTGGAGGAATTAGGCTGCCCAATTTCAGACTATACTACAAAGCTACAGTCATCAAAACAGTATGGTACTCTTCTGAAATATAGATGAATGGAATAGGATAGAAAGCCCAGAAATAAACACATGCACCTATGGTCAATAAAGAAAACAGATTATCAACAAGCACATGGAAAGATGTTCAACATCACTAATTACTAGAGAAATGCAAAATCGAAACTACAATGATGGCCATATCAGTCAGAATGGCCATCATCAAAAAATTTACAAATATTAAATGCTGAAGAGGGTATGGAGAAAAGGGAACCCTTCTACACTCTTGGTGGGAATGTAAACTGTACAACCGCTATGGAGAACAGGGTGGAGCTTACTTAAAAAACTAAAAACAGAGCTACCATATGACTCTGCAATCCCACTCCTGGGGATCCATCAGGAGAAAAACATAAACTGAAAGGATATATGCACCTGAATGTGTTCAAGGCAGCACAGTTGACAAAAGCCAAAACACAGGAGCAATCTAAATGGCCATCAACAGAGGAATGGACAGGGAAGGTGTGGTACATAGACACAATGGAATATTACTCAGTCATTTAAAAAAGAATGAAATAATGGCATTTGTAGCAACAAAGATGGACTCAGAGATTATCAAACTAAGTGAAGTAAGTCAGATGAAGAAACACAAATATCATATAATATCACTCATATGTGAAATCTAACTTTTAAAAAAGACAGAAGTGAACTATTTACAAAACAGAAACAGATGTACAGGTTGAAAACAAACTTATGGTTCCAAAGGGGAAACCTGGAGGGGAGGGATAAATCAGGAGCTTGGGATGAACAAACACACTACTCTGTAAAATACAGATAACCACCAAGGACCTACTCTATAGCACAGAGAACGCCACTCAATATTCTGTGATAACCTAGATGAGAAAACAATCTAAAAAAGAATGAATATTTGTATACGTATAACTGAGACTCTCTGTTATATACCTAACACAACATTGTAAATTAACTATACTCCAATAAAATTAAAGGATTAAAAAAAGAAAAGAATCAAGAAAGGAACCACAAAAATAGCTACAAAGAACTAACAAAATGGCAGTAACCACATCCCTAGTAATAATTACTTTAAATGTGAACACACTGAATTCTCCAATTAAAAGACAGAGTGGCTGAATAGATTAAAACACAAGATCTATCTATATGCTGCCTACAAGAGAGACAAATCAGATCAGAATACACAGACTTAACGTGAGGGGATGGCAAAAGGTATTCCATGCAAATGGAAACAGAAAGCTGTAGTGATACTTATATGAGACCAAACAGATTAAAAATATATATACTGTAAGAGACAAAAAGTACATTACATAATGATAAAGGGATCAATCCAAGAAGGCATGACAACTGTAAAAACACATGCACACAATACAGGAGCAAGCACCTAAATAGATAAAACAAATATAAACAAACCTAAAGGGGGAAATGGACAGCAACTCAGTAACAGTAGGAGACTTTAACACCTCAATTACATCGAGACATATTACATAGACAAAAAGTCAATAAGGAAAAATTGGCCTTAAATGACACATTAGACCAAACAGACAATCAATAGAAATAGAACAATCCATCCAAATGCAGCAGAATACATTCTTTTCAAGTGCACATGGAACATTCTCCAGGACAGATAGCATACTAGGTCTCAAAACAAGTGTCAATAAATTTAAGAAGATTTAAATCATATTAAACATCTTTTCTGATCACAACAATATGAAACTAGAAATCAACTACAAGAAAAAACTGCAAAAAAAACACAGAAGCATGTGCAGGCTAAACAATATGCTACTAAACAACCAATGGGTCAGTGAAGAAATCAAAGAAGAAGTAAAAACATACCTGGAGACAAATGAAAATGGACACACAACAATCCAAAATCTATGGGATGTGGGAAAAACACTTCTAAGAGGGGAAGTTCATAGCAATAAATGCCTATCTCAAGAAACAAGAGAAGTTTCAAATAAACACCCTAATTTTATACCCAAAGGAACTAGAAAAAGAAGAACCAAAGAAGCCAAAAATTAGTAGAAGGCAAAAAATAACAAAGATAAGAGTAGAAATAAATGAAATAGAAACTGAAAGAAGAGAAAAGAACAATAAAACTAAGAGGTGGTTCACTGAAAAGATAAGAAAAATTAACAATCTTTTAGTGAGACTCACCAAAAGGGAAAGAGAGGACTCAAAGAAATAAAAAAATAGAGGAGAGATGTTACAACTGATACCACAGAAATACAAAGAATCTTAAGAGACTACTATAAACAATTGCTGCTGTTTGTTTGCTAAGTTGTGTCCAACTTTTTGCCACCCCATGGACTGCAGGCCACAATCCTCCTCTGTCCATGGAATTTCCTGGGTATGAACACACTGGAGTGAGTTGCCATTTCCTTCACCAGGGGATTTTCCTGCCCTAAGGATTGAGCCCATGTCTCCTGTTTGGCAGGTAAATTCATTGCCACAGAGATACCTGGGAAGCCCCATTTATGTGCCAATAAATTGGACAACCTAGAAGATAGATAAACTCCTAAAAACATATAATTTACCAAGACTGAATCATGATGAAATAGGAACTCTGAACAGATCAATTTCTAGCAAGGAGACTAAATTGGTAATAAAGAAAAATCTTCCAAAAAATATAAGTCCAGGACAAGATGGCTTCACTTGTGAATTCTACCAAATATTTAAAGAATTAATACCAATACATTTTACAAGGTCTGCATTACCCTGATATCAAAACCAAATGAGGATGGCATAAAAAAAAGAAAACTATAGGCCCAAATCCATGAAAAACATAGATGAAAAATCCTCAACAAAATATTATCAAACTGAATTAAACAATACATTAAAAGGACCATACACCATAATCAAATGGGATTTACGACAGCAATACAAGAATGGTTCAACATCTGCAAGTCAGCCAGTGTGATTCACCACATTAAAAAAGGGCAGGATAAAAATCATATGATCATTTTAATAGATGCAGGAAAAAGCATTTGAAAAAGTTAAACATCCATTTATGACAAAAATAAACAAAACTATCAACAAAGCAGATATAGAAGGAACATCTGTTGCTGTTCAGTCACTCAGTCATGTCCACCTCTTTGTGACCCACTGGACTGCAGCATGCCAGGCTTCCCTGTCCTTCACCATCTCCTGGAACTTGCTCACACTCATGTCCATTGAGTTGATGATGCCATCCAACGATCTCATCCTCTGTTGTGCCCTTCTTCTCCTGCCTTCTATCTTTCCCAGCATCAGAGTCTTTTCCAGTGAGTTAGCTCTTCACATCAGGTGGCCAAAGTATTGGAATTTCAGCTTTGGCATCAGTCCTTGCAATGAATATTCACGATTGATTTCCTTTAGGATTGACTTGTTTGATCTTCTGACATACCCAAACATAATAAAGGCCATATGTGGCAAGCCCAAAACTAACACCACACCATACTCAACAGTGAAGAGTTGAAAGTTTTTCCTCTAAGATCAGGAACAAGACAAGGATGTCCACTCCAGTCATTTTTATTAAACACAGTACTGGACATTTTAGCCAGACAAATTAGGCAAGAAAAAAAGGCATCCAAATTGGAAAGGAAGAAGTAAAACTTGTTTCTATTTGCAGATGCCATGATACTGTATATAGAAAACTCTAGCAACTGTATCAAAAAATTGTTAGAACTACTAAGCAAATTCAGTAAAGACAGGATAAAAAATCAATACACAAAAGTCAGCTGCACTTCTATGCAGTAATAATGAACTATCAGAAAGAGAAACTGGAAAAATAACCCCAATTATAATTGTATCAAACAGTAAAATACCAAGGAAAGAAATAAACCAAGGAGGTGAAAGATCTCTATACTGAAAACCACAAAACACTGATGAAACAAATTGAAGAAAATACAAATAAATGGAAAGATATTCCACATTCATGAACTGAAAGAATTAGTATTGTTAAACTGTTCATACTACCAAAAGCATCATACAGATTCAATCTAACCTCTATCAAAATTCCAATGGCATTTTTCACAGAAATAATATAGTCTTGAAATTTGTATGGAAATACAAAAGACCTCAAATAGACAAAGTAAGTTTAAGAATAATAAAGCCGGAAGTACCACACTCTCTTATTTCAAACTATATTACAAAGCCGTAGTAATTAAAACAATGTGGTATTTGCATCAAGAGGACACATATGTCTAAGGAACAAAATAGAGGGCTCAGAAATTAATCCACAAAATATGGTAAATTAATCTGTGACAAAGGACCCAAGAATATACAATGGGGAAAGGACAATTTCTTTAATAAAAGATGCTTGAAAAACTGGACAACTATATGCGAAAGAATAAAAATGGACAACCATCACATAACATAAAAAAACTGACCCTAAATGGATAAAATACTAGAATGTAAGGCATAACACCATAAAACTCCTAGAAGATAGGTGGTAAACTTCTGGACATAGGGGTTGGTGACGATTTTTTTGAATCTTCATCAAATGTGAAAGAATAAGGGCAAAAATAAACGAGTGGGAATACGTCAATGTAAAATGCTTCTGCACAGCAAAGGAAACCAGCAAAAAATGAAAGAAAACCCATAGAATGAAAGGAAAAATTTGCAAATTATGTATCTGATAAGGGACTAATCATTGATGCTTCTGAACTGTGGTGTTGAAGAAAAGTGAGAGTCCCTTGGATTGCAAGGAGATCAAACCAGTCAATCCTAAAGGGAATCAGTCCTGAATATTCACTGGAAAGCTGATGCTGAAGCTGAAGCTCCAATACTTTGGCCGCCTGATGCAAAGAACTAACTCACTGGAAAAGACCCTGATGCTGGGAAAGATTGAGGGCAGGAGGAGAAGGGCACAACAGAGGATGAGATGGTTGGATGGCATCACCAACTCAATGGACATGGGTTTGGGTGGACTCTGGGAGTTGGTGATGGACAGGGAGGCCTGGTGTGCTGCAGTTCATGGGGTTGCAAAGAGTCAAACACTGAGCAACTAAACTGAACTGGGTAAAAGAGACTTCAGAATACTATCAGTTGCAGGTCCTACACCCTGGAGTTCAGGTAACAATGGAGATGTTTCACAGCCCTCTGAGTGTGTCAACTAATCAATGAGAAAGAAATCTGCTGACTTCTCATCGCTGGTTTCTTATCAGTCTGGATCTGAAATGAAGTTGATTTATTTCTACCACTTAATTGTTTATAAATTCAAGGTTCAAATGATGGACTCCCCTCCCTGCCACTTCAACAGTCATCAAAGAAGAATGCATTAGTTTAGCATCAGAGGAAGAAACCTGCAAGCCTCCTCCTAAGGCAAGCCTTGTAATATTGAAGCTCTAAGTATTGCTGAAGTCACAATACTTTATAGAGTAGTATTTTATTATTAGACAGGGACAGACCAGCTGAAACTTAGCAAGTGAAGGCACCAAATAATGTGTATTTTCAGAGAAGATTAAAACAAACATTTGTGTTCTTATGCTACCATGATAGTTCTTAGATGACTCTCAAACCAAAGAAGTAGCACTTTATCAGAGCTTTCAGAAACAAGATTAGTAGGTATAGAGAATTAGGTAGTATACTCTTTCAGGTATGAGCCAAACTTTGTATAAAACTGGGGCCTGTAAACCAGAAGGCCATGTAAAAAACAGTGTTTATACAGTTCATGAATTTGAATTTCAGGTAGCAGAGCAGCACAGCAGAAGCATGCTGGGCCCACGAATTTGAACTCATTAATGAAATAAAAAGAAAGTGCTAGTTGCTCAGTCATATCTGACTCTTCACTACCCCATGGTCTGTACCCCAGGCAAGAATACTAGACTGGGGGGATCTTCCTGACCCAGGGATCAAATCCAGGTCTCCTGCATTACAGGCAGATTCTTTACTGTCTGAGCCACCAGGGAAGCCTACTCCTTAATGAAATAAAAAGAATAAGTTATGTAATTCCTTATATTTCCACACTTTATAAAAGTTTACAAGCTATTTTATGTATTATATATATCTATATCTTTTTTAATGAATATTTTTTATGGCCAATAAAGCTGCGATTATTATTTGTATTTTACAGATGGAAACTCTAAGGCTCAGAGAAGCTGGCTTGACCAAGGTTACTCAAAAGGCCAGAGTTCAAAATCAAACCTTCAGATTTAACATGGTGCTTTCTCTCTACCACTTTTTTCAGCCTAATTTGATTAGGCTTTGCCTAAGGGCAGGGGCTTCCCAGGTGGAAGTGAAGTAGCTCAGTCGTGTCCAACTCTGTGCGACCCCATGCACTATAGCCTGCTAGGCTCCTCGTCCATGGGATTCTCCAGGCAAGAATACCGGAGTGGGTTGCCATTTCCTTCTCCAGCCTAATTTGATTAGGCTTTGCCTAAGGGCAGGGGCTTCCCAGGTGGAGCCAGTGGTAAAGAATCTTTCTGGCAATGCAGGAGAAATAAGAGATGTGGGTTTGATTCCTGGGTCTGGAAGATCTCCTGGAGGAGGAAATGGCAATCCAGTCCAGTATTCTTGCCTGGAGAATCCCATGGACAGAGATGCCTGGCGGGCTATCGTCTACAGGGTCACAAAGAGTTGACATGACTGAAGCAACTTAGCACACACACAAGGGCAGAAAATGATCTTGATAATCTTATAGTCTTCTTCAAACCAAAGAATTTGATCAGGTTGGTGGTGAATAAGCTAAGAGTAGTAGTTAACGAAATAGGCAGTTTTAAAGGTATGATACTAATGAATTCATAAATTTGTAATAAAAAAGACTATACCACTCATCAGATAGTTTTTAAAATGACTTACTACATTATGCACCATAATCAATAAATGTCAGGGAAAGAATAAGGAACAGAAAGTTACAGATGTGCATTAAGTAGATTATTATAAAAGTAGATACACTGATTGATCTAATCAACCAATCCATAAAAATGACTGTCCTTTGCCTGGGTTTGTGGTAAGTTATAAATAATTGCCCCATCACTCATCTTATATGGAAGCCAATATGCAAAGAGGATCACTCCCTAGAGTGCAGAATAAGCCAAAACAATAATAAATACAGGTATACAAATATATAGAAAAATTCAACATCTTGCACAAAGAAATACAAATTAAAATTAAGATACCATATTTACCTATGAATCTGCAAAATAATGTTTAACAGTAATACTTGGCATTGGTGGAGCACATTGAAATAGACAACCTCTCATCGTCATAGATGAAATATAAACTAAAGTCAGTGCATTCTGGTAATATTTATTTAAAATGTATGTATTTAACCAATAACTTTATTTACATTTATTTACTTCCAGATGTTCAAGCCAGTTTTAGAAAAGGCAGAGGAACCAGAGATCAAATTGCCAGTATCCACTGGATCATTGAAAAAGCAAGAGAGTTCCAGAAAAATAGCTACTTCTGCTTTATTAACTACACCAAAGCCTTTGACTGTGTAGGTCACAATTAACTGTGGAAAATTCTGAGAGAGATGGGAATACCAGACTACCTGACCTGGCTCTTGAGAAACCTGTATGCAGGTCAGGAAGCAACAGTTAGAACTGGACATGGAAAAACAGACTGATTCCAAATAGGAAAAGGAGTACGTAAGGGCTGTATATTGTCACCCTGCTTATTTAACTTATATGCAGAGTACATCATGAGAAATGCTGGGCTGGAGGAAGCAAAGCTGGAATCAAGATTGCCAGGAGAAATATCAGTAACCTCAGATATGCAGTGGAGAAGGCAATGGCACCCCACTCCAGTACTCTTGCCTGGAAAATCCCATGGACAAAGGAGCCTGGTAGGCTGCAGTCCGTGGGGTCGCTAAGAGTCGGACACGACTGAGCAACTTCACTTTCACTTTTCACTTTCATGCATTGGAGAAGGAAATGGCAACCCACTCCAGTACTCTTGCCTGGAAAACCCCATGGACAGGGAGGCCTGGTGTGCTGTGGTTCATGGGGTTGCAAAGAGTTGGACACGACTGAGCAACTGAACTGAACTGAATTCTAAAAATTCACAAACACTAGTTGAATGTGCAAGGACAATCATCATTGTTTTATGTAAGTAGAATACATCGGACAATGCTCATTTAACTAAAGGAGAAAAATAGCAAGTAAATTCTGGCCTTTCCACAAGAAATTATTCAGCCTTAAATGCTCATGTTCTCAAAGAACATTTAATGACATGGTAAATTATATGACATGAAATTTAGGGCTGCTGCTGCTGCTAAGTCACTTCAGTCGTGTCCGACTCTGTGTGACCCCATAGACGGCAGCCCACCAGGCTCCCCTGTCCCTGGGATTCTCCAGGCAAGAACACTGGAGTGGGTTGCCATTCCCTTCTCCAGTGCATGAAAGTGAAAAGTGAAAGTGAAGTCGCTCAGTTGTGTCTGACTCCTCTCAACCCCATGGACTGCAGCCTACCAGGCTCCTCTGTCCATGGGATTTTCCAGGCAGGAGTACTGGAGTGGGGTGCCATTGCCTTCTGTGAAATTTAGGGGACGTATTAGTATAAACAGTATGATTCCAATTTTATAAAATAAAAAGTACATTCCTATATGCATGTAAATTATACTGAAAGGAAAAATTCCAAACTGTTAATCATTGGATTTCTCTGGATGCAGGCTGCATGAAGATTGCTTCATCTCACTCTTACAATGAAACTGAAATTTCTTACAGAATCAGTACAAGAGAGGTGATGTATTGATTTATCAAGCTTTATTTGGCAATACACGAGTATATAATATCTTTATAATTTTGGGAAGTGACTTATTGATGCATATTGACAGCTTTTTCCCAAAGTGGTTCTGCCCAGAGCTGACACAGGAAGGAGCCAATGATAGATGGACTTCAAAACCCTTATAAACTCTTATAGACTGGACCCTAACAAAGCAGCAGCTATGTGAAATTTCCTTTTAAAATAAAGTCAGGGGAAAAGGTTCTCGCGAATTGTTGTATTTATCAAGTAATGAGAATCATATCGCTGTCTTGAGATGCCAGAGAGTTCAGAAATACTCACTGACAAACTTTTTGTTTGGCTCCTGAGGTTTGATAGGAAGGATAAAAGGGCTCTGTATGTTTCTCCTAAAAGCAGTAATCTCCTTCTCAGGTAATGAATGTTTCATTTTCTAATTAGGCACTTGCTACAAGTTCTCCATGGTTTCAGTAATATAATAACATAAAGTAAGACCCACTGGTGACTTCTTCCATCCCTACCATGTCCTTCATCTTTGTTGGTCTCATTTTAATCTTCTGCTTATGCTCAGCCTACAAAGCTGGCAAAGTGTGAACTTGCCTTTAAATTCCATTAGTTGAACCTTTCCTTTTTCTGTATTTTGGATCAGGATTTAATCTACATATTGAACACATGCTAAACTGACATTTGATTGATCTTGGAATGTTTACCCAATGTTGGTATGCAGCCAGTCAACCGACCTGTTTTCCATCTCTTCAAGATACTCAGACCTACCGTCAGCAGGTTAGTTTATGAAAGAAGAAGATTTCTAACCAGGCTGTTCACTTTTTTCCCCTCAAGAGTCAGGAAATGAAAGCTAGTTTGCACCTCTGAACCATGAGGTCTAGTACAAATCTGAGATTAAAGAAGGTAGGCTCTCTGTGGCTCCTGAAACTCTTCTCTCTTCTCTTTCCTTGGCAAGTTCATTGGTTACTCAATCACTCTCCATATGAAATGACAGCCTATATTGATGTCATCAAGTTTATCTAACCACATGCTGTGCTTGGTCACTCAGATCCTTTGCAAGCCCATGGACCATAGCCTGCCAGGCACCTCTGTCCACGGGGATTCTCCAAGCAATAATACTAGAGTGGGTTGTCATGCCCTCCTCCAGGGGACGTTCCCAACCCAACAGTCGAACCTAGGTCTCCCACACTGCAGGTGGATTCTTTACTGTCTGAGTCACCAGGGAAGCCCAAGAATACTGGAGTGGCTGGCCTATCCCTTCTCCAGGAGATCTTCTCAACCCAGGAATTGAACCGGGGTCTCTTGCACTGCAGGTGGATTCTTTACCAGCTGAGCTACCAGGGAAGCCCTTATCTAACCATATGACACCATAAAAGGTCATGAGGCACATTCAGATTAAAATGGACCAGAAAGCTATAAAAATGAATGAATTGTAGTCCCTAAACAGGATTCATATGCATTTTATTAAAAAAACTAAAATTTCTTTTAAATAAAAATTCAAAATACAATATGTTGAAATTACTGAAAAGGCACAGAATGTAAACTGGCAAATTTACCAAACAACTGACATCATTCTGATTTTCTAAGCATCAGTGTGTACAATGGGCAGGGCTCTGCACACTTTTGATGGTTTCTCCTGGCACTTGTGGCCATGGCCCAGCTGATATTAATGACAGAGTAATCTTTCCTCATTAGTTCCAAACAGCAATGTCAAGGGCTCTCATAATGCCACAGCAAAATAACTCTGGGTTCAACCTAGTAAGCAGCTATTGAAATGTCTATTATCAGTCAGAAATGTCCTTACCCAGAATTATTAATATCAACATTTATTCAAAGCCAAACACTTCAATATAGTGTTAACATACTGCTTGGCACCATAAATCATGCAAGAACTCTTTGTGTGATGAACTGCTAGCACAGATCTATAAAAATGGTTTGGAAGTAGTTTAGGAGGAGAACATAGTGGCCTAAGCTTTGATACTCAAAAAAACAGCCCCTATAGCAATCTATCCCCACAATTACCCTATTCTCAGCATCACCCCATCCCTACTACCCCACGGGCTCTTCCAAGGCTAATCTGAGAACATCACCTTCACTAGAACACCCTTTCTCACCTCCAAACCCTTTGGGCTGGCATTTTTTGCCCCTGTGTTTTGTGATAAACCCTGCTCAGTTTACCTGCCATTACTTCTTTGTTTTATCCTCCTTCTGCGGCTGCTGCCATTCAATTGCTTCAGTCGTGTCCGACTCTGTGCAACACTATGGACTGTAGCCTGCCAGGCTCCTCTGCCCATGGGATTCTCCAGGCAAGAGTACTGGAGTGGGTTGCCGTGCCCGTTTCCAGGTGATCTTCCCAATCCAGGGATTGAACCCAGGTCTCCTGCACTGTAGGAGATTCTTTACTGCTGAGCCACCTGGGAAACCCATCGTCTTTCTACGCCAGCTAATTGACACATCAGTTCCTTCAGATACCTCCTGCACATTAGTTTGTTCACAACTGGGTCACCCCCTCACAGCCTCTCTCTGCTCTTAGGAATCATCCCATTTGTGAAAGTCCAACTTAAGACCTTCATGTTCTACCCGCTTTGTGAGGTCTTTTCTGCACTGTCAATCTTGTAGCACATGCTGTCTGTCCCACAGCACCCTTCCCAGATGCCCTTGCACTGCTGGTTAGCTTACTTTGGATCTTGTCTCTCCAACAAGGGTACCGACAACATGGGAGCAATGACCGTGGCCATTCTTTACTGTTCCAAATGCCTATCTGAAATATTTGGGCTCTGATTAAGAAAGAAAATCCTGAAGTCGATTTCAACACTCCAGTAACAATCTGATTTCCTTCACCAAACAGGTACACTACCAAGATTATGATATTTTTCTCCAGCTCTCTGAAAGCTCTCTAATGGGAGGAGACCATTTTTCTAATGAAGGCATTATTTCTCAAAGGCACTACCTGGTTCGATCTTGACTCTAATGACATAAAAGGCAATGACCTGATCTTCTACGTGATGACTGGGCAAAACACAATGGTAAATCCAAGGCTCTTCTCTGGCTGCCGCCACCACACATGGTATATGGATGACAACACCAAGTGCTCAGGTGTCAGGTATATGGTCCCTGCTTTCAAGATATCTGTAGTCTTGTTAGAGATACAAGGTCAAAACCAAGTTAATTAGCAAGGCCAGGGAGTGTAAGAAGGGTGCTTTGAGGTGGACAGTGTGAGTCTGGCACAACCAGTCCTAATGACAGAAGAAAGTTTCCCTCGCCTGGCTCCAAAAAGCAATGCCAAGGGCTAATTGTCACAATGCCACAGCTTTCCCACATTTTTTAAGGGTCAGCATAAAACAAAAACAAAAAGACATTCCCTTGGTTAATCCATAGCCACCAATGTCTGATCTCTCAGATGAGGACTAGGCAACAGAGCAAGTTGGCAAGTGGTCACAATTCTGTGGTTAAAAGGAATGGACCCTGGGACACATTCTAGAATATGTACCCCACAGGGTTACCAGATCCAAACTGGACAGAATTTGAAAGATGAGTCAGGATGGGAGGGCATGGTAAGAGGGACTACTAAAGGCAGTGTTCATAACTCAACAAGACTTTCTATCCATCCCAGAATCCTGGAAAGTGGAGAGCAGGTTCAATTCAGTTCAGTTCAGTTCAGTCACTCAGTCGTGTCCGATTCTTTGCGATCCCATGAATCGCAGCACGCCAGGCCTCCCTGTCCATCATCTCCCGGAGTTCACTCAGACTCACGTCCATCGAGTCAGTGATGCCATCCAGCCATCTCATCCTCGGTCGTCCCCTTCTTCTCCTGCCCCCAATCCCTCCCAGCATCAGAGTCTTTTCCAATGAGTCAACTCTTCGCATAAGGTGGCCAAAGTACTGGAGTTTCAGCTTTAGCATCATTCCTTCCAAAGAAATCCCAGGGCTGATCTCCTTCAGAGTGGACTGGTTGGATCTCCTTGCAGTCCAAGGGACTCTCAAGAGTCTTCTCCAACACCACAGTTCAAAAGCATCAATTCTTCAGCGCTCAGCCTTCTTCACAGTCCAACTCTCACATCCATACATGACCACAGGAAAAACCATAGCCTTGACTAGACGGACCTTAGTCGGCAAAGTAATGTCTCTGCTTTTGAATATACTATCTAGGTTGGTCATAACTTTTCTTCCAAAGAGTAAGCATCTTTTAATTTCATGGCTGCAGTCACCATCTGCAGTGATTTTGGAGCCCAAAAAAATAAAGTCGGACACTGTTTCTACTGTTTCTATATAAAGCAGAGTCACAGGCAGAAAGTCTAACAGGGAGAAGCCCAGAGAAGAGGGAGATAGGGTGATTCAGGCATATCTTTATTAGGATTGCAGCCAAACACTGGGGAGTGAAGGTCACCACTGAGTGAAGGCTGAGAAAGCCAAGATACTAAAGTTGAGTCTTCCTCCTCAGGGAATCCCAACGTGCTTAAGTGCCTTTTACAAGTGGGAACTTAAGATTCCTAGGATGAGAACAAGGATTTCTACACATCTAGATTTTCCTAGTCATTTTGTAATTTTAATACTACAAAGCAGGCCACTCTTTCCACAGACATATATGTGGAGTGTGGAATCAAGCAGCTAACCCACAGTAATCCCCGAATCACAGTGTACTGGACAAAGAGCTCTCCCTTCTGCTAACATGATCTTTGCTGGATTTGGGCCAACTTAATTCAGCTAAATGAAATGTTCTCTCTATTTACCATGTCTGACCTCTGGCAGTGCAAGGTGGCATTAGACTCATCCGTTCTGCGGAAGCAAGATGGAGTCCTGTTCTCTGGCATGTACCTTGTCCAATGAAGGAAGACAAGACCTGTTTCACATGGATGATGTCAAAGGGTACTCATCTTATGACAGTTCTTCAAACTGTAACAATTTTATACTGCTGCTGTAGTCATCTTATATTTAACAATAAAAAACTTTAGAGAAATGAGGCAGATACACACCCCGCATGTATAAATAAAATGTAAGGCAGATAGAATTCAACAGCTGCTGAACCCTTGCAATGCTTCAGATCTTGCACTTACAATGTATAGAATTTGTCATTTAATCCTCACCTCCAACTTACAAGGGTGGTTTGGCTTCACTTTATACTTGGCAAAGGGTGGTCAGGGCACTTGAATGCTCCAGAAAGTAACTAAGAAGAGAGCTAAAATGTGACTCTAGGCACATCTGGCTCTGAAGCAAGTAAGCTGTTTTTACCTCTAGCCAACCCTGGACAGGCCAGTGGGGCCCAGAACAGCCTCAAGGAGCAGGGAGCAGAGATGATTTCCAAGGACAGCAAATATTTGGTATGTCATCCCTTTCACCGCTCTCTGGTCAGGATTAGCATCTGAGAATTCCTTCTGTCTCTTTTCATGTGAAATGTCCTTAGTAAGCAATCATCAGTGTATTCTTTCTCTTCTCTCTTGTTTAAAAATGTAGCTCAGCAAAGAGAGACGAGTGGAAGAGTTTAAAAAGAGAAAAGATGAAATTAGTTAAAAATAGAAACACTTGATTTAGAAAACTTATAAATTCTACTTCCAAAGTAATGTTCCACTCCGAAAATATTGCTCTGATGGAGACTGAATTTCTTAAAAACACACACACACACAAATGGCACACTGATCTAACTAATGGCTTTCAAACTTTTCCAAGGAGTTCTAAAATCCACATAATCTACTCCATTCCTTCTATTCTGCCAGGAAATAAAAAATTAAAATAATTAGAAGAAAGAAAAAAATCTAGCAAGAACATTCAACAAGACATCTTACTGGGACACCTTATTGCCACAAATAGCAAGCAACAACGACTCAAAGATTAATAGGGTTATGTCAAAATGACACAGAAACAAGATTAAAGAGACTTTTAGAAGACAAATTTAGGGGGAAAAGGCTATTACTGTAATATAGTGAATAGATAAAAACTCATGAGTATAAAGCATTAAAAAATAGAAAGAAAAAGGCAAACCCTTATATTTCAGTTATATTCCCATCTCTTGTGGTAGCCTCTGATTAAGAATCAGTTCTGTGCTTCTGTATTCCTTTCCCATTGTATTTTTGCTTTGTATCACCCTTTTCCATTCTAAAAGGAAAATAAAGTGAATAAGCATGACAGTAGGCAATGCTTTCTGTGGCAGAGGAAGAAAAAATTATCCTCCAGACATTTTTGAGACTATGAGGTGGAGGAAATGGAAAAAAGGAACAGAAATAATTCATTATGCTTACAGTTTCATATAAGGATGCAAGAGATTCCTCCCCCAACTTTACAATGACTTTGTACTATGGACCCTGAATAAGTTGTATCTCTAAATGCTTCCAAGGTTTAGTATTTTGCAGAGTTAAGATAAAAAATTATATAAAGCAAGAAACATTCCTGGAAAGAAAAGACAGAAAGAGAAGAGTCAGTCTCCCAAATGCTGAAAGTTAGAGACTGGTGTCACGAGGCCTCCTGGGGAGCTTCTCGCAGCGGAGACAGCCATGTGGTACCAGTGAACACACCCGGCCCAAGGTGGTTCCTGGAGAAGCCTCAGCCCTGCTCACCCACCAGCCATGTGTCCTGGAGAAGCTTCCTGCTCCTCGAGTCATGGCTTTCTTCACAAAGGAGTCATTCTTCATGACCTTCACTCACACTCTGAGCCCATGGACGTCTTAACTTCCATTCCCACGTGCTGTGTGCACCATGGAGTGAACTAGCTCCCCTGTGCCTTAGGTTCCTCATCTGTAAAACGGTAACATTAACAGTTCTTGCACCTCAGTTTGTTGCTGTGAGAATTAATGAGATAATATATGTCAAGTGCCTGGAAGAGTGCTTGGCACGTAGTATGCATGCCAAACAAGGTATCTATTGTTGTCATTATGGTAATAAAAAATCACAAGTTATTTCTTTTGTTAGAAAGATACCAAATACCAAAGTCTTCTCCAAAAGTTAGTAATACTTCAGAGATCAGTTCTGAGGCTTTCATCATTCTAGCAGGACTTGCTCCATCTGCGTCCCTTGTTCTCCTCTGCCACTGTGGCTCTTTCAATAGCTCCTGGAAGTCTATACCATTTGGGGATGAGTTAACTTTACAACATTCTGCTCCACACCATGCTGTAAGATCATTTTTTAACTAGAGTAAGAAGAGAAGGGAAGAGTAACTGGAATGGGTCTAACAGATTGATTTCTTTAGTGAGAGTAAAAGGAGCCTAACCAAAGGGAAACTAAGCACTGGGAGAAAACTGACAGACCAGAGAGCATAGCATTCATGACTCAGGCAGGCGAGTCTGGTGACAAGGGTGACAGAGGGCAGATGAATGCTGAAGTGCGTGCAGGGCATGCAGTTCATGACACTGTTCTCTCCAGATTTTATCAGCTGAAAATTCCTAATGATTTTTTCAATCTATGAAACTTTTTAAAAACCTAATGGAAATAAATCTCATTCTCCATGATACTGGGGTATGCACTGCACAGCTGACTGACAACTTCCTGGCTGAAGATGTTATAGAACTGTGCTCCTGTGTCCAACACAATGAGGCCAAAGAAACTGAAACACCAGAATGTGGAGCAGACAAAGGCTTATAATAGGGCCAAGCAAGGAGAACAGGTGATTTGTGCCCCCCAAACCCCGAACCCCCTGAAGGGTTTCATCAAAGCAATTTTAAAGGCAAGGTGAGGACATGGGGTCCCAGGGTCTAGGATTAACTTGTGCACAATCCTCTGATTGGCTGATGGTGATCAATCCTTGGGCTTTCCTACTGGCTCAGGTGGTAAAGAATCTGCTTGCAATGCAGGAGACCCGGATTTGATCCCTGAGTCAGGAAGCTTTCCTAGAGAAGGGAATGGCTACCCACTCCAGTATTCTTCCCTGGAGAATTTCATGGACAGCCCTGGTAGGCTATGGGGTCTCAAAGAGTAGGACACAATTGATCAATCCTTAGGTGTCATAAAGTCTAGGGGCTACATTCTCATGATTATCATTAATTTTTTTCATTTGGTAGTGGTTTTTATCATTTGAAAACCTCAGGGAATATATACCAGATCCATTATCTGGGTACTTCAGAAAGGCACTACATCAGAGGGTATAAGGGAGGAGTCTTCCTGGAAAGGCCTTACAAAGAGTGATCTCTTGGATGTATTTTCTCTGCTTTCTGCAACCATGTCAGGAGCTTCAGAACTTCATCTTCAACATGTTAAGAAATTTAATTATCTTGGAAGGTCTTAGCTATGAACACAAAGGGAGCATGAAGCTTTTTAGAATTACTATATGTCCCCTTTCTATACTACCCCAGGACTAGCCCTTGTGAAAGGTGAGAGGAAAAATAATAAAGCCAACACCTTCATCTCCCAATTGTTTTACTGTTTCATCTCTTTGAAAGTCTCTTAGCACAATGCAAAACATGAGTTTTAATTATACATTCCTTTATAACAAACCCAGAAATATCACTGTCTTCAGAATGCTCTCTGGATGAGATCTAAAAATAAAGTATTACTTCAAGGACATGAAAAGAAATATAAATTTCCCAACGAATGTGACACCACAGGAAGAATTAAAACAAAGAAAACAAAGACTTCTGGAATATACTTCTTTCAAAGAAGCCCCTTTTCAGTCCCCAGTGCTCTAAAGTGGGTAGGTCTGGGGATAGTATTCAGCCAGGAAGAGAAGGTAAATAATGTTTGAAGGTTGAGTAAGGAGAAAAAAACATCTGAAAAGGAGCAAAATTACTCATCCAGGAGCCCGTTCCAGTTAACAGTCCACATGGCACACACCAACGACTCACTGTCTCCATCCAGTCATTCAACAGACTTCCAAAGGCCTTGAGTGTGTGAGGTGTTTGGGATGAGAGGCAGTCTCCAGGGCCCTCACAATGTACTACAACAGAGACTCATACACAAACAGCTAGGCCAGGCTGAGGGGTGCAAAAGAGCATCAGAGGAGAGCTTCCCAAACAAAGCTGTGAAAGAGGCAAAATAGCCTGTCTGGCACAGACTCAGGGTCACACTCCCTCGGTGCAAATCTCAGCATCACTGGCTCTGTGACTTTGATGGAGTAATTTAACCTGTGTTTCAGTTCCACAGTGAAAAAAAAAAATTAAGTCACTGTTTTAAAGGCATATGAGTATAAAACAAATATTTTATATAAATGTCAAGAACAATGCAAATTCTTGGCAAATAAAGGACCATACAGTATACTGTCCAAAGTGAGATATCTTGAGCATAATGATAATACTTACATTGGAACAGAAGTAATCAACTAGAATTATCCTTTATATAGAGGACATTTGGTCACCATGAATATGTGTTCATTGATGTTACTGAAGGATGTTGGCCAAGCACAGAAACAGAGGACAGATATTATGGCAGACAGACAACATGTATAATGACAGAAGGCAAGAGGCTGAGATGAGTTCAAGGAATTTAGGTTCCTCTGTCACCTGCTCCCATGGAAAGGTCTTCGTTTCCTCCAGTTGTGGTTGGTAGTCATGCCCCTGCCAGTGTGAACATCTGACTTGCACAGTTTCCCCCATTAGACCACAGGCCCAGACAAGCCTGGCTTTACTCAGCAAGCTTGGTCACCAGCACAAAAAAGGCACTCCCATGATAGTTGCAGAAATGTGGCATGGTAGAGGTGGGAATACAAAGTAGCCTGCGGTGGTCACAGGTGTGCTGCTCAGATTTATTTTCCAGGAAGAACCTGCTGCAAGGAGCACCGTGAACCAACAGCTCCCAGCTGTGTGTGTCCTTAGGATCTGCCTCAACTTTCAAGCTGAGGCTACACTCTCCTCAGGCAGTATCAGCTAATGACTGAGCAAGGCTTGCCATTCCTCACCAGCAGGGACACCCTATAGATCATTTTTGACTCAAAGTTTCTTCTTGGGTCAGACAAGACTTTCTCAGAGCTGTACCAAAGTGTGAGGCTCTTCCTATCCAGTTGTCTTTCCTCCCTGCTTTCTTTTTCAGTGTCAGACCAGCATCACATCTAAAGCTTTCCCCTACTAAGACAGACAAACAACAACAAAAAAACCCCCACAACTTTTATAGAAATACAAAAGACCCCACATAGCCAAAGCAATTTTGAAAAAGAAGAATGGAGCTGGAGGAATCAGTCTTTCTGACTTTAAGATTATACTACAAAGCTACAGTCATTAAGACAATGTGGTATTGACAAAAAAACTGAAACACAGACCAATAGAATGAGATAGCCAAGAGATAAACCCACACACCCATGGGCACCTAATCTTTGGTAAAGGAGGCAAGAATATACAATGGAGAAAAGACAGCTTCTCCAATAAGGGGTCCTTGGAAAACTGAACAGCTACATGTAAAAGAATGAAACTAAAACACTTTCTAACACCATATACAAAAATGAACTCAAGTGGATAAAAAATTTAAATGTAAGGCCAGAAACTATAGGTAGTATATTCTTTGACAAATCACAACAAGATCCTCTTTGACCTACCTTCTAGAGCAATGGAAACAAAAACAAGTTAAACAAATGGGGTTTAATTAAACTTGAAAGCTTTTGCACAGCAAAGGAAACAATAAATAAAATTAAAGGACAACCCTCAGAATGGGAGAAAATAATAGCAAATGAAACAACCGACAAAGGATTAATTTCCTAAATATACAAGCAGCTCATTCAACTCAATATCAGAAAAACAACCTAGTCAAAAAATGGGCAGAAGATCTAACAGACATTTCTCCAAAGAAGACATACAGATGGCCAACAAATACATGAAAAGATGTTCAACATCGCTCATTAATAAGAAATACATATCAAAACTACAACGAGCTATGACCTAACACTGGTCAGAATGGCCATCATCAAAAAACCTACATATAATAAATGCTGGAGAGGATGTGGAGAAAGGGAACCCTCATGCACTGTTGGGGGAAATGTAAATCGATACAGCAACTATGGAGAACCAGTCAATCCTAAAGGAAATCAGTCCTGAATATTCACTGGAAGGAGTGATGCTAAAGCTGAAGCTCCAATACTTTGGCCACATGATGCAAAGAACTGACTCATTAGAAAAGACCCTGATGCTGGAAAAGATTAAAGGCAGGAGGAGAAGGGGACGACAGAGGATGAGATGGTTGGATGGCATCACCAACTTGATGGACATGATGAGCAATCTCCGGGAGTTGGTGAAGGACAGGGAGGCATGTTGCAGCCCATAGGGTCACAAAGAGTTGGACACAACTGAGCGACTGAACTGAACTTATCAAGATTCTTAAAAAATATCCTTAAAAAACTAAGACTAGAACTACCATGTGACCCAACAATCCCACTACTGGGCATATGCCCTTAGAAAACCATAATTGAAAGAGACACATGTACCCCAATATTCACTGAAGCACTTTTCACAATAGGTAGGACTTGGAAGAAACCTAGAAATCCATCAACAGATGAATGGTACAACGTTGTGGTGGTAGTGGTGGTTTAGTCACCAAGTTGTGTCCAACTCTTGTGACGCCCATGGACTGCAGCCTGCCGCTCCTTTGTCCATGGGATTCTCCAGGCAAGAATACTGGAGTGGGTTGCCATTTCATTCTGCAGAGAATCTTCCCAACCTAAGAATCAAACCCAGATCTCCCACACTGCAGGAGATTCTTTACTGACTGAGCTACAAGGGAAGACCACTGTGGTACATATATATATATTTAATCAAATATTACTCAGCTATAAAAAAGAATGCATTAGAGTTAGTCCTAATGAGGTGGATGAACCTAGAGAATATTGTACAAAGTGGAGTAAGAAAGACAAAAACTGTATATTAATGCATGCCTATGGAATCTAGAAAGATGATACTGATGAACCTATTTGCTGGGCAGCAGTGGAGATGCAAACACAGAGAATAGACTTGTGGACATAACAGCAGAAGGAGAGAGTGCAAAACACTGAGAGAATAGCATGGACAGCAAGTGAGAATTTGGGGTATGAGACGGAGCTCAAACCAGTGTTCTGTGGCAACCTAGAGGGGCATGAGTGGGTAGGAGATGGGAGGGGCTTCAAGGAGGAAGGGGACATATGTATATCTGTGGCTGATTTGTGTTGTCAAAGAATGCTCAAAATACTGCACAATTGCACTCATCTGACACACTAGCAAAGTAATGCTCAAAATTATCCAAGCCAGGTTTCAACATGAACCATGAACTTCCAGATGTTCAAGCTGGATTTAGAAAAGGCAGAGGAATCAGAGATCAAATTGCTAACATCTGCTGGATCATCAAAAAAGCAAGAGAGGTCCAAAAAACTATCTACTTCTGCTTTATTGACTATGCCAAAGCCTTTGATTATGTGGATCACAACGAACTGGAAAATTCTTAAAGAGATGGGAACACCAGACTACCTTATCTGTCTCCTGAGAAATCTGTATGCAGGTCAAGAAGCAACAGTTAGAATTGGACATGGAACAACAGTTTGGCTCCAAATCGGGAAAGGAGTACATCAAGGTTGTATATTGTCACCCTGCTTATTTAACTTACATGCAGAGTACATCATGCGAAATGCCAGGCTGGATGAAGCACAAGCTGGAATCAAGATTTCTGGGAGGAATATCAATAATCTCAGATATTCAGATGACACCACCCTTATGGCAGAAAGCAAAGAAGAACTAAAGAGCCTCTTGATGAAAGTGAAAGAGGAGAGTAAAAATGTTGGCTTAAAATTCAACATTCAGAAAACAAAGATCATGACAACTGGTCCCATCACTTCGTGGCAAATGGAGGGGAAAACAATGGAATCACCAACAGATTTTATTTAGGAGGGCTCCAAAATCACTGCAGACGGTGACCACAGCCATGAAATTAAAAGATGTTGCTCCTTGGAAGAAAAGCAATGACCAACCTAGACAGCATATTGAAAAGTAGAGCCGTTACTTTGCTGACAAAGGTCCATCTAGTCAAAGCTATGGTTTTTTCAGTAGTCATGTATGGACATGAGATTTGGACTATAAGGAAAGCTGAGATGAGCACAGAAGAATTGATGCTTTTGAACTGTGTGGTGTTGGAGAAGACTCTTGAGAGTCCCTTGGATTGCAAGGAAATCCCAACCAGTCAATCCTAAAGGAAATCAGTCCTGAATATTCATCAGAAGGGCTGATGCTGACACTGAAACTCCAATACTTTGGCCACCTGATGTGAAGAACTGACTCAGTGGACAAGACCTTGATTCTGGGAAAGATTGAAAGCAGGAGGAGAAGGGGATGACAGAGGATGAGATGGTTGGATGGCATCACCAACTCAATGGATATGAGTTTGAGTAAGCTTCAGGAGTTGGTGATAGACAGGGAAGCCTGGTGTGCTGCAATCAATGGGGTCGCAAAGAGTTGGACACGACTGAGCAACTGAACTGATTTGTATTGACAGGTGGCAGAGGTCAACACAATATTGTAGAGCAATTGTCCTCCAAAAATTGTATTTTGTTCTATACTTCTCAATACTGTAAATAAGAAACTTTGATAATTATTAGTTATTCTAATAGTATGTAAGAACAGTTACTATTTTTACTATTATGTAAGAACAGTTACAGTTTATGAGCATTGTTCAACTGTCATCACCAATAGAATGATACTCAGATGTGTTCTTTCTAAAACTTCGTAAGTATAAGGAAAAACAAAAAAGACTTAAAGAAAAATAATGTCTTTCATCATCCAAAGCTGTATTCCCTTATAGATCATCTCCTCCTTCCTTTGGACCACAGAATCTCCAGACACCAACCCCTTCCTTAGACATCTGTCTCAGTTTTCCTCACTCTTTCAACCTCCTTCCTTGGTTCCTGTTGAATGATGGTTTTTAAGGAGGCATTATTCCCATGTGGGTTTTTCTCACCCTTTAAACCATATGTTTCTTCCTCTGTGAGTCACTGCTGGTACAAAGCAGGAGAAAGCTCCCTGTATACCCCAGAAACAGAACACAGAGTGGACTAAATAATATCCTATCTCTCCTACAACCTCATAAAGAATAACATACAAGAGAGAAGGATACAGAGAGGGGAGAAGTTAAAACCACAGGGATGTGCTAGTTATGAAGAGTGATGAAGGCAAGGATAATGATTAAAGATTATCATGAGAATTAAGACTCCTTGAAAATTAAGACTACTATTCAATAGGGTGTTTTATAAGCCTTCTCTGGTGGTTCAGTCAGTAAAGAGTCTGCCTACAATGTGAGTGACCTGGGTTTGATTCTGGGTTGGAAAGATCCCTTGGAGAAGGAAATGGCAACTCACTCTAGAATTCTTGCCTGGGGAATTCCACGGACAGAGGAACCTGGGGGCTACAGTCCATGGGGTCATAAAGAGTCAGACACAACTGAGTGACTAACTTTCACTTTTTCACTTTCAGGGTGCTTTATATTGCTAGAAACCACAGAAAAACAGCAAGAAATGTTCAAATCACTGATAATCAAAGAAATACAAAAAAACAATGAGATTTTACTTCACACATACTAGCCCAGCAAAGATTAGAAAGCTGGATAAAGCTAAGCATTGCTGGGGACTTGAGGAAATCCCCAAGAAGCCACTAGTACTTCCAAGAAGTGCTGGTAGGGAAGCCATTTGATACAGCCATTCTGAAGAGCAATTAAATACTACTTAGTAAAATTAAGTACGACCCAGCAGTTTTACTCTCTATGTATATATATCCCAGAGAAATACTCATACACAGTCAAAAGACACTTTGATGGCAGTACTGTTTCCACACAGTCTAGAGAGATAACAGCCAATCAGCGATGCTTGTCATCTCTGCTATGAACTAGTAAAAGAAAAGAAACAAAAGTCTTGAGATAGAAAGGCAGGAGGAACCATGCACACTCTATCCTGACTCATGCATGTGCCATTTATGTGGGTGACTGGATTTAGGCTGTTGATAATATGAGCTCCAAGAGGACAGGCTTAAGTTTGATTTACTTATGAACTATGGAACTTAATGCAGATAGGCACTTGGGAAGAGTATGTGTTGGGTAGTCAGGTGGTATGGAGTGTGGATGGAGAAAGCAGTAGTACTCTACAATGATAGAAAAATTGAAAAGCACCTCCCTCACCTTTTAGGCCTTCCTGATCAGTTAGTCAGTTCATTTGTTCAGTCATGTCCAACTCTTTGTGACTCTGAGCATTGCAGCATGCCAGGCTTCCCTGTCCATTACCAACTCCCATCACCAACATGCTCAAACTCATATACATCAGTTCAGTGATGCCACCCAACCATTTCATCCTCTGTTGTCCCCTTCTCCTCCTGCCTTCAATTTTCCCCAGAATCAGGGTCTTTCCCAATAAGTCAGTTCTTAACATTAGGTGGCCAAAGTACTGGAGCTTCAGCTTCAGCATCACTCCTTCCAATGAATATTCAGGACTGATTTCCTTTAAGACTGGTTTGATCTCCTTGCAATCCAAGGGACTCTCAAGAGTCTTCTCCAATACCACAGGTCAAAAGCATCAGTTCTTCAGCACTCAGCTTTCTTTATGGTTCAACTCTCACATCCATACATGACTACTGGAAAAACCATAGCTCTGAATAGACGGCCTTTTGTTACCAAAGTAATGTCTCTGCATTTTAATACACTGTTGAGGTTGGTCATAGCTTTTCTTCCAAGAAGCAAGCTTCTTTTAATTTCTGGCAGTGGTCACCATCTGTAGTGGTTTTAGAGACCAAGAAAACAAGGTCTGTCACTGTTTCCATTGTTTCCCCATCTATCTGCCATGAAGTGATGGGACCAGATGTCATGATCTTTGTTTTTTGAATGTTGAGTTTTAAGCCAGTTTTTTCACTCTATTTCACTTTCATCAAGAGGCTCTTTAGCTCTTCTTCACTTTCTGCCATAAGGGTGGTGTCATCTGCATATCTGAGGTTATTGATATTTCTCCCTGTTATCTTGATTCCAGCTTGTGCTTCATCCAGTCCAGCATTTTGCATGATGTACTCTGCATAGAAGTTAAATAAGCAGGGTGACAATATACAGCCTTGATGTACTCCTTTCCCAATTTGGAACCAGTCTGTCATTCCATGTCCAGTTCTAACTGTTGCTTCTTGACCTGCATACAGATTTATCAGGAGGCAGGTAAGGTGGCCCAGTATTTCCATCTCTTTAAGAATTTTCCACAGTTTGTTATTATCCACACAGTCAAAGGCTTTGGCATAGTCAATAAAGCAGAAGTAGATGTTTTTCTGGAACTCTCTTGCATTTTCAATGATCCAGTGGCTGTTGGCAATTTGATCTCTGATTCCTCTGCCTTTTCTAAATCCAGCTTGAACATCTGGAAGTTCATGATTCACATACTGTTGAAGCTTTGCTTGGACAATTTTGAGCGTTACTTTGCTAACGTGTGAGGTAAATGCAATTGTGTGATAGTTTGAACATTCTTTGTCATTGCCTTTCTTTGGGATTGGAATGAAAACTGACCTTTTCCAGTCCTGTGACCACTGCTGAGTTTTCCAAATTTGCTGGCATAGTGAGTGCAGTACTTTAATAGCATCATCTTTTAGGATTTGAAATGACCTTCATGATAGATCAGTCAAAATTAATTGCTACTTTTGCTATGCTCTCAAAGCTCTGAACTTAAAGTGTCTATGTGTAACAAGAACAACCACCATATAAAACAACATTATTAGTCTTTAAGGAAATGCAAATCAAAAATTCTAGGCACATAGGTGGCTAGAATTAAAAAGTCAGATAATAACAGTATTGGCAGGTATGTGGAGAAAGTGGAATCCTCCTACACTGCTGTCAAAGTGTAACGCCACTGTAGAAAACAGCCTGGCAATTTCTCAAATGATTAAACAGAGAGTTACCATTCAACTCAGCAATTCCATTCTTAGGCATATACTCAAGAAAAATGAAAACACATACACACACAAGAACTTGTACACAAATAACAACATTATTCATAATATCCAAAGAAGTAAAAAAACCCAAATGTCCATCTACTGATCAATGGATAATCAAAATCCAGTATATGCCAACAATGGAATATTACATAGACATAAAAAGTAATAACAACATGAGGTACTAACAACATGAACCTTTAATACGTTATGCTGAGTAAATGAAGCCAGGCACAAAAGTTTATATATTTAATTAATTCATTTATATGAAATGTCTAGAACAGGTAAATCCATAGAAACAGAAGACAAATTTAGTGGTTAGCAGGGGTCAAGAGGGTAGGGTGTGGCTGCTAAAGAATATGAGGTTTCTCCTAGAGATGATGAAAATATTCTGAAACTATAGAGCAGGGATGGCTGTACAACTCTGTGCATATACTACAAATTACTGAATTATATATTTTAAAAGATTGGAATAATATGTAAATTGTATCTCAATAAAGGTGTTATTTTAAAAAAAGAGGCTTAGTACACTTTTTGACATCAATCTTAGCAATTTTGTTTTGTTTGGCTCTGTCTTCTCAAGCAAGAAAACAAAAGGTATAATGAACAAATAGGACTACATGAAGTCAAAAAAGTTTTTGCACAGTGAAAGAAACCATCAACAAAATGAAAAGGGAGCCTACCAAATGAAAGATGATATCTGCAAACAATATATCTAATAAGGGGTTACTATCCAAGATGTACAAAGAACTCACACAACTCAACTTCAAAACACAAGCCACCAAATAAAAAATGGGCAGAGTCTTGAAGACAGAGAAGTTCAAGGTAAAAAGGACATAGAGACAGAAGACAAGCAAGCATGAGCTTTGACAGGGAAGAGATGAGGGATCAGTTGGTGAGACATGGTCTGTGGGGCAGATGAAGGCAGACAGCATATGGTAAGTGGCACTGTGCATCATGGTAGGAATTTCCCTTTGGTTCTTGTTTATGAAACTTCAGGAAAGGTTTAAATTATTTTCACTGGTATCAGTGTTAAAATATCAGATGATTTCTGACTACTGGATGTTAGACTATTTCTGGATATGAAACTGTACTGTGGCTCACCAAGAGGCTACTCAGTTTCATGCAACTTATAGAAACCTTCAACACCAATAATGTCCACTTAGCCAAATCTGAACCAAAATAATTGTAAGGATTGTAATCAATTATAAACTACTGAAAAAACAGTAATCCTTCAGTCTACAGCAATCAAACAGATGGAGAAATATATAAATGGTGGGAAAGGGAGAGCTCTCACCAACAGAAGAATGTCTAGTGATGACTGTTCAATGTGCAAAGTGCAGGTGGGTAGGTCTGGAAAAATCATTTTGCAATCACCCCAGGAAAGACTGATTTAGGCAAGAATTATCAATGGATGCTATGTGTAGGGGAAAGTATTTTATGAGAAGCAAGATTTTTGTAATAGTAACTATATGGTAGAGAAATTGGACATCTTGACCAGGTGACCAAAATTACCCCACCAATGTAGGACAGATGGTACTTCTAAATCAAAATGTAATGACCTCAGAAGGATCCAATATAGCTTATTTAGTACCCTGTCCAGGAATGTACAACCTGAATCTAACTATGAGAAAACATCATACTGTTCTTCATTTTGGATTTGTAAAGTGAAAGTGGAGAGTGAAAAAGTTGGCTTAAAGCTCAACATTCAGAAAAAGAAGATCATGGCATCCAGTCCCATCACTTCATGGGAAATAGATGGGGAAACAGTGTCACTATTTTTCGGGGCTCCAAAATCACTGAAGATGGTGACTGCAGTCATGAAATTAAAAGACACTTACTCCTGGGAAGAAAAGTTATGACCAACCTAGATAGCATATTCAAAAGCAGAGACATCACTTTGCCGACTAAGGTCCGTCTAGTCAAGGCTATGGTTTTTCCTGTGGTCATGTATGGATGTAAGAGTTGGACTGTAAAGGAGGCTGAGCGCCAAAGAATTGATGCTTTTGAACTGTGGTGTTGGAGAAGACTCTTGAGAGTCTGCAAGGAGATCCAACCAGTCCATTCTAAAGGAGATCAGCCCTGGGATTTCTTTGGAAGGAGTGATGCTAAAGCTGAAACTCCAGTACTTTGGCCACCTCATGCGAAGAGTTGACTCATTGGAAAAGACTCTGATGCTGGGAGGGATTGGGGGCAGGAGGAGAAGGGGACGACCGAGGATGAGATGGCTGGATGGCATCACTGACTCGATGGACATGAGTCTGAGTGAACTCCAGGAGTTGGTGATGGACACAGAGGCCTGGCGTGCTGCGATTCATGGGGTCGCAAAGAGTCAGACATGACTGAGCAACTGAACTGAACTGAAAGAAAGCTGTGAGGAAACACAGTTTTCTTCAAAAAGGTGGATGTCAACAAGTATTCAAATAAACAAGTATACAAATAAACTCCTATAGTTAAACTGATTCTTATCAAAGGTGTCAAGGCAATTTAATGTGGAGAGAATAGTGTTTTCAACAAATGGTGCTTGGACAATTGGATAACCACTTACAGAAAGATTACTTTGGATCCTTGCCTCACATTTTATACAAATTTACAAAATTTACACAAATTTACAAAAATTAAAGATGTATCATAAGTATTAATGTAAGCTATGTAAGAAAACATAAAATATCTTCATGGTCTTGGATTATTCAAAGTTTTATTAGAATCATCAAAAGCTTGAAACATAAAAGAAAAAAATGATAAATTGCACTTCATCAAACTTTTTAAAACTTTTGTACAGCAAAAGAAAGCATTAAGAAAATGAAAAGTCACCAAAAATACCTGCAAATCATTTATCTAACAAAGACTCACATCTAGAATATAAAAATAACTTAAAAAAGAAGATAACAAAAGATCCAAAGGAAAATGGGCAAAATACTCGAATAGACATTTTACCAAAGAAGATATACAAATGGTCAATAAACACATGGGAAACAAAGTTCAACATCATTAGTCATTAGGGAAATACGAATTAAAATAATGACATACTTCTTTACCCATTAGGATGGCTATCATTAAAAAGACAGACAATAACACACAAGTGAGAACATAGAGGAATTGGAACCCTCGTACATTGCCAGTAGGAAAGTAAAACAGTAGAGCTACTTTCGAAAAGAATTTAGGAGCTTCTTACAAAGAAACATAAATGTATCATGATTCCATTCCTAAGTATCTACCCAAGAGAAGTGAAAAAGCATACACATACACAGACTTAGAATGTGCATAGCATCGTTGTTTATAATAACCCAAAAGTGGAAGCAACCCATCTGTATACAGAGAGAGGCAGGGAGAAACTGTGTACATGAGCATGCGCGTGCAACAAACCAGTAAGTGGGCGAGCACCTGGGTGGTCTCTGTACTGCATTTAAACTTTTCCAGAAGTTGAAATTATCTCCAAACAACAACAAAAAGGTGAATTCTCACTGAGCACTTTTTGCATATGAGGCACTGTACAAGGTACTGGGCTCCTGCCTCAAGGACATCAGACCTGCAGTAGTTGGCTGTTCAGGGTCCCCACCTCCCCACTGAGAGTTCCCTGAGGGCAGTAAATATTGAGTTTAAAAGGGAAGGTGCCCCAGAGAGATGATATGGGGTGGGAGGTGGGAGGGGGGTTCAGGATTGGGAACTCACGTACACCCGTGGCTGATTCATGTCAATGTATGGCAAAACCAATACAGTATTGTAAAGCAAAATAAAGTAAAAAAAAAAATTAAAAAAAAAAAAAGGGAAGGTGCACTAGAACATTCTGAGTCACTGTAGTAGCCTGTCTCCCAAAAACCCATCTGTAGCTCAGAACACAAGTTACTTCTAATGACAAATGGCTGTTAAATGAAAAAGAATCAGAGGAAGTATTCACTGCAAAGTTTGTTGTAGTCAGAACAGCAAAAAGCTTTTTCTACAGGTCATCACAGATACTGCTTCATTATAGAGAGAATGAGTCCTTATAATGAAATGTTATAATGATATTAAATCCTACTCTCTTCTTAATAACCAGTTTTCAGGGTTTACTATATTTTTCCTTTACATCTGTATTCACAACAGTTCCTCATAAGCCACATCAGAGTCTAAAACCCTTTCCAGTGGAAAACTCACTTTAAATTTCTTCAGTTTTTTGCAGCTCACTGCCCATAAGCCGTGAGGATGGGGGATGGTGGTAGCAAGCAACCACGGTCCTGCAAATGCTCAGGCTGGGCTGCTCAACACAGATGACTGACCACTTGGTGAAGCCAGTCTTGCATTATTGGCTCACTCCTCACATGTATAAACCCTCTTCTTCCAAGAGTGCAGGCCTCCCAGAAGCCAGGTACAATGTTACACTGGGCATACACTGGGCACTTAGAGGGTCCCTCTGAATCTCTGACTCTCACAGGTACCAAAATAGCTTCGGTCACCTGAGAAGAGGTATGGGAAGGTAAGCAAGGACCTATGAGAGTTGTTATATGGGCGGCACCACTCAGTGCCCCAGGGAGGATAACTTAATGAGGTATGATGGGGGTCCTGAGCCAAAAGAGAAGATGGACAAAAATGCAACAGTGGGCTTTTACAGGAAAATACATTTAGAAGCACTTGTTAAGGGTGGAAGGGGCTTGAGGAGCATCAGTCAAAGAGAAATTTATCATTCTAGAGGAGAGATATCTATCAGGTTTTGTGAGTAAAAGTAATATATATTAAATCGTTAAATTCAAGAGATTATATACGGGTATAAAGACACTGAGGACAAAGCAGGTAAGTTAGGGAGACTGGAGAAAGCGCACATTGTTATACAGCTGGACTCTGACCAGACAAAGACTGAACAGACCACACACCACTCCCAGCTCTGTGCATAAATGAAGGAAGACAGAATCCAGGATGAAATACCAGGTGGTCCTGGCTATTTCCAACTTAGGAGCAGGTCTAGGGAGGGGTCTGGACATTGAATAAAAGGTGAGATATGGAGGGGAAGGGTTTTGGATGATAAACAGAAGGATTTGTACTGAATAGAATTCTGGAGCGGTTTGCCATTTCCTTCTCCAGGGGATCTTCCCATCCCAGGGATCGATCCCAGGTCTTACGCATTGTAGGCAGATGCTTTACTGTCTGAGCCACCAGGGAAGAGCCCAAATAGAACCTTACACTCCTTCAAAACAACAGACTTGACTTAACCCTGCTGATGCATGTTGGCTCAACCATTTCCTCCCACTATTGTAGAAAAGATGAAAACCTTGAGGGAGTCAAAGAAGTGACTTTATTAGCTAAACCTGCACTTGTCTAATTACTTCTTAAGTGTTAGTCACTCACGTGTGCAACTCTTTGTGACCCCATGATTGTAGCCCATCAGGCTCCTCTGTCCACGGAATTCCCTAAGCAAGAAAACTGGAGTGGGTAGCCATTCCCTTCTCCAGGGGATCTTCCTGACCCAGGGATTGAACCTGGGTCTTCTGCATTACAGACACATTCTTTACGGTCTGAGTCACCAGGGAAGCCCAATTACTTCTAAGTTTATATAAACAGAATTGGTTCTTCTATACAAAAACCCAGTGACAGACTAAAATCAACCATGTGACTTAGTGAAGTGCCATAAGATAGTAATCCAGGGCCAACAAAGTCAGTCCACAATCAAAGATGAAGTGGGGCTATTCATAAAGAAACTGTATTCCTAGTGAAATCTTCTAAACTAGAGCTGTCTCAGCTACATCTTCATGAAGCCACGAAACCTATCAGTTTACTACTCCACTAGTAAGGAAGAGATTCGAGAACAGCTTTCCCTCTCTCTAAATTCACCTTCCAGCCCTTCTCTGTTCTATCCAGACGTCTACACTGTTCTGTTCTGCTTGGAATGCTTTCCCTATTCTCTGCTGTTTAACTTCTACCCATGCTTCCAGGTCCACACTGAACTGACAGCTGCTCCAGGAAGCCTTTGCTGGGTGGTTCCCTCCACAGTGATCTCTCCCTTTTCTGAGTTTCTAAGGCCTATTTTCCTTGTACAGTAAACTTGGCAGTTAGTATGATCAATTTTCTTACATGCTTCACCAGGAGGTCATTCAGTTCATTCTTCAGATATCAGCAAAAGTCTTCTTAACAGCTCAACTATATCATGTCACCCTCCCCCACCCCCTCCATTTCAAACCCTTCACCAGCTTTCCATTGCAGTTAAGTGTGAATTTACACTTCTTACCCTCCTTGAAGGTTCTATATGGTCTGGCTTGCTCTTAATCTCCAACCTCATTTCTTACCACAATATTCCAAACCTAGCATCTGCCTTCCACCATATAGGGCTTTTTACAATTCATAAACATGTGGGTTTTTACCCTGCCTCAAGTTCCTTGTGCATGCAGTTCCCTTCTGGCATGAAATGTCCCTTCTCCTTCCTCCAACCCAACCCACACACAGTACAGTTGACCTTGGACAACACAGGTTTGAATTACATGAGTCCACTTTCATGAAGAATTTTTCAACAGCAAATACTTCAGTACTACACTTTCTTGGTTTGTTGAATTCATAGATGCAGAAGATCCATGGATACAGAGGGCTGACTATAAGGTGAATGCAAATGAACCCTTGTGCTATTCAAGAGTCAACTGTAGTCACATCTCCCAGCTAATCTCTTCCTACTCATTATGTCTCAACTAAATTCACCTGTGTGAGATGCTATCTCTGACACACTTCCTGAAGTGTGTTTCCTGTATTAATCTCCATCTTAGCACCTGACACCTCCTGCCCACAGTATTTGCAGCCCAGCTGGCCTGCACCCTAATAGGACACATAAGGTCTCCAAGAGCAGACCACGTATCTTGGCACATACTAGGTACACTGCAAGTAATTACTGATTTCTGTGTTAATTGAGAAAATAATAACTGAAGACGTTTGAAAAATGGTCTAAATTATTTATCTAAGCAGGTTATCAACATTAGTGATTTTGATCCAGTGAGCATGAAATCCACCTCTTCTAGCCTCACAATACCTTTATAAAGAATGCATAAATCATCCACCATAGATGGGCAAATATTAAAGAGTCAGACCAAGTATTATCAGGATATGAAGCCCAAGAGTTCCAATTATACTAGCTGGACTATAAAATAGTATAACGATTTTGGAAAATAATTTCACATTGTCTAGCAAAGCTGAATATGCACATATGACACAACTGTTTGATAATTATAGAGCCTAGAGAAAGTCTCACATGTCGGGACTTATGTAAGGCATACATGGACATGAACCTGGAGACACAAATTGGAACATTGATAGCATAAGGGAATAAAGAGTGCATGCTCACATAAGGGAAAACAAAGGAACTATGGTACAAACTTCAACATGGAGGAATCTCAAACAACGCTGTGGACAAGAAGCAAGGTCACAAAAAACATGCACATGATGGTTTCATTATTTTTTACTCTGTATGTAAATAATGTAAAAACTTTAAAACCTTAAGGAATAACTGTGAAGTTTAAGATACTGATTACATCTAATAAGGGGAAAGGAGAAGAATGCAGTTGGAAAAGAGCATATTTGGGGCTTCAAAGGAAATGGTAAAGTTCTAATTTTGTCTATGCACAAAGTACACAGGAGGTACAAGAGGTACTCTTCATAACTTACATATACATTATAACTACTCTTCTATGTATGCTCAACTGACTCTTTTCAAACAATTAATAAACACTGACCAAAATACAGAAGAGAAGTAGATGGTTTGCTCTTATATTAAGGATACTATGTAATGTAGCACAGACTCCTGCAAAATGGTTGCTACAAAGCCCAGGGCCATGTATCTGTCCCTTTAAAAACAAGAATAACAGTGCCTAAAACTGCAATTTCCTTAGCTTCATTCAAGGTTTTATTTTTTATTACCTTTACTTTTTTTTTTCTTATTTCACATTCAGTCTTAAATTTTAACTTGTTATATTTTAATGCATCTTTTGACAACATTCTAAATCGTTACAGCAGGATATGGTATGAAATGAGATGTACATTGAAATAATATAATATAGAGAAATTAAAGGGATCATCCTGCAATCAGGCCAACAAAACATTAAAGGGGCTTGTTCTACATGGAAATAGCAATAAAGTTGGTGGTTATGACAATATAATACCAATTAAAAAACAAGTTCAGGAAAATACTTACTTCACATAAAATATGAGTGTAAGTAACTCAGTGAAAATTCAGTGAGGAATGTCATGCTTGGACTGCCAAGCACAGTAAGGTAATTGGAGCATAAGTACATGTGAAGAATTATAATCACAGTAAAAACTCACAGAAACCACATTAATGAAGTAAATATGAGTAGCTTTTCATAGCTACTATGGTGGTTTAGGATTTCTACACTTAACTTAGAGAATATACAGAAGAACCTCCAGAACAGTACATTTCCTTAGTCACAGACTCAAAAATGCCAAGCATTATTAACATTCTAATTACACTGAAAAATTCATTTATGGGATCCTACTCACTTTAAGCCTTGAAAGTGGCTCAACTATGTAGAAATAGTGACATGTTGGTACTGCAATTTTCATTTTAAAATTTATTTTTATCCTTAGAATGCTACAAACAAATACTTATAACCACATGAATACCATATGGACACAGACACAAAAAAACCCATCTTATTTGAAAAACTGGCTGTGTGATGAATACCACAATTTGTTAGAAATAAGACTGAGGAGTAATCAAATATATCACAGAATGTAATGTTGGATTTTGTCAAATGTTTTTTTATTCATCTATTGAGATGATCATGTGATTTTTATCTTTCCTTTTATAAAAGTGGTCACATTGATCAATTTTTGGATATTGAACCATTCTTGTATCCCTGGAATAAATTCCATGTTCATATTGTCTATATCTTTTTGATAGTTTTGCTTGATAGTTTAGTTCAGTTCAGTCGCTCAGTCGTGTCTGACTCTTTGCGACCCCATGAATCGCAGCATGTCAGGCCTCCCTGTTCATCACCAACTTCCGGAGTTCACTCAGACTCACGTCCATTGAGTCCATGATGCCATCCGGCCATCTCATCCTCGGTCGTCCCCTTCTCCTCCTGCCCCCAATCCCTCCCAGCATCAGAGTCTTTTCCAATGAGTCAACTTTTCGCATGAGGTAGCCAAAGTACTGGACTTTCAGCTTTAGCATCATTCCTTCCAAAGAACACCCAGGGCTGATCTCCTTTAGAATGGACTGGCTGGATCTCCTTGCAGTCCAAGGGACTCTCAAGAGTCTTCTCCCACACCACAGTTCAAAAGCATCAATTCTTCGGCGCTCAGCCTTCTTCACAGTCCAACTTTCACATCCATACATGACCACTGGAAAAACCATAGCCTTGACTAGACGGACCTTAGTCAGCAAAGTAATGTATCTGCTTTTGAATAAACTATCTAGGTTGGTCACAACTTTTCTTCCAAGGAGTAAGCGTCTTTTAATTTCATGGCTGCAGTCACCATCTGCAGTGATTTTGGATCCCCAAAAAATAAAGTCTGACACTGTTTCCACTGTTTCCCCATCTATTTCCCATGAAGTGATGGGACCGGATGCCATGATCTTCATTTTCTGAATGTTGAGCTTTAAGCCAACTTTTTCACTCTCCTCTTTCACTTTCATCAAGAGGCTTTTTAGCTCCTCTTCACTTTCTGCCATAAGGGTGGTGTCATCTGCATATCTGAGGTTATTGATATTTCTCCCGGCAATCTTGATTCCAGCTTGTGTTTCTTCCAGTCCAGTGTTTCTCATGATGTACTCTGCATAGAGGTTAAATAAGCAGGGTGATAATATACAGCCTTGACGTACTCCTTTTCCTATTTGGAACCAGTCTGTTGTTCCATGTCCAGTTCTAACTGTTGCTTCCTGACCTGCATACAGATTTCTCAAGAGGCAGGTCAGGTGGTCTGGTATTCCCATCTCTTTCAGAATTTTCCAGTTTATTGTGATCCACACAGTCAAAGGCTTTGGCATAGTCAATAAAGCAGAAATAGATGTTTTCCTGGAACCCTCTTGCTTTTTCGATGATCCAGTGGATGTTGGCAATTTGATCTCTGGTTCCTCTGCCTTTTCTAAAACCAGCTTGAACATCAGGAAGTTCACGGTTCATGTATTTCTGAAGCCTGGCTTGGAGAATTTTGAGCATTACTTTACTAGCATGTGAGATGAGTGCAATTGTGCGGTAGTTTGAGCATTCTTTGGCATTGCCTTTCTTTGGGATTGGAATGAAAACTGACCTTTTCCAGTCCTGTGGCCACTGCTGAGTTTTCCAAAGGTGCTGGCATATTGAGTGCAGCACTTTCACAGCATCATCTTTCAGGATTTGAAACAGCTCAACTGGAATTTCATCACCTCCACTAGCTTTGTTCGTAGTAATGCTTTCTAAGGCCCACTTGACTTCGCTTTCCAAGATGTCTGGCTCTAGATTAGTGACCACATCATCATGATTATCTGGGTTGTGAAGATCTTTTTTGTACAGCTCTTCCATGTATTCTTGCCACCTCTTCTTAATATCTTCTGCTTCTGTTAGGTCCATACCATTTCTGTCCTTTATCGAGCCCATCTTTGCATGAAATGTTCCGTTGGTATCTAATTTTCTTGAAGAGTTCTCTAGTCTTTCCCATTCTGTTGTTTTCTTCTATTTCTTTGCATTGATCGCTGAAGAAGGTTTTCTTATCTCTTCTTGCTTTTCTTTGGAACTCTGCATTCAGATGCTTATATCTTTCCTTTTCTCCTTTGCTTTTCACCTCTCTTCTTTTCACAGCTATTTGTAAGGCCTCCCCAGACAGCCATTTTGCTTTTTTGCATTTCTTTTCCATGGGGATGGTCAGGGTGGAGAGGTCTGACAGAGTGTGGTCCACTGGGGAAGGGAATGGCAAGCCACTTCAGTATTCTTGCCTTGAGAACCCCATGAACAGTAGGAAAAGGCAAAATGATAGGATACCAAAAGAGGAATTCCCCAGGTCATTAGGTGCCCAATATGCTACTGGAGATCAGTGGAGAAATAACTCCAGAAAGAATGAAGGGATGGAGCCAAAGCAAAAACAATACCCAGCTGTGGATGTGACTGCGGATAGAAGCAGGATCCGATGCTGTAAAGAGCAATATTGCATAGGAACCTGGAATGTCAGGTCCATGAATCAAGGCAAATTGGAAGGGGTCAAACAGGAGATGGCAAGGGTGATCGTCGACATTCTAGGAATCAGCAAACTAAAATGGACTGGAATGGGTGAATTTAACTCAGATGACCATTATATCTACTACTGCAGGCAGGAATCCCTCAGAAGAAATGGAGTAGCCATCATGGTCAACAGAAGAGTCAGAAATGCAGTACTTGGATGCAGTCTCAAAAACGACAGAATGATCTCTGTTTGTCTCCAAGGCAAACCATTCAATATCACAGTTATCCAAGTCTATGCCCCAACCAGTAACGCTGAAGAAACTGAAGTGGAACGGTTTTATGAAGACCTACAAGACCTTTTAGAACTAACATCCAAAAAAGATGTCCTTTTCATTATAGGGGACTGGAATGCAAAAGTAGGAAGTCAAGAAACACTTGGAGTGACAGGCAAATTTGGCCTTGGAATGCGGAATGAAGCAGGGCAAAGACTAATAGAGTTTTGCCAAGAAAATGCACTGGTCATAGCAAACACCCTCTTCCAACAGCACAAGAGAAGACTCTACACATGGACATCACCAGATGGTCAACACCGAAATCAGACTGATTATATTCTTTGCAGCCAAAGATGGAGAAGCTCTATACAGTCAACAAAAACAAGACCAGGAGCTGACTGTGGCTCAGATCATGAACTCCTTATTATCAAATTCAGACTTAAATTGAAGAAAGTAGGGAAAACCACTAGACCATTCAGGTATGGCCTAAATAAAATCCCTTATGATTATACAGTGAAGTGAGAAATAGATTTAAGGGCCTCGATCTGATAGATAGAGTGCCTCATGAACTATGGAATGAGGTTCGTGACATTGTACAGGAGACAGGGATCGAGGCCATCCCCATGGAAAAGAAATGCTTGATAGTAGATTTCTAGAGATTTTCCCTATTTTTCTAGGTTGTCCAATTTGCTGGCATATAATTGCTTCTGAGTATTGCGGTGTTATTTCCCTTCTTTTGTTCTTATTTTGAGTCTTCTCTTTTTTCTTTGTGATGATACTGGCTAAAGTTTTATCAATTTTGCCTTTAAAAAGAGCAGATCTTGGTTTCTATTGTTCTTTTCTATTGTTTTCATTTGTTTGCTTTTTTGGTCTCTATTTATTTCTCTTTGGGCTTTGTTGTTCCTCTTTCATATATATATATATATATTTTAAGATGGTAGGTTAGGTTGCTTATCTGGGATCTCTCTTGCTTTGTCATTGCTATAAAGTTTTCCTTTAGCCCTGTTTTTGCTTCATCCTATAGGTTTTGAAATGTATTCCATTTTATCTTGAGGTATTTTCTGATTGTCCCCTTGATTTCGTCACCAACCTATTGGTTTTTTACTAGCATGTTATTTAGTCTCCACAATGGTTGTGCTTTTCTCATTTTTCTTTAATTTATCTCTAGTTTCATACTGTTGTCGTTAGAAAACATTTCTTAATATAATTTCTTTAGTATTACATGTATTGAGACTTGTTTTGTGGTCTAGCAAGTAGTCTATCCTGCAGGTCATTCCATGTACACTTGAGAAGAATGTGTACTCTGCTTTTTTGGGGATGCAATGTTTGGTAGATATCTATTAAGTTCAGCAGATATACTGTGTCATTTAGAACCTCTGCTGCCTTGTTGACTGCCTGTATGGATAATCTACCCACTGATGTCAGTGGGGTGTCAAAGTCTCCTTGTATAATTGTCAACTTCTCCATTTATGTTTGTTAATAATTGCTTTATATATTTAGATGTGCCTGCATTGGGTCATATATATTAATGAGTGTAATATCTTCTTCTTGTATTGATCCCTTTATCATCATATAATGCCCTTCTTTGTCTATTCTTTTGGCCTTTAAGTAAGTTTTTATCGCATATGAGCATAGCTACCTCCATTTTCCTGTCACTTCTTTGTTGCATGAAATAGATGGAACTTTTCTTCCCTTGTGGCATGAGGGATGGAAATCTTTTTCCATCTCTCACTTTCACTCTGTGTGTGTCTTAGCTCTGAAGTGAGTCCCTCATAAGCAGCATACAGATGAGTGTTGTTTTTCTCTTTTAATTTGATCAGCCACCCTATGTTTTTAATTGTACATTTGGTCCACTGACATTTAAAGTAGTTAGCAATAGGCATGGACTTATTGCCAATTTATTAAGTGTTTTCCAGTTCTTCTGTGTTTTCTTCTTCTTTCAGTTTCTTCCCTTGTAGTTTGGTGATCTTCATTAGTGGTATGTTTATTTTCCCTTCTCTCCAGTTTATGTGTACCTACTATGGGTTTTTGATTTGTGGTTACCATTGGGGTTCATATATGTTGACCTAAACTTCTATCTACTTGTTCTAAATTGGCAGTCATTTACTCATTCCAAGAAAATTTTTACTCCCTTCCCCAACATTTTGTTTTTTGATACCATATTTCACATCTTCCTGTATAAATATCTATTCACTATTTTTTGATATCATATTTCACATCTTCATGTGTAAATACCTATTCACTATTTATTAGAGCTGCTTCCACTTTTTTCTTTTTTTTTTTTTTTTTTGCCATTTAACCTTTGTGCCAGGTTACTGAAGTGGTTGATCCTCAGTCTTCACTATATATTTGCCTTTACTAGTAGGATATTTTCTTTTGCTATAGATCCTTCTTGATACAGCCTTTTCCACTTAGAGAACACCTTTTAACATTTCTGTTAGGGTAGGTTTATTATTGAGCTGTTTTTCATTTTTGCTTGTCTGAGAAGTTCCTTATCTCTCCTTAAATAATCTTGATAAGTAGAGTATCCTAGGTTACAGGTTTTTTCTCTTCCAGCACTTTGAATATATTACACCATGCCCTTCTGGCCCAAAAATTAAAAAAAAAAAATCAGCTGATAGCCTTACAGTCTTTTATATGGCATTTTCATTTGCTGCCTTTAGAATTCCCCCCCTCAGCTTTTGCCATTTTGACATGTTTTGGTGTGCATCTGTTTGTATTCATCTTTTTGGGGGATCCTCTGTGCTTTCTGTACCTGTATACCTGAATCTTTCTTCAGGCTTGGGAATTTTTCAGCCATAATTTCATCAAATACTTTTTAAATCCCCATCTCTCCCTCTCTTCCTTTGGGGACTCCTATAATGCAAATTTTGGCATGTCTCATTTATCCCAGAGATCTCTTAAATAGGGCTCATGTTTTAAAATTTGTTTTTCTTATTGCTATTTTGATTGGGTGATTTCCATCACTCTGTCTTCTAGATTACTTATGCATTTTTCTGTATTACCTGGTCTGTTCTTGATCCTTCTTATGTGCTTTTAAAAATAAATTCATTTTTAATTAGAGGATGATTGCTTTACAGTATTGTGTTACTTTCTGCCATAAATCAACATGAATCAGCCATAGGTATACATATGTCCGTTCTCTTGAACCCTTTTCCCACCTCCCATCCCATCTGATCCCTCCAGGTTGTCACAGAGCACAGAGTTTGAGCTCCCTGTATCATACAGCAAATCCCTACTGGCTGTCCATTTTACATATGGTATTACAGGTTTCAATGTTACTCTCTCAACATGTCCCTCATTTTCCTTCCCCCACTGAGTCCACAAGTCTGTTTGCTAATTCTGCACTTGCACTGCTGCCCTGCAAATAGGTTCATAAGTACCATCCTTCTAGATTCCATATATATATATGTTAGTATATGATTTATTTTTCTTTCTAACTTTACTCTGTATAATAGGCTCTAGGTTCATCTACCTCATTATAACTGACTCAAATGTGTTCCTTTTTTCAGCTGAGCAGTCCAGGGGGTTGCAAGAGTCGGGCACAACTTAGTGACTAAACTACAACCACCACCAATACTGCATTATATACATGAACCAGAACTCCTTTATTCATTCATCTGTTGATGAACATCTAGGTAGCTTCCATGTCTCAGTAATTATAAATAGTGCTGTAATAAACATTGGGGTACCTGTGTCTTTTTCAATTATGGTTTTCTCAGGCTATATGCCCAGTAGTTGGACTGCTGGGTCATATGGTAGCTTTATTCCTAGTTGTCTTTTTTTTTTTTCCCTTTGTAAGGAATCCCATACTGTTCTCCATAGTGGCTCTATCAGTTTACATTCCCACCAAGAGTGCAAGTGGGTTCCCTTTTCTCCACACCCTCACCAGCATTTATTGTTTGTAGATTGTTTTAATAATGGCCATTCTGACTGGTGTGAGGTGATATCTCATCGTAGTTTTAATTTGCATTTCTCTAATAATAATGAGTGATTATTCATGTGTTTTTTAGCTATCTGTATGTCTTCTTTGGAGAAATGTTTGTTTAGGTCTTCTACCCACTTTTTTATTGGGTTGTTTGTTTTTCTGGTATTGAGCTTCATGAGCTGCTTGTCTATTTTGGAGATTAATCCTTTGCCAATTGTTTCATTTGGTATTATTTCCTCCCATTCTGAGGGTGTCTTTCACCTTGTTTATAGTTTCCTTTGCTGTAAAAAAGCTTTTAAGTTTAATTAGACCCCCCTTACTTATTTTTGTTTTTATTTCCTTTAATCTATAAAGTGGGTCATAGAGGATCTTGCTGTGATTTATGTCAAGGAATGTACTGCCTGTTTTCCTCTAGGAGCTTTAAGCATTACATTAAGCTTTTGATCCATTTTTTAAATTTATCTTTGTGTATGGTGTTAAGAGTTATTCTAGTTTCATTTTTTAACATGTAGCTGTCCAGTCTTCCCAGCACCACTTATTGAAGAGGCTATCTTTTCTCCATTGTATATTCTTGGCCTCCTTTGTCAAAGATAAGGTGTTCATAGGTACGTGGTTTTATCTGTGGTCTTTCTATCTTGCTCCATTGGTCTGCATTTCTGTTTTTGTGCCAATACCATACTGTTTTGATAACTGTAGCTTTGTAGTATAGTCTAAAGTCGGGAAGGTTGATTTCTTCAGCTCCTATTTTCTTTCTCAAGTTTGCTTTGGCTATTCAGGGTCTTTAGTGTTTCTACACGAACTGTGAATTTTTTTTATTTAGTTATGTGAAAAATACCACTGGTAGTTTAATAGAGATTACATTGAATCTGTAGATTGCTTTGGATAAAATAGTCATTTTCACAAAATTGATTCTTTGAATCCACAAACATGGTATATCTCTCCATCTGTGTCATCTTTGATTTTTTCCAGCAGTATCTTGTAGTTTTCTTTATACAGGTCTTTTGTCTCTTTAGGTAGGTTTATTCCCAGGTATTTTATTATTTTTGTTGCAATAGTAAATGGAATTGTATCCTTAATTTCACTCATTTTTCATTGTTAGTGTATAGGAATGCAAGTGATTTCTGTGTGTTTGCTGGGAGCCAGCATGGAGAATCCCGCCCATGGCAAAGGTCATGAGCAAGAGGCCTGATGGGCAAAGGCGAGATCAGGCCTTGAGGGACCCACTGGACCTTCTCGAGCATCTACCACCAAACCAGAGTCTGTCTGCCTTATTGTATTATACCTTTCACCAACTCTTCTGACATTAACAGGGCGCTATCCCCGGCCACCTTTCTCTGGAAAAAGTTAACTTAGAGCTCCAGTTAATAAGTCTCCTGGGCATAACGAGACTGTTTCAGTCCAAAAACTCCTCTGATGGCTCTCTAGCCTGCCTGACAAGTTTATCCGGACTCTCACAACCACACATGTGATTGTTTACAGCCTCCCAAACGTAAGAGGCACGAGATGCTCTAAACTTTCTAAATACAGAGCCTTTTGAGAAGTTAGAAATTATTAGTGTAGTATTAGTGGATTGTTAGAATAATACTGGTGGAGGGTTTCACTGTTGAGCCAATATTTGCTGCTAAGTTTCCATATCCCTTGTCCTCTGTATACATTAATTGATATAACTAGCATATGAAAAAAATAAATAATAACCTTTGATATTAATCATGTTAAACCTTAGGCTAGTAAATTATTTTCTTGATTATAGCCCACTGCACCTTTGCCCTGTAGGAATGCAACTTTATCTGGTGCCTTCGGAGGATGGTGCCTGACTTAAGAAAAATGACCCTTGGTGAAAATAAGTTTTCCGGTTGACTGACCATTATCAGAAGGAAAGGGTCATAAAATGTTAGCAGGCCCCCTGACCCAAAGATGATGTAAAACCACCTAAGACCTTTGTATGCATGCATAAAGAAGTGCCTGGTATCGATAAGGGTCAGGACTGCTGATCCTGCATGACTTTGTATTTTCCATTTATCTCTATGTACAATTTAAAGCATAAAAGCTTTCCTGAAAAATAAAGAGACAGACCAGTTTCTTGAAAGACTGGTTTCCCCATGTTGTCTTTTCTTACTCTCCTTTTCAGGATAATTCTCATCTGGAACACAGAGGTCTGCTGTGTTTACTTATTTGCCTGGGGTCTTAGAAACCTAAGACCTGAATGGGAAGGCGCCCTGCCTCTTCACTCCCTTGGGAGACTGGGAGGGTGCCTGCGGCCTATGTAAATGGTGCACTTTACCATATTCATTGATTAGCTCTAGTAATTTTCCAGTGGAATCTTTAGGGTTTTCTCTGTATAGTATCTTGCAAACAGTGAGTTTTACTTCTTCTTTTCCAAAATGGATTTCTTTTATTTCTTTTTCTTCTCTGAATGATGTGACTAGGACTTTCAAAACTATGGTGAATAACAGTGGTGAGAGTGGGTACCCCTGTCATATTCCTGATCTTAGAGGAAATGCTTTTACTTTTTCACTGTTGAGAATAACGTTTGCTGTGGTTATATCATATATGGTCTTAATTATGTTGAGGTAAGTTCCTTCTGTGCCTACTTTCTGGAGACTTTTTATTATAAATTGGTGTTGAATTTTGTCAAAAGCTTTCTCTGCATCTATTGATATCACTATATGGATTTAATCTTTCAGTTTGTTAATATGGTGTATCACATTGCTTGATTTGCATATACTGGTCATGATGCATGATCCTGTCAATGTATTGTTGGATTCTATTTGCCAAACTTTTGTTGAGCACTTTTGCATCTATTTTCATCAGTGAAATTGCCCTGTATTTATCTTTTTTGTGTGTGGCATCTTTGTCCCGTTTTGGTACCAGGGTGATGGTGGCTTCACAGAATGAGTGTGAGTTTTCTCTCCTCTGCAATTTTCTGGGAGAGCTGGAACAGTATAGGTGCTATCCCTATACTGTTAGCCCTATACTCTCTAAAATTTTGTTAGAATTTACCTGTGAGGCCATCTGGCCCTGAGCTTTTGTTGTTGGAAGATTTTTTTATTATAATTTCAATTCCCATGCTTATGATTGGCCTGTCCATATCTTCTATTTCTTTCTGGTTTGGCTCTGAAAGATTATACTTTTCTAAGAATTTGCCCATCTCTATGAGGTTGTCCATTTTATTGGCATATAGTTGCAGGTAGTAGTCTATTATGAATCTTTTGTTTTTGCATTGTCTGTTGTAATTCCTCCTTATTCATTTCTAATTTTATTGACTTGAGTCTTCTCCCATATTTTCTTGATGATTCTGGCTAATGGTTTGTCAGTTTTGTTTATCTTTTCAAAGAACCAGATTTTTAGTTTTACTGATCTTTGCTATTGTTTCCTTCATTTCTTTTTCAATTTTTTCTACTCTGATCTTCATGATTTCTTTCCCTCTACTAACTTTTTTTTTTTTCTTCTTCTTCTTCTAGTCGCTTTAAGTGTAAAGTTAGGATGTTTATTTGATGTTTTTCTTGTTTCTTGAGGTAGGCTCATATTGCTATAAACTTCCCTCATAGCACTGGTTTTAGGGCATCCCACTGATTCTGAGTTATCATGTTTTTATTGTCATTTGCTTCTAGGCATTTTTTAAAATATACTCTGATTTCTTCAGTGATCTCTTAGTTATTCAGAAGCATGTTGTTTAGCCTCCATCTGTTTGTGTTTTATAGTTTATTTTTCTCCTGTATTTGATATCTAATCTTAAAAGTGTTGTGGTCATAAAATATGCTTGAAATGATTTCAATTTTTTTCAAAATTTACCATGGCTTGATTTGTGACCCATGATGTGATCTATCCTGGAGAATGTTTCCTGTGCACTTGGGGGGAAAAAGTGAAATCCAGTGTTTTGGGATGAAATGCCCTGGATCAATTAGATCCAACTGGTCTACTGTACCATTTAGATCTCGTGTTTCTTTATTCATTTTCTGTCTGGATGATCTGTCCATTGGTATGAGGGAGTTGCTAAAGTCCCCCACTATTATTGTGTGTCAATTTCCTCTTTAATAGTTGTTGGCATTTGCCTTGTGTATTGAGGTACTCCTATGTTGGGTACATATACATTTATAATTGTTATGTCTTCTTCTTGGAATGATCCCTTGATCACTATGTAGTGTCCTTCCTTGTCTCTTCTGACAATCTTTAAAGTCTATTTTATCTGATATGAGAATTGTTGCTCCTGCTTTCTTTTGATTTCCATTTGCATGGAGTATCTCTTTTGAGCCCCTCACCCTCAGTCTGTATGAGTCTCTAGGTCTGAGGGAGGTCTCTTATAGATTGCTTGTATAGGGGTCTTGTTTTTTTATCCATTTAGTCAATCTGTGTCTTTTGGTTGGAGCATTTATCTACATTTTAGGTAATTATTGTTACACATGATATTATTGGACACCTTCTGGAGCTCCAATAATTTGACCATCTGATGTGAACAGATGACTCATTGAAAAAGACCCTGATGCTGGGAAAGACTGAAGGCAGAAGGAGAGGATGGTGACAGAGGATGAGTTGGTTGAATGGCCTTACAGACTAAATGGATGTGAATGTGGTGTGGGCAAACTCTGGGATATAGTGAGGGACAGGGAAACCTGGTGTGCTGCAGTCCATAGAGTCCCCAAGAGTCAGACATGACTTGGCTACTGAACAACAACGTTACCATTTATCTTACTGTTTTGGAGTTGTTTTTGTAGGCCTTTTCTTTCTCTTGTGTTTCCTGTCTAAAGAAGTTACTTTAGAATCTGTTGTAAAGCTGGTTTGGTGCTGCTGAATTCTCCTAACTTTTGCTTGTCTATAAAGCTTTTGATTTCTCCTTCGAATCTGAACAAAATCATTGCTGGATAGAGTAAACTTCCCTACAGATTTTTTCATCACTTTAATTATATCCTGCCACTCTCTTCTGGCCTGCAGAGTTTCTGTTGAAAGATTAGCTGTTAGTCTTTTGGGGTCCCCTTGTAATTTATTTGTTGCTTTTCCCTTGCTGCTTTTAATATGTGTTCTTTGTGTTTAATTTTTATTAGTTTGATTAATGTATCTTGATGTGTTTCTTCTTGGGTTTATCTTGTATGGGACTCTGTGCTTCCTGAATTTGGGTGGCTATTTCCTTTCCCATGTTAGGGAAGCTTTTGACTATAATCTCCTCAAATATTTTCTTATGCTGTTTTTTCTTCTTCTGGGACCCCTATAATTTGAATGCTGACACACTTAATATCATCCAAGAGGTCTCTAGGACTGTCCTCACTTTTTAATTCTTTTTTTCTTATTCTGCTCTGCTTCACTTATTTCCACCATTCTATCTTCCAGTTCAATTATTCATTTTTCTGCCTCAATTATTCTGCTACTGGTTCCCCTTCGTGTATTTTTAACCTCAGTTATTATGTTGTTCATTGCTGGTTGTCTATTCTTTATTTCATCTAGGTCCTTGTTAAACATTTCTTGTGTCTTCTAGATCCGTGCTTCCAGTCTAGGTATCTGTGCCTCGATTTCATTTCCAAGATTTTGGGTCATCTTTAGCATCAAAACTCTGAAATCTTTGTCAGGTAGATTGCCTATTTCCTCTTCATTTGTCTGGTCTTGTGAGTTTTTACCACGTTCTTTCATTTGCTGCATGTTTGTCTGTTTTCTCATTTTGTTTAATTTACTCGGTCTGGGGTCTCCTTTCTCCAGGATGAAGGTCATAGTTTCTCTTAATTGTGGAGTCTGCCCCGCAGTGGGTGGGGTTAGACCAGTGCCCTGTGAAGGTTTCCAGGTTGAGGGGACCTGTGTCTGTGTTCTGGTGGATGGAGCTGGATCGTGTGTCTCTGAAGGAAGTGCCATGTCCAGTAGTGTATTTTGGGGTGTCTATAGGTTTGGTATGGCTTTGGTCAGCTTGTCTGCTAATGTTTAGGGTTCTTTTCCTGCTTTGCTGAAGGACCGGCATGGGGCATCCAGCACTGAAGCTTGCTCGTCTTTGGGTGGTACTTGGTCCTAGTGTTTAGATTGAGGCTTTTGGGAGATCTCTCACTGATTAACGTTTCACAGGGTCGGGAGTACTCTGGTGATCCAAAGTCCTGGACTCAGGTCTCCCACCTCGGGGGTTCAGGCTAAACCCCTTACTACAGCACCAAGACTACATACCACAGAGCACAGAAGACAAGACTCCATTGGTGAAAGCAACATTCAACAGCTGAGAAAATGCAAAGAGATTCACAGTCTTACAAAGAGAGAAGAGAAAAAAGAAAAGGATAAAAACAGGAGTCAAAAAGGAAGAGAGCAATCAAGTCAATAAACAAACCCACAAGTGAAAATGAATACTAGACCAGACTAGCAAGAATACAAAATCAAAAACCTGGGGAAAATGCAATAGAACTAAAGGGTACTATAAATATAGGGAAATAAAATGAAATGAATTTATTAAAAATACAGTGTTTTAAAAAAGGAAAAAGTAGGTTATAAAAAATAAAGATTAAAGGAATAATATAGAAAGAATACAAAAAACAAGAAAAAAAGAGAAAATTATATATAGAGTGGTAGTGAAAGAATGCCTTCATGATTCCTCCATTTTCCACTTTACACAGTGTGTTCCAGTCAATCTGCTTACTCAGAAAGCCCTCCAACATTTCTAGGAAGGTCTCTGGACCTTGTGGGCAGTATGGGTTCTGCTCTGTCTCAGATTTGGCCTCACTCCAGATTGTACTTCCTACCGAAGTCTATAATCTCAGGCTAATCTCTGAGATTATAATCTCTGCAGGGATTTAACCCACTGCACCTAAGGCTGCAGGGGTTAATTCCCTTCCTTTTCTTTGGCGGCACAGCTTTGGTTTCGGCCCTGCCTCTGCTTGCAGGCAGCCCTCTGGTGTCTGTTCCCCACCCAGACAAGAGGGAATGAAGGCCAAGGAGTGTGAGGGCTCACTTGCTCAATGGGACTGTGAAGAGGGGTTTGGCAGACACAACTGGGATGTACCAGGGAGTGCCTGCCAAATGTTGTTACAGTCTGAGGCGGGTCTTGCTCTCTCCCAGGGAAACAGGGTCTTGGGTCCCTAGGAAGAGCCAAGCTGCTTGGGGTCCCAACAAGGTGTGGGCAGTAACCTGTGCCTGCTCACAGCCTGATAGCTGCTGCCACTTCTGGGTCAGGGCCATCGCAGCGTTTTGTCCACTGCCTGAGGCACTCCTCCTGGCTTTGGCAGTTGCCAGTGGCTTATGTTTCCCCCTCTGGGATCATAGACTGCAGTCATGTCTAATTCTGCTGCTGGTGCTCCTACTGGTTTTGCCAGTTTTGGCTGCCACCACCAGGCACATAGATGCTGTTTGCAAATGCACAAGGTTAGAGTGTCCCAGCAAGGACACCCAGTCTTTTTCCTGGACTCCCTTGGGTGCATTGTATTAGCCCTCATGGCAGCCAACCCCAGTCCCCTCCCTGGGGCCTGATCCCTGAGCCTGAGCCTCAGCAAACTCAGGCTGCGGATGTAGGCATGCAACCTGCTTCTCGGCTGGGAAGTTCTGGTCAGCAACAATCTCTGTTGTGAATTCTCTCCGTTTTGCCTTTTGAGCACCTGATGCTACATTCCCTCTGAAGTTCTGAGGCTCACCCCTGATTCTGCCCATGAGTGGGTTTCTGAGTGTGCAGAAACTTTTCTGCCTTTATACTTCCTCCCCAGCTCACAGGTGCCCTACAATCCTGTATCTCTATCTTTTGCCCTACCTCATTCTAAGGAGACTAGCTTGCCTTTTTGGAAGTCTAAGGTCTTTTGCCAATCTTCAGAAGCTGTACTGTTGGAGTTGTTCCAAATGCACATGAATTCTTGATGTATCTGTGGGAGAGATACGATCTCCCTGTCTTATTTCTCTGCCATCCTTCTCATGTTTTTTTTTTAATTTCAGTTTTTGTATTCTTCAGTTCTGACTGGTTCTTTTATACTTTCTAGTTCCTTGTTAAATTTCTCACCATGTTCATCTACTTTTTCCTCTAACTCAGTTGACATTCTTATTACTAATGCTTTGAATTCTCTATCTGGTAAGTTGTTTATTTCTGTTTCATTGTGGTTTTCTTTGTTGTTGTTTAAGAGTTTTCTCTTACTTTTAATTGAGATCAATTCCTCTGTCTTCTCATTTTGCTTGACTTTCTCTGTCTCTGTGAAATTAGGTGAAAGAGTTACCTATTGAGGTCCTGAAGGGGTGTCTTCTAGGAACATGTGCTCTCTTGTGGGCACAAAGCATGTGCTCTGTGGCTTTGGTGGAAGAGCTGGATCTGATGTGAACAGGAGTCACATCTTTCCTCAGAGTGTGTGAGCAGCTATCACCTAGGTAGGAGGTAATGCTAGAGAAGGGGGGGCTAGGGCTTGAACTAGGTGTGAGCCAGGGCTTCCCCTCTGCTCAGTGGCCATCACTGCCCTATCAAGGGGCACGGTTGGGTCCCAAGTTGCTGTAGTAAAAGCCCTGAGGCTCAGATTTGAGCTGTTTCTGTTAGCTTTAAGTGTGAGCTCTCCAATATCCTAGCAACAGCACCCTTGCCCCAGAGGGGAGCAGTCTGGTACAAGAAGGACCCAAGCAGGCTCTCAGCATGTGACAGTTCTTGGTATGTGATGGGGTGCAGGCTGTGGTGGTCCAGTCATAGAGTTTGGGCTCTTCTGACACACTGCCTATGCAAATGCCAGTGATGGCTGTCCCTGACCTGCTGAGACATCACTTTGGGTCTGGGTCACCTCTGGAACTAACAGTCAAGTTCTTTCCTTGGCCATAACAACCATCACTCCACTGTGGAGCTGTGCCATGATATAATAAGGGGTGCTGGAGCACTTGTTCTGCTCAGACTGGGGCATGTACCCAGATGGTCACAGGAAACTGGAAGCCACTTGTGCAGTTTCAATCTGCCATCCTTGCCCTGCCTTGGGAGCAAGCAAGTGGGTGTGCACTCCTCAGGAGTGGAGGCCAGGCTTCCAACAGCCCTCCTATTAGTCTCACTGGTCCTCCGACGAATGAAGAATGTTTGTCTTCCCTGTGTCGGACCACAGGACTAGAGCGTCCAATATGTAGCTCAAATCATTTACTCCCCCAAAAGTACCTCTGCCCTTAAAATCTTCCTTTTCCTCAGAGTCCCCTCCCTGGGGCACATTTCTCTTCCTGTTTTACCCAACTCCATGTGGATCTTTCTTACAACCCTGGTTGTATAGGAATCTTTCTTCCAGGATCCAGCTGGTTTTCAGTAAGAAATGTTCCTTATGTAGATGTATTTTTTATGTGTTTGTCGGGGAAAGTGAATTCCACATCCTCCTATCCCACCAACCTTGATCTTCCCTCTCATCATAGAAGCTCTCAATTAAGGAATATGACCCTGTGTTGAGGCCCTTTCACTTTTTCATAAAGAATGGTTTGTTTACAGACCATGTTTTAAAAAACTGGATTTCATCTGTATAAACTAGAGCTTAAAAAATGTCAAAACTAGGTCAGAGGTGGAGAGATTAGGCTTAAGCCACCAAGAGATGACAAAATTACACATTCCCCTCCCTGAGCTTATTTTTATTTCCTAAGACATGGTTTCCTAAACATGGCTGTTTTCTCTATGAGGAAAAAGATTTAAAACTGGCAAAATGCAACTACATTTACAGTCAGCTTAATGTACATACCTAGTTGGAAAATGCAATGTTCTGGCTAATTGAAAATTCTGTTAGCTAAGAGTCAGGGTGTCTCCATGGCTGATTCATGTCAATGTATGACAAAAATCACCACAATACTGTAAAGTAATTAGCCTCCAATTAAAATAAATTAATGAATTTCAAAAAAGAGTCAGGGTTCTCTTTGTATATGCAGGTATATCCTGCGTAGGAACATACCTGTGTGTGTGTACCTATACATGTGTATATTTGTACATTTCCTTACACATTTGGATTGGGATTGCTAGCAAACACAGAATTAGAAAAGAATATACAATACTAAATAATACACTGAGCATAGTTTAATTTATTCAACAAATATACATTGAACACATTTACATTCATTTAAATATCACATCGTTGTGGCTTTAGCATCTAGCACACCCCAAAGGGTGAGATCATTTTCCCAGAGTCAGTGTGTGAGACATAAAAGGTCTTGTCCTGCTTTCTAAATGTTTACTGCCTGGCAGGGATCTGATTTAACTTTGCTATTTCAGGACTTCCAGAATCTTGCAGGGAATAAACTATGATCAAGACTATTGCAGATATAAGGCAGTGTCAATGCAAAGTTGGAAAAAAATGGCAGAAAATCAGCTTGTGTTTACTGTTTACATGTCATCTAATGGATCTGTAGGAGAGATTTCTTTATAAGGAGGGAAGGGGCACCTTTAAAATCATGATTTCATTAGTGCCATCTTCCCCTGCTCCAGTCCACCGTTGAAACCGCTACCATATGCTGTAATTTTACACAGGAAAAATTAGTTTCCTTCTCTAATCAAACTTTATATACATGTTTGTTTCCTCCCTTTGTTTTGAAATCTATGATTAATTTATGAGAAGTCCCCTTATATACAAAGTAGTCTTTTAGAAGAAAAAGGTTAAAACAACTCAAATGTTCCATGAAATGTCATTTCTGTGTGATATCCTTGTAAAGGTAGCAGGATTCTAGAAAGGGGAGTTAGAATTAAAATTAGGTCCTTTTGATAAATCTCTCTTGGATCTCTTCCTGTGAGAATTAAGACACTACCATATATCCACAGGTAGACAGTCAGGACTTATCAAGGAGTTCATTTTGAATCTTAAATCCAGTGCTTACAAAGAGTTAAACACAAATTAACTTTCCCAAAATAGATTACCTAAAGGTCAGTTCATACATCTAGTTGTTTAGTCTCTTTTGGCTTGTACTATGGAATATTTTTGGATTGCCCAGAAGACAGAACTGATGCCCTTGAGGTTAGCAAAAGTGATCCCTGGTTTTAAGCCAAATGCCTTCTTGCTGACAGTATCTGAGCAGAGTCCTATAGGCACATCTCAATGCTTTGCCCTCAGACTAGCACCCACTATAGCCTCATCTATGCAGACATAAGCAGTGCAAATGGGTAAGTGGAAAGGAAAGAAAAAAGAAAAGAATGAGGGCTCTTTATCAGGCACAGTGATTAGCAGAAATATGTCATAGTCAAAGGGATGTTATGTGTGAAATAAGTGATTCACAAAGCTGAATAAAGCAGAACAATCTTCATGTTCCTCTGCAGCTCTTTACCCTTCCCAAGGCAGGGGTAAGGGTGAGCTGAGTGCTCAGAATTAAGATAGTCCCTCCTCTAGTCTAGTGGTAAAGAATCCGCCTGTGAATGCAGGAGACCTAAGGGACACGGCTTTGATCCCTGGGTCAGGAGGATCTCCTGGAGGAGAGCATGGCAACCCACACTGATAGTCTTGCCTGGAGAATCCCGTGGACAGAGGCCCTGGAGGACTACAGTCCACGGGGTCACAGAGTCAGACACAAATGAAGTGACTTAGCATGCACGCACTTGTCTAGCTGGGGTTAAACGGGAGCCCTCTGTGTTTGGTGTAAGACCCCTCAAGCAGGAATCTGTCTGGAGACCTAGAACCCCAGATGCTCTAGTATCCACATGACCTGCCTCCCAACCCATTCCCTATACTTAAAGCCTCAGGACTGTCAGGACTCATTTCATTACACCTTTTACTCCTACTGACAACAGACACAATGAGATGTCCAGGTCACCTCTCATTCCTCCAATTTTTATACCCAAACAGCCTCTTTCATACTTTTTTCTTGACCTTCTATCTCCCCTCTTTCTCAGTGTCTGATGCCCTTTTCCTGTGCTCTCTGGGACGCACAGGCAGCCATCAGGAAGACGCCCTTCCTGTCCGAATGCTCCCTCTGTCTTTCTACCTTGGCTGTTCCCTGAGGACACTACTCCCCCACTCCAGCCCTCGCAAGTGGTGTCTAATTTCTCCTACATTCTCAGACCACAGGGCTTAGAGGTAGGGTGGAGGTCCTAATGCTTCTCTTTACCACATCTGGCCCACTGTCCTTCCTCTTCTCTTCCATAAAAGCTCTTGAGTTCTGAATCATACAAAATCAGACTGTACCATCCACTCCCCCAAAGTCGAGGAAGAAATGGTTCCCTGGCACCCTGTCACACTCCATCACTATGGTGGCCACGATTCTAGGTGAATTCAGCGTCCACACAGACGAGCTTTCCTATCCCCCACTTCTCAGTCCCTGTCCTCCACCCTAACTCCAAGAACACATACCAGTTCTTAACTGAAATTCCTCCACATTCATCTCCAACCACCACCATCCTGTCAGTTTCCCACTTCTGGTACCCCAACTCCAGCAGTCTCAATGAGACCTGATAACCACTGATCCTCCCACTTCTCAGTTTCCGTCAGCCTCCTCTTGTCTGGCCTCACCTCCTTCAACAGTGTAAATTCCATGTTCGATTGTCAGAACCATTCCCTCCCTGAGTGAAAACTCCTCCTGCTCTCACAGGGACCTGCTCACTTGGTAAAGCCACACCCTGGTTGACTTCCTCTCTCCACTCTTTCACACACAGGCCCAGAGAAGAAAGTCACAGAATTCTGCTAAATGCTATTACTCTAAATCTAAGATCTCCAGTGAGCCCTCAGCATGCCTCAAGGGACTGGCTAAAGTCCTCAAAAGTGTTCTGTCTCATCTTTCTTCTCCCTGAACCCATAGGGGCTTGATATATCTTTGCAAAAATGAACTGGCATTAATGTCACCAGAATTTAGAATGAAACAAATTTAATTCCGTGAAAGTAAGTTTCACATGAGACTTGTTTTAAGTTTCTCAGGCAATATACACATCCTGAGTTAGACAATGCTCACAAAGATTTCCCTCAGCACAAATTCCCATAAAAGTAAAAGAGGAGATTGGATGGCAGAGGACATTAACCAACTTCCCTTAAAACAGATTCTTTGAAAATCTCCTAGCTTTTGGCCCAAAAGAATGTCCATTAGCAGCAGATGTTTTTACTTTCTAAGCCCACAGAAAATTAAAAGTTTTAAATAATGAGATATTAATGGAGAATTAATAAAACTACCAAAAACTCTAAAAAAGTTTCATGGCTATTATTTCTGCCTTCACTCAAGAGTCTATGATTTTCCAATATGGAAAAATAATTTGATGATGCTAGAGGAAACCATCCATCTCAGAGAAATAAAAATTGGATGAAGGAATGACTAATATACATCCTGATTTTCCAGCACTGCCATGAAGACTCAGGGTCCATGATTTAAATTGTAGGTGGTTATGATACCTAATGAAGCCAATGAAAAAAATTGCTGCTGCTGCTAAGTTGCTTCAGTCGTATTCGACTCTGTGCGATCCCATAGACGGCAGCCCACCAGGCTCTGCCGTCCTTGGAATTCTCCAGGCAAGAACACTGCAGTGGGTTGCCATTTCCTTCTCCAATAAAGAAATTGCTAGTTCCTTTCAAAAGTAAGTGTCAAAACTAGTAGCAACATTCACTTAAATGATTCAGGAGGTCCATAAAACTGTGTCAAAATATCTCTTTCAAAGTGAAGCACTCACTGATTTTCCTTTCACGTGTGGGTAACCATTCAAGGTAAAATGACAAATTGGAATACACATGCCATCCATCGTAAAAGCTCTCCTATGCTGATACTTATATATTCCAGGCCAATGAACTGCATACCTACTGAATAACATGTCATTTTAGAATTATTCTAGACTTTAAGTTCCTAGGCACAAAGACACTCATTTGTATCCTTATCACTGAATGTCTGGGTGTACATAAAGTTGAACTTAATAGATGTTCTATAAAAACAAAGCCCAGTCCTTTCTGCCCACTAACTTGATCAGTAGGATCAAGCAGGTTTTAAATATTGTTAGGAATTTTAATGAGACATGCTCATTGTACAAGCAGATAAATCACACAGAAAAATTACAAAATAAAATCACTTGGAACAAAACACTACTAAGATGTTATTCAATAGTCCTTCTGCCCAAGTGCTTAGCCGCTCAGTTGTGTCTTTGCAACCCTTGGGACTGTAGCCCATCGGGCTCTTCTGTCAATAGGATTTTTCAGGCAAGAATACTGAAGTGGGTCGCCATTTTCTCCTCCAGGGATCTTCCTGACCTAGGGATCAAATTTGTGTCTCCTGTATCTCCTGCACTGCAGGCAGATTCTTTACCCACTGAGCCATTGGGGAAGCCCTTTCTGCCCAAGTACATACATTAAAAACAATTTTATACAAAGTGACTCACATTACTTAAGCTTTCTTGTGATTATAATTATTTTAACCTAAATTTAACTTACTAATTTGCCAGATAGTTTCCCATAAAAATAAAGTATTTTTTAATTGAAGTGTAATTTACATACTATACTACATTAGTTATGCTAGAACATAGTGATTCGATATTTTTATACATTACAAAATTATCTCCACAATGAGACTAGTTACCCTCCATCACCATACAAAGTGATTACAATTTTATTGACAATATTTCCCATGCTGTACATTTCATCCCCATGACTCATTTCATAATTGGAAGTTTGGACCTCTTAATCTCCCTCACCTATTTCACTTACCCTGCCACCTTCCTCGCACTGGGGACCATAAAGTTTATTTTCTGTATCTATGACTTCGTTTCAAATGATTTGGTCATTTTTTTTTTTTAGATTCTAAATATAAGTGAAGTCACATAGTATTTGTCTTTCTCTCACCTATTTCACTTGGCATAACATCCTCTAGGTCCTCTTAACATTCCTCTTATCACAAATGGCAAGATTTCATTTTTATGGCTGAGTAATATTCCATTGTGTGTATTATATGTGTCTTTTTTATCCATTCATCTATTAATGGACATTTTAATTACTTCCATGTCTTGGTTATCGTAAATAATGCTGCTATGAACATCAGGGTGCATGTATCTTTTTGAATTAATCTTTTCATTTCCTTTGGATATATACCCATGAGTAGAATTTCTGCATCATATGAGAAGTATAGATTTTAAAGAAACCTTCATACTATTTTTCATAGTGACTGTACCAATTTATAGTCTTATCAACAGTGTACAAGGGTTTCCCTTTCTCCACATCCTGGCCAATATTTGTTCCTTGTTGCCTTTTTGATGACAGTCATTCTGACAGGTGTGAGGTTTTGTGATTTCCATTTTCATTTCCCTGATGATTAGTGATGTTGAGCATCTTTTCATATTTCTGTTGGCCATCTATATAGCTTTTTGGAAAAATCGCCAATTAGATCTGTCCGTTTTTTAAGACAGTTTTTTTTTTTTTTTTATGTTGAGTTGTACAAGTTCTCTGTATATTTTGGATATTATCACCTTATAGGATACATTACTTACAAACATCTTCTCCCATTCAGTAGTCTGCCTTTTCATTTTGTTAATAGTTTCCTTCACAGAGAAAACCTTTTGAGTTTTGCTGTTGTGTTGTGTTAGTCACTCAGATGTGTCTGACTCTTTGCAATGTCATGGACTGTAGCCTGCCAGGCTCCTCTGTTCATGGAATTCTCTAGGCAAGAATATCGGAGTGGATTGCCATTCCCTTCTCCAGGGGATTTTCCCAACCCAAGGATCGAGTCTGGGTCTCCCGCACTGCAGGCGGATTCTCTACCGCCTGAGCCACCGAGGAAGCCACGAGCTTGATCCAGTCCAATTTGCTTACTATGGCTTTTGTTTCTCTGGCCTGAGGAGGCAGATCAAAAGACATATTGGTAACACTGCCTATGCTTTCTTCTGGAAGTTTCTTGCTTCAGGTCTCATATTTCAGTCTTTAATTCATTTATTTTTGCACACAATATGAGAAAAAAAGTCCAGTTTGACTCTTTAGCATGTCAAAAAAGCTGTCCAGTTTTCTTGACACTGTTTTTTGAAGAGGCTTTCCTTTCCCCATTATAGATCCTTGCCTCTTTTGTCAAAGATGAAGTGACCATATACATGTGGCTTCATTTTTGGGCTTTCTGTTCAGAACTGTGTTATTTTTAATGGCCATATAGTATTCCATGGTAGACATGTATCATTATTTAGTGACAAGTCTCCTACTAATGGATACTTAGGTTATTTCTAGTTCTTTCTTATCAAATACAAACCTACAGTGGGTATCCCTGTGAATGCATGTATGCTATGAAACAAAGGTTGTAACAACAGAGACCCAACCAACCAACTGGTTATAACAACACTGACCCAAGGCCTCCAGAGGTCCTCACTCTTGCCAACACCATTATGCTGTAGAAACACATTGCCAATGTGTTTCTACTTGCATGTTAGAGACATTAACAATAAACATGCTCTAAATATTTCAGTTAGTCCCCTTTAAATCTTGTTTATAGTGATTTTTGTCATGTTTTATCAAGTTCTATTGTACTATGAAAGAATAATTTTTAAACAATTTCTGATTTTCATGACACATATGGAAAGATTTTATCACTCCAAACATTTTAAAATCAGTATTTTCTGTTAGTACCATTATTCTTAACCATTTTGTGATGAGAACGCTGTTTGAGAATCTGATAAAACCAGAACCACCCAGAAAAAAAGCTTTTAAATGTAAACATTTTGCAGATAATTTCACACAGTTCAAGCCTTCATTAACCTGATATGTGATCTTGTGGAAATCATATTTTATGAATTTCTCTGCAAACTAACATGGAATGATAAATTTTCAAAATACTCACTGTATCTATAGGTTAAGTGGGCCCCTTTCTAATACCTTTCTTCTCAAGGACTTCATTCCCACTGCCTTGGTCTTCTTCCCATACATCTTACACAAAAATACTTGTGAGTAAATATGTGAAGAGTTCTCTTAGAATTTGCCCGTTGCCATCTCTGGCCAAGCCCACATATGTAATGAGCTTTCAAGAGTTAAGAAAAACTGGTAAAAAGATCCCTTTCCAACTTCTTGGGATCATCTCAGAGAGCCCCTGAAGTTTATTTTGAAATTTTTATTAAATTTCTATTATCACTTATCGTTTAGCCACTCTCAATTTCTATAATTCCTGAGTCCTTAATTTTTACCACTCTGTAGAATAAATTTTAAAATCTCCTAATAAGTTATGAGAAATTAAATAAAACTTAAAAGTTCTGAAGGAGATAAGTTATGTAGAATGATAGAAGGCGAGCCAATAAATACTCCAGAAGGAAGGAAGGTACTGTTGCTGCTGCTGCTGCTAAGTCACTTCAGTCATGTCCGACTCTGTGTGACCCCATAGACAGCAGCCCACAAGGCTCCCCCATCCCTGGGATTCTCCAGGCAAGAACACTGGAGTGGGTTGCCATTTCCTTCTCCAATGCATGAAAGTGAAAAGTGAAAGTGAAGTCGCTCAGTCGTGTCCGACTCTTAGTTACCCCATGGACTACAGCCTACCAAGCTCCTCCACTGTATATTGCTTCACACATGGCAAGGAAGGAAAAAATACACAAGGCTTTCTCATCAAAATGTAAGCTATTCATATAATAGCTAAATGGTATGTACTCAATGAAATTCAGAAGATCAAAGTACTTTAACAATGAGGGCTTTCACAGAATTGTCACAAAATTCAGAGGAATAAACCTGGGTGCCAGAAGCCAGTGTGAGGAACTCCGCCCTTGGCAAAGGTCATGAGGAAGGAGGCTCAGCATTACACAAAGGTGAGATCGAGCCTCAGGAGGCCCCCTGTTCCCAAGTATCTACCCCCAAAACCAGAGTCTGTTTTATGCTCTCATGCCGGGAGCCACCACGGGAGATCCCACCCATGACAAGGTCATGTGGAAGAGAACTGTTAAGCAAGGCTTCAGAACTCAAGGGGCTCCCTAGGCTTTCTTAAGCATCCACCTCAAAACCAGAATCTGTCTGTATTACTATTTCATGACTTTCACCAACTCCTCTGACATTAACAGGGGGCTATTCCTGACCACCTTTCTCTGGAGAAAATTAACTTAGGGCTATAGCTAATAAGTCTCCTGGACATGAGAGGAATATTTCAAATCAAACCCCCTCTGTTAGCATTCTAGCTTGCTTGACAGGTATATCCAGACTCTTGCAGCTACGCATATGATTACTTACAGCCTCCCAACTGTGAGAGGCACAGAAAGCCTAAAACATAGAGCCTTTTAAAGAGTTAAAAGTTATTAGAGTAGTGCTGGTAGAGGATTTCATTATTGGGCCAATGCTTGTTGCTAAGTTCCCATATCTCTTATCCACTGTGCTCCTGGGAGTGCACTAGTTAACATAGTTAGAAAGTAAGAAAAACAAGTGTAGCCTTGAAATTAACCACATCAAACTTTTGAGCTAATTGGTTCTTTCTTGTAACTCACTGCACCTTTGCTTCCTGAGAATGTAACTCTGTTTAATACTTCTTGAGGCTGACATAGATTAGAAATATAAGAAAAAACATTTCAAGGGAAAATAAGTTTTCTGGGTGAGAAGCCTTTATCAAAAGAGGGTCATAAAATGTTCACAGGCCTCCAAGGCCAGAAGATAATGTATACAATATTGTTTATGGGAAAAGTTTGCAGAAAAATCCTGGTTTCGATAAAGACAAAACAGATGTAATGTTTGGGCTGACTCTATATGACTCTGCATCTTTCATTTCCCTCTACGTATAAGACAAGGTATAAAAGTACCTTTAAAAATAAAGCTATTGGGCCTCGCTTGAAGAAGCTTGGTCACCCCGTGTTTTTCTTTTTTTCTCTTTTTCTCGCTCTTTCTTTTTCAGGCTGATCCCCTGGAACACAGAGGCTCTCTGCGTTCACTTTTCTGCCTGGGCTTCTAACACTTTATTAGCTTTCTATATAAACCAAGAAATATCCGCCTCTTTCTCTCCTCTATTTTCTTATCTACAATATTCTTTCTTTATCTCTCTCTAAATCATCTGCCGATGCCATTTTTCCTTCAGGTTCCCCTGGATCCTGCGGGGGCTGGACCCCAGCACTCTCACCTACGGGTCTGACTTTATGGGGGGCTGACCCCCCATCACCATTTCTCTCGGAGAAGGAGTTAACTTGCAGCTCCAGTTAATAAAAATTCCTGGGCGTGACAAGAGTGTTTCAACTTACAAACTCCTCTGAAGGTTCTCTAGCCTGCCTGAGCGGGTTTGTCCGGCCACATGTGATTGTTTACAGCCTCCCAACTGTGAGAGGCATGAGATGCTTTAAAACTTTCTAAATACAGACTCTTTTGAGAAGTTACAAAATTATTAGTATAGTATAGTGGGTTGATTAGCAATTATATTGGTGAAGCGTTTTTCATTTGTTGAGCCAATATTTGCTGCTAAATCTCCATATTCCCTGCCCTTATAATGAATATAACTAGCATATAGGAGAAATAAGTATTAACCTTTAAGATTAATCATGTTAACCTTAGGTTAAATAAATTCCTTTCTTAGTTGTAACCCACTACACCCTCACCCTATAGGAATGCAACTGTATCTGGTACCTTCAGAGGGTGGCGCCTGGTTTAAGAAAAAACACCCTTGGAAAAAATAAGTTTTCTGGTTAACTGACCGTTATCAGAAAGAAAGGGTCGTAGAATGTCAGCAGGCCTCATGGCCAGAACATGATGTAAAACCCCTAAGACCTTTTTTTTATACATTTATGTGAAGCACCTGATTTTGATAAAGGTCAGGACTGCTGACCCCCGCGTGACTTTAAAATTTCCATTTGTCTCTATGTGTAACAAAAGGTATATAAGCAAACCTAAAAAATAAAGAAATAGGATCAGTTTCTGGAAAGACTGATTCCCCCGTGTCGTTTCTTTCTTGCTCCCCGTTTTTCTGGCTGAATTCCCATCTGGAGCGTGGGTGCTCGCCACGTCTACTTACTTGCCCTGGCTTCTAAGATCCGTGAGAGAGGGAGCCCAAGGCAGGGCACCCTCCGATATTCAAACGGGTGCCGGTGGCCCAATGTAGATGGTGCAAATTCCTTGTCTTGGAGTTTTATTGGTATCCCTCATAAACTAAGTTATTCAGCATCTTTTTCTCCACTAATATTTCCTACTACACTATCCGTTTCTAATCTCTCTATATATCTGTAATTAAATAAGTTTTTTCCTAGGATGCTGATTCCGTCTCCCCTTCGGATTACCCTGGATCCACCAGAGCTGGACCCCGGCACCTGGGTTATAGGCAAGCCTCTGCTAAGAAATCTGGGTAGAAACCTGGGTTATAGGCTGAGCTCTGCTATACAGAAGCTACTGACTGGCTTTGGGCAAGTCACTTCCTTTCTCTGGATTGATAATCCCCAGTTTAAACCTTACATTCTCACAAAAGCCTCCCTGGACCCTAAGGCAGCTCCCAGTGGTGGGCTTCTGGAGTTCCCAGTACTTACACCTTTCAGATTTAATCATCTGTTCATTGCCAATCTTCTCCACTTGACAGTAAGCTCCACCTCTATACTCACCTCAGATCTCCTGCTCCTTATACAGTGCCTGACACAAAATAGAGGGGAGAAAGGAGGGAAGAATTAAGAAATAACTGAATCAATACACTTATCCAAAAAAGAGGTAGACCAGAAGACCTCTAAGTTGTGCTTAGATCTTAATGTATTAAAGGCATTGCTTCCTGTTGAATGCTATAAATGGTTGGGTTTAATTAGGTTAAAACATTTATGGATCACCTAATTTGAACAGAGTCTTATGCTTGGTCTATAAGGAGAAAAAGGGTAGCCAAGGATGCATGAGAAATAGGTCTTGTCCCTGCCCTTCAAAGAAATGGGTTTGGCTAAGGAAAAAAGACTACATTAAACAACTAGGGCAAAGGAATAGGACAACTTAAATGAAAACAAAAATAACAGAGTAAGTGACATGACTAAGAGGAATTGGATGGACTCTTAATTATTAAAGTACAATACACAGAAGTCAACTGACTTCTCTGTAACCACACAGACAATTTAAGTGAGACCTGATGGAAAAGAGTTCCAGCCTTTCCATCTTCTGGTAGTTAAGGAAGCCTCTTAAGTAAAAAGTGAGGCTCATGTTCCTGACACAGGGTTACAAGAGAGAAGTTAAGATTCAGCTCAACAACAGATGAAGTCTGATATGACCAAATCAATCCTACTGCAGACAGCTTTGGAGGCATTCAGAGTTTCACCCACCTGGAAAAATAAATGCCATTCCAGAGAGAAACAAGCAAGTGGACATTGAGAAAATACATTAAAATGATAATGAAGCTCCCCTGGTGGCTCAGACAGTAAAGAATCTGCCTGCAATGCAGAAAACCCAGATTCAATTCCTGGGTAATAATCTCCTGGAGAAGGGAATTTCTACCCACTCCAGTATTTTTGCTCAGAGAATTTTTTGGATAAAGGAGGCTGGTGGCGTACAGTCCATGGGGTCACAAAGAGTCAGACACAGCTGAGCAACACACACACACACACACACACACACACACGGGAATGAATAAGAAAGGCTCCAAACTACTAATGCCATGCAATCCCCCTTTTTTGAGACCCTGCCCATGTACCTCCTGTAGGGTAGGTCATGCAAAGAATGCACAAGAAGTTCCTGGCAGGGTCCACGCTTGAGGAGACCTGATTGTCTGACTCCAGAGACAAATAAGTAAATGAGGAAAACAATTCCAATTAGTAACAAAATCTCCTAGTTGCAAAATGTGGCCTCAAATTACAATGCCCAAAGAAGCAAAGCTCGATGAGCAGAAAGGCCTGGAGTGGAGCCGGGAAACAGGGCTTTGCCCTTGGCACTTCTTGGTCTCTTCTTGTTGGGCCTCTCACCCCCGAGGATTATCCCTCTCCCATCTTCCCCACCCTGGGAAGAAAGGTAGTGGGCACAAGGGAGTAGCCCCAACATTTAGTGGTCTGCCCAGCTGCAAAGGGAGGAAACCCAGGCAGACAGGCTGTGGCACGAGAGCACACCTGAGAGTGGTGATTCTGAGGGCTGAGCAGGATGTGACTGGAAGTAATTTAAGATGTGAGTTCTTTTTCCTTCCTCAGGAACAAACCCACAGTGGGGCTATTATCCTCCCAAGGCAAGATCTAATCCCATCTGCTCTTCTTCCTAAATTCTGAGGGAACAGGGGAGAGCTTCCAGTAGGAGAAAGTTCTCATTAGCTCACAGGCAGGGAATTGAGAGGTTTATTTAAAACTGAAGAAAGAGCAGGAGACTCAGCCTAACACAAGGCGCAGAGTGGCCACGTATCAGCTGCTGCACACCTCATCTTCCCGTTGCTATTCTCATCCCGGTGCCCGTAATTTAAAAAACTCAAAATCAACAGCTTAAAAGAAAATCCAGCTTGATTAGAGGCTGTATATTTCTTGCCTCCTCCAACTATGAATAACTCTGTAAGGAAGAACACATGGCCGAAACACTGGTTTTTCCCCTTCAGGAGGATTAACAAGCAACTTCATGCAACAGAGTCACCCAGTTTATTGTTACCACCCTCCCTTTCTGTCACCCTAAACACACACACAGGCACTTCCTCCATCAGTGCTCATGGAGAGAAGAGGGTGGGAGGCTGCATGCCTATAATATCTCTCCATTCAAAGTAGTTACACTAGATAATCTTTCTGATTATGAACCCCCAAAACCCCAAACAAACAAACAATTCTATCACAAATCTTCTCCAAAAAGAGGATCTGGAAAGAAAAATTCAATCATCCATAGGTATCTGCTGGGGAATTGGACCCAGCTAATTCCCCAGTAGATACCAAAAGTTGCAGGTTCTCCATCCCCTTATATAAAACATCAGTGTTGAAGTAATCTCTAGATTACTTATGTTACCTAACATAATATAAATACTATCTAAATTGTTATAAATACAATGTAAAAGCTATGTAAATAGTTGCCAGTGTGCAGCAAATTCAAGTTTTCCTTTTTTGGGGGGATTTTGTGTAACTTTTTCTCAAATATCTTCGATCTATAGTTTACTGAATCATGGATGCAGAACGATGGATATGAAGGGCTGACTGTATACTGTAGTGGATCCTTTCATACCACAAATGTTCTCATGGATTTTTATATATTTCCCTCAAAAGTCTAAGATAAAAAGAGAGAAAGCCCACAAAATTTAGACAACTGTTAAGGGTTCAGTGAGCTACTGCTCATATCACCAAAGAACGCAGAAAAATCCATGCAGTTGTACTTATACCTCTCATCAATAAATTCAAGCAAATATTTTCTCCCATACGACTCATGAAGCTCAAAATCAAACAACCCAATTCAAAAAAAAAGAGGAAGATCTAAATAGACACTTCTGTAAAGAAAACAGACAGGTGGCCAAAAAGCACATGAGAAGACGCTTAACATCACTAATTATTGCCTGCCTGCCTGCATGCTCAGTCTTGTCCGACTCCTTGCAACCCTATGGATTGTAGCCCATCAGACTCCTCTCTCCGTGGAATTTTCAGGCAAGAATACTGCAGTAGGTTGCCATTTCCTACACTAGGGGATCTTTCCAAACCAGGGATCAAAGCTGCATCTCCTGCATTGGCAGGTGGATTCTTTACTACTGAGCCACCTGAGAAGCCCCAACTAATTATCAGAGAAATGCAAATCAAAACTACAATGAGGTATTACCTTACACTGGTCAGATGGCTATCATAAAAAAATCCACAAAAATAAATAAATAAATAAATGCTGGAGAGGGTGTGGAGAAAAGGGAACCCTCCTACACTGTTGGTGGGAATGTAAATTGGTAATAGCCACTATGGAAACAGTACAGAGGTTCCTTAAGAAATTAAAAATAGAACTACCATATGACCCTGCAATCCCATTCCTGGGCATATATCCAGAGAAAAACATGCTTCAAAAGGATACATCCCCCTCAGTGTTCATGGCAGCAATAGCCAAGACGTGGAAGCAACCTAGGTGTCCATAAAGAAGGTGTGGGATATATATATATGTATATATATATATATATACACATACACACAATGGATGGAGAAGGCAATGGCACCCCACTCCAGTACTCTTGCCTGGAAAATCCCATGGATGGAGGAGCCTGGTGGGCTGCAGTCCATGGGGTCGCAACTGATTGACTTCACTTTCACTTTTCACTTTCATGTGTTGGAGAACGAAATGGCAACCCACTCCAGGGTTCTTGCCTGGAGAATCCCAGGGATGGGGGAGCCTTGTGGGCTGCCGTCTATGGGGTCGCACAGAATCGGACACGACTAAAGTGACTTAGCAGCAGCAGCATACACAATGGAACACCATTCAGCCATCAAAAGAATGAAATAATGCCACTTGCAGCAACATGGATGGACCTGGAGATTATCATACTAAGTGACGTAAGTCAGATAGAGAAAGACAAATGTCATATGACATTGCTGCTACTGCTAAGTCGCTTCAGTCGTGTCCGACTCTGTGCGACCCCATAGACGGCAACCCACCAGGCTCCCCCGTCCCTGGGATTCTCCAGGCAAGAACACTGGAGTGGGTTGCCATTTCCTTCTCCAATGCATGAAAGTGAAAAGTGAAAGTGAAGTCGCTCAGTCGGGTCTGACTCTTCACGACCCCCTGGACTGCAGCCTACCAGGCTCCTCCATCCATGGGATTTTCAGGGCAAGAGTACTGGAGTGGGGTGCCATTGCCTTCTCCTAAAAAAAATGATACAAATGAACTTATTTACAAAACAGAGACAGTTTCACAGATCTCAAAATTAAATTAAATTTATGGTTACCAAAGGGGGGATATAGGGGAAATAACAAATTAGGAGACTGGGATTAATATAGACACACTACTATATGTAAACTAGATAACTAACAAGGACCTACTATATAGCATTAATGCCACAATGTAGTATTGAAAGACGCTTGCTCCTTGGAAGAAAAGCAGTGACAAACCTAGACAGCATATTAAAAAACAGAGACAAAAGTCTATATAGTCAGAGCTACAACTTTTCCAGTAGTCACGTACATGTGAGAGTTGGACCATAAAGAAGGCAGAGAGGTGAAGAATTGATGCTCTCAAACTGTAGTACTGGAGAAGACTCTTGAGAGACCCTTGGACAGCAAGGAGATCAATCCTAAAGGAAACCAACCAAATATTCATTGGAAGGACTGATGCTGAAGCTGAAGCTCCAGCACTTCAGCCACCTGATGAGAAGAGCTGACACATTAGAAAAGATCCTGATGCTGTGAAAGATTAAGGGGAAGAGAAGGATGTGACAGAGAGTGAGATGGTTGGATGGCATCATCAACTCAATGGACATGAGTCTGAGCAAACTCTGGGAGATGGTGAAGTACAGGGAAGCCTGGGATCCATGGAGTCACAAAGAATTGAGCAACTGAGCAACAACAACAACTATATAGAATAGGAAACTCTAATCAATATATAATCAATATTATATAATAACCTATTTGGAAAAAGAATTTGAGAAGAATGGTTGAATCACTTTGCTGTACCCCTGAAAGTAACACATCACTGCAAATCAACTATACACCAATAAATTAAAAAAAAAAAAAAGCAAGAAAAGAGACAAAATTAATGCAGTGAGAGACCTACAAGTATATATGAAATTGCAGCCAATGCTAATAACTAAAAAAGGAAGCTCAAACCAGAAAAGCAATACAAGTATTTAAATTTTTCTTACCTTGAGTAGAAAAAAAAATTTAAGTCTCATTTTGTCCATGATACAATAAGAAAAATGGAGAAATAAAGGAAAGAGTGAGAAGGGCCAGAAGGAGATACGTTTTAAAATGTACTACAATTTATAAGCCTAAAGTATGGCTTTAATCATTTGAGCAAGTGGTGGAAAACCATAATTTAAAAAGAGTGAACAAAAGAAACACTGATATGCTTTCAGCTCCACAGTCAGAAGGGCAGAACTGCCAGGACAGCATTACCATTGTTTGAGAACACCAGCAGGTTTATTCATGCTAAACATGCTATAATTGAGAATCAATACGGGGCAGAGTGTGCTTAAATGAACTCCAAGGGTTTGTACAAGGGTTCGTACAAGCAATCCTGTTAATGTCACATTGCATTTTATTAAATGATGTTTGGAATAAAAAGCCTGTTGGTTGGGCCTGGGAAAACTTTGTTTTAAAGAGGTATAACTTCTTATGACAGCTGTAATCATAACATTGATCTTCATGATAATTTCACTATACATAAAAGGAATCAACTATGAAGATAATGAACCAGTGCTCAGGTTGCATGGAGTGTCCCTAAAACTGCCTTCAATTTCTAATGTGGGAGATAAATCAGGACATTATGATGGTCCAGGATAATTATCACCGTAACAGGTACAGGGAGAACAGTATCCTTTTTTTCCTAAAGTAACAAGTTTTTTTTTTTTTCATTTTCAATTTATTTTTATTGACATAGACTTGATTCACAATGTTTAAGGTGTTCAGCAAAGTGATTCAGCTATACATACACAAGTGATTCAGTGGTAAAGAATCCACCTGTAATGCAGGAGATGCAGGTTCAATCCCTGGGTCGGGAAGATTCCCCTGGAGGAGGAAAGGGCAACATGCTCCAATATTCTTGTCTGGGAAATCCCATGGACAGAAGAGCCTCTTCACAGGATCACAGTTGGATGCGATTGAGCACACTAACACACATACACACATATTATTTTTTAGATTCTGTTCTCTTATAGGCTATTACAAGATACTGTACATACTGTGCTATACAATAAGTCCTTTTTGTTTATTTTTTTTTTTACTTTTGAATTTTTAATTTTGTATTGGCACAACATTGTAGCCAATGTTGTGATCATTTCAGGGGAACAGTGAAGAGACTCAGCTATACATATACATGTATCCATTCTCTCCCAAACCTCCCTCCTATCTAGGCTGCCACATAACATTGAGCAGAGTTCCATGTGCTATGCAATAGGTCCATGTTGGTTATCCGTTTTAAATACAGCAGTGTGTACATGACCATCCCAAACTCCCTAACTATCCCCTTCCCTTGGCAACCAGGAGTTTTATAAGTCTGTGAGTCTCTCTGTTTTGTAAGTTCATTTGTACCCTTTCTTTTTAGTTTCCACATATAAGGGATGTCATACAATATTTCTCCTCTGGCTGACTTACTTCACTCAGCATGACACTCTCTAGGTCCATCCATGCTGCTGCAAATGGCATTACTTCATTCTTTTTAATGGCTGAGTAAAATTCCATTGTATTTACGCACCACATTTTCTTTATCCATTCATATGCTGATGGTCATTTAGGTTGCTCCCATGCTTTAGCAATTGTAAACAGTGCTGCCATAAACATTGGGGTGCATGTATCCTTTCGGATCATGCTTTTCTCCAGACATATGTCCAGGAGTGGGATTGCAGGGTCATATGGTAGCTCTGTTTTTAGTTTAAGGAACCTCCATATTGTTCTCCATAGTGGCTGTACCAATTTACATTTCCACCAACAGTGTAGGAGGGTTCCCTTCTATTCACACCCTCTCTAGCATTTGTTTGTGGATTTTGATGATAACCATTCTGGCAGGTGTGAGGTGATATCTCATTGTAGTTTTGATTTGCATTTCTCTAATAATTAATGATGAACATCTTCTCATGTGCCTATTGGCCATCCATATGTCTTCTTTGGAGAAATATCTATTTAGGTCTCCTGTCCATTTTTTGAGTGTATTTATTGTTTGTTTTGATGCCATTAAGTGACATAATAGTTGTTTATAAATTTTGGAGACTAATCCCTTACTGATCATATCATTTGCAAATATTTTCTCCCAATCTATGAATTGTCTTTTTGTTCTGTTTATTGTTTCCTTTGCTATACAAAAGCTTTTGAGTTTAAGTAGGTCCCATTTGTTTTTCTTTTCATTATTCTGGGAGATGAATCAAAAGACCCCCAAACAGCCAAAGCAATCTTGAGAAAAGAAAAACACAGCCGGAAAAATTAGGCTGTCTCACTTCAGACTATACTACCAAGCTACATTCATCAAAACAGTACGGTACTGGCACAAAAATATAGATCAATGGAATAGGGTAGAAAGCCCAGAAATAGGCCCATGCACCTGTGGCCAACTAATCTAAGACAAATGAAGCAAGACTATACAATGTTAGAAAGACAATGTCTTCAGCAAATGGTACTGGGAAAATGGACAGCCACATGTAAAAAAAAAAAAAAGAAAAAGAAATTAGATCATTCTTAACTCCATATACAAAAACATGCTCAAAATGGATTAAAGACCTAAATATGAGACTGGACACTATAAAACTCCTAGAGGAAAAACATAGGCAGAACACTCTCTGACATAAATCACAGCAACATCTTTGTTTATCTATTTTATATATAGTAATGTGTATTTGTTAATCCCAAATTCCCAATTTATCCCTCTTCCCCATTTTCTCTTTGATAACTGTAAGTTTGTATCTATGTTTGTGAGTCTATTTCTGTTTTGTAAATTGGTTCATTTGTATTTTTTCCTAGATTCCACATACAATATCAGATGATATGTGTCTTTTCTGACTTACTTCATTCAGTATGACAATCTCTAGGTCCACCCACAGTGCTGCAAACGGTATTACTTCATTCTTTTGATGGCTGAATAATATTCCACTGTATTTGTGTGTGTGTGTGTGTGTGTGTACGTGTAGTAAAGACACTACACTGTCTATCCATTCATCTGTTGATGAACACTTAGGTTGTCTTCATGTCTTGGCTACTATAAAAAGTGCTGCTATGAACACTTGGGTATATGTATCTTTTCAAATTATAAAGAAAGAAAGAAAAAGTGTTAATTGCTCAGTCACATCCGACTCTTTATGATCCCATGGACTGTAGCCTACCAGGCTCCTCTGTCCATGGAGTACTCCAGGCAAGAAGAGTGGAGTGGGTTGCCATTTCCTTCTCCAGGGGATCTTCCCGACCCAGGGATCAAACCTGTGTCTCTCATGTCTCCCACACTGCAGGCGCATTCTTTACCACTGAGTCACCAGAGAAGCCCAATTAGAGTTTTTGTCTTTTCTGGATATATGCCCAGGAGTGAGATTGCTGGGTCATATAGTTACTCTATTTGTAGTTTAAAGAAGCTGCAATACTGTTTTACACAGTGTCTGCACCAATTTGCATTTCCACCAATAGTGTGGGAGGGTCCCCTTCCCGTCATGCCCTAGGAGCGTATATTTTCAGGTGCTTACTGATCAAGTTAGGGGTACTGGAGAAACGTGGTTACAGAAGGTGTGGCAGTTGTAGGCAGATGATGGCTAATCAAGAAATGTGATTCAGATCAGCTGGACAAATCGGACCAGTAACTTCATCAGCAAGTGCACACACAGCTCGGTGCTGGGCAGTCAGAAGCGAGGATATGGTACCATGTTCACAAGCATCCTGTAAGGGGGCTATTTTGAGTCCCTTCTTACAAATAAGAAAATTGAGATTGAGAGAAATATTTTTCCCAAAGTCACCTTTCTAAAATCTGATAGAGACAAGATGGAAATGCACATCTGGCTAATGGGACAAAGGTTTTCAATGCTACCAAACAGATATGGTCACTGGAAAGAAAGGGCATTCTATGCACCGAATAGACAACTGGACCAAGGACCAGTCTGAGTAAGCAGCAGTTTGTGAACAGAAAGAGTAGAAAGTCAGACAGTAAGTTGGAGTCATACTGCAGACTGTCTTTATGCCTAGTTAAGAAGCACATTGTCCTTCAGACTGTTGGGAATCACAGAACTTTGGAAATCAAGAAAGATGTAAGAAAGGAGGTAAACAGACCAAAGGATCTAAACTAGATAACAGGGTTAGTGGGAGGAGGGAAAAGATGGAAACCCATTTAGTGAAACACCAGAAGGAACAAGAGGCTGAAGTCTAGTACCATATTAACATGGGATTGGGGGCTCTCAAATTAAAAGACACTAATTGGGGGTCTCTATTAATGTCCTATTGTTTAATGTCTGGCAAATATTTTACTAAATTCAATAATTAAAAATTTCAGAAGTGATCTAATAAGTGTTCTGGCTCAGCTGGTAAAGAATTCACCTGCAATGTGGGAGAGCTGGGTTCAGTTCCTGGGTTGGGAACATCCTGTGCAGAAAGGAAAGGCTACCCACTTCAGCATTCTGGCCTGGAGAATTCCATGGACTGTATAGTCCATGGGGTCACAAAGAGTCAGACAGGACAGAGCAACTTTCACTTTCACTTTCCAATAGAAAGGAGACAGCTTTTGAAAGCTAAGGGAAGCATGCATCTGCCTGCCTTCGTCCTCGTCCAGGAAGCTCCTTTTAAAAGGGATGTGCTAATAAGAAATCATGTTTGAGGATATTACTTCAGCCATAGCTTTGTTTCCTAGAAAGGCTAATGCCAGGATTCAACAATGGGCTCAGTAGGGAAAGGCCTGAGTAGCATCTATTCCCTCCTGTGGTTCATGGGAAGCACAGGACACTTCACCAAGGCTAGAGATTTCAGCCCTCCCCTCAAGCATCTATGTCCATTTATCACACTTATCCCCCAACACTTATCTAGGGAGTGGCTTAGAGCAGGATAAAATCCCAGGATTCAGGACCTGGGACTCTCAGGCATCTTTCAGGCATCATCTTTCATCTCTTTACACCTCAGAGAGAGCAGATGTCTTTACCATTGCTACAGAATCTTCATGCAAGGGCTGCAAATTAGTTCCTGATTCTATAAGAACAAACATAGTTTTGTTTTATTTTTATAAAAAATTAATTATATATGCAAAAATTTGACTTTATCTTTGGTTTATACTGTAAGATTAGAATTTCTTTAAAATTAAAATTGAGGATTTTAATCTGGTGATATATGGTTACTATATACAAGTCTTCCTCTTCAGAAGAAATACAATCATGTATGTTAAAATGTATTGGATACAATTCTCTATTTTTCCCTTCTCGTTAAAAAAATTCCATAGAAGGGATAGGTATCGTCCCAGAGTAACAAGAGGAACTGAAGCAAAAGATTCATCTCTGCTCCTTTGAGCAGCTGAGTGAGAAAGCTGATCCCAATCATCTTTCAGTAACAGACTACATTCTTTTCTCAATTAGCAATTGCAGAAGCCCCACTGAACTTCTCTTCTGCCGCTTTCAACAGAAGCTGCAGTTAAGGAAATACTAACTCTGTATGTGTCACTCCCATGCTCCAGCTGCTTGAGAAGAGTAAGAGCCTTAAATGAATTCAGTGAGCCAATGGGCTGTGTGTGATGTCACAGAGCAGGCCCTTCACAGCTGTGACGGCCCATGAAGCTAGGACCATCATCTTACCCTGTCACAGAATCATAAATAAGGACAGAAAGTGAAGTCGCTCAGTCGTTTCTGACTCTTTGTGACCCCAGGGACCGTAGCCCACCAGGCTCCTCCGTCCATGGGATTCTCCAGGCAAGAATACTGGAGTGGGTTGCCATTTCCTTCTCCAGGGGATCTTCCCGATCCAGGGATCGAACCCAGGTCTCCTGCATTGCAGGCAGATGCTTTAACCTCTGAGCCACCAGGGAAGACAGAGCCTTCTGCAAATATGAGGATGCACTCCTTGTAAAGTCATATTCAATCATTGGTTCAAATGAAACTAACTCTCCAAGATCAGGGGTAAATAAACAGAACACACTACAACACAAAACATTTTAAAGTCTGCCTTTAAGGTAGTAATTCCCAAAATGACACCATCTATATGGAATCTATTTCTGGAGTAATAAGCCAAATTATTTTACTTTGTCAGAACTGGAATCTTACAAACCCAGCTGTTGAATAACACTTGTCAGAGATGTCAAAATGTCTTTCAACATTTAGACAGCTACCTAGCCATTATTCCTACAAGAAGCATGGGTGGTTGAGAGAATCACATTTGACAGATGCAAAAAAAAAATATATCCATATGGAAAATATAACTACTGATTCTCAATCATCTAGCCCAGCAATTTCCCTACCATTCTGCTCTGGGATGCAGCTGCTGCTGCTGCTGCTGCTAAGTCACTTCAGTCGTGTCCAATTCTGTGCGATGCAATAGCCCACCAGGCTCCCCTGTCCCTGGGATTCTCCAGGCAAGAACAGTGGAGTGGGTTGCCATTTCCTTCTCCAATACATGATGCAGACAGTCTCAAAAAAACAGATTCAGGCTTTTTCATAATTGCTACTGAATGCAGAGGCTTCAAAAGTAATCTTCCAATTCTTTATTATATACATAACCCATAAACAGTGTTGATTCTAAGAGTTAAGAATTCAGTGTCCTTACACAAGAGAGGTCCCACATTCTGTCGACCCTACCGCTGCTCCCTTCCAGAGAAACCACAGTCTTTGTTGAGGCAAGAAGACCCAGGCCACCGCTGTGTGGACCAAGAGAGGGCATCAATACCTCTAAGACTGCCTGGGAGAAAGATCTCTATAACCAGAGGGCTGATAGTTACTACAGAATTATCATATTCTTTTCCTTCTTGGTCCATACATAGACCATCAATTAGGTTGTGGGGACAGGAAGACATGAGTAGAGAAGCCAAAACAAGAATCCTGAGCCATGTAAAGGTGGAGGAGTAGAATGCAGACTGATCAAGCACTGTTGGTGCAGACACATCCTGGAGTTGCAACAGATCAGGCAATAATCTTCCTGGTCCTGAGTTAGGTCCTGTCGCCGTGAGGTCTGGCCACATGATGGCTCTTTCTCATCCTGAAAGACCTCTGGGATTACCCATAACTTGCCACACGTCTGACATTTGTTTTATTTTCCCATGTATTCTTACTTAAGCCTTCCATTTCTTAAGGAAACTTGAATGAGCTTCTGTTCTTGTAATCAAAGACATTTATAGATGCCCCACAGCAAGATGTCTGAGAGTGTTCTTTTTCTCTTTACTAACTATAAAACCACCTCAGATTTCCCATCTGAGAGTCTACACATAACCTCACAAATTTAGGGCTACTTTGCCAGTTTTTGTAATCACAGAGAAAGAAAAGAAATGGTTGGCAAAATCCCTTTCTCTTGGATTGTCTTTAAGTCTCCCTTGCTGCATTTTTTCTCCCAGTCAAGAATAGAAACCAGCGTGCTCTGGGAGCCTTAGTATTCTCTCCGCCCTCTGTGGCACTGATAGACGTCCCCCCGTGACTTCTGGGTTGATTTCGAGCTTCAGGGACCAAGTTTTCCACTGGCAAAACCTGATTCTTCTGGTCTCTACAGAATCGTATTGGCTCCCAAAGCAGTTCCAGCACTGGGAATAGGTCAGGTCATACCAGAAAGTAACGAGCCAGCCCTTCCGAGCACCTGCAACTTCTGTAACCCTAATTTACTCCCCCTTTCTAAGACCTCCCAACACTCTAGCAGCCAGTGATTCTCAATCCGAGGCCATATTTAGAAATGCAGGCAGCTTTGTTGGTTGACTGGATGACTTGGTTAGAGTAATACAAACATTCAACAACCAGGGATGCTATATGTCTTATAATGGACAGCAAAGTTTCACACAATGATGAGTCATTCTATCGAAATGCTAAGAGAACCTCCCTTGAGAAACACTAAGACCCCTCCAACACCCCAAGCAGAACAGAAACACAAAGTGAAGAGAGGAGGGCAATACGAGGATTGGCACCACACAGTCAGGAGAGAGGCAGCCAGTGAAGGCCATCCAAGAGTCATCTCAGCCCAGCCATCTCCAGGCCTTGTCTCCAGCAACACTACTCACAGCATGCAAACCCTCTGCTCTCATTCCTTCTACCATGCAAAACAGTCTTGGGCTCAGTTAGATTTAAATTACATCTTTTAAAATATGTGTCTTTATTTCTACATCTTTTCATTTGTTCTAATTATGATAGTTTCAGGGCAACTAATATTGGTACTAGAAAGAGATAATATCACCTGAAAATTCGCCCATGTTGCTCAAGGGCTTAACTACTAAATATGTCCTATACTACTTTACAAACTAATTCTTTAGGGGATAACGCCTCAGAGCTTAAGCTTGCAAACTAATACCTTCTTATGAAACACTTTTCTGAGCCATGCTGGGGCTTGGAAGGAAGGAAGGTGAAAACTCTCTCACCACCTGTCCCAGACCCTTTGTGAAGCTCTGATGCTCTAGGCCTTATCAAAAGAGACAACCTGCACAAACAAGCTTCACTACCGAGAGTCAGGGTGTGGAGACACCAAATGGAAAGAGACAGCTCAGCAGCCTGGGATTAAAGCACAAATATTTTTGAGGCAGTGCACTCAGTTATGTCAGAGAGACAGGCTCATAGCACTTTCTGTGACAGGTGCTTCAGCAAGCTAAAAAGTTCAGCAAGATCCTCTCACAGACTGAAAAGTGACCCAGGATGGAGAAATCCAAAATAAGGTGAGCTCTTGTTATAACAAGCACACACACACTGCAACTACAAGTATGGATTTCTGATAAACAGTGTTTATAGACTAAAGCAGTGCTGTCCAACAGAACTTCCTGATGATGGCCACACTCTCTATCCACACTGTGCTGTGTCAATATGGTCTTGGTGTAAATTTGGTGAGTGTATCTGATAAGTACAGAGACCAACACCTCAGCAAGGCTGAACTCAAACCTGCCAGGACAGTTTACATCTAATCCCTGCACTTGCTCTTCCTAAACTGAGGTTTTCTAGTAAAATAACATGACTGCTTCAGGACCAACGCAGGGTGATAGCCCTTTTCACCATTCCAGCACAGTTCTAGAAGACTACCAGCAGAACAACCAAGACCCTAAAACATTTTATGTATCATTCAAAGGGCATGGGTTGAAGACAACCCCTTTTCTATACTTTCAAAGGAGAGAAATAGATGGAAAAGCTAAAGAATAAAAACAGACTTCTCCAAACATTCTCTGGTATTTGTTGTATTACTCACAAAATCTGCTCTAGGATCCATAGTAATTTGGGAGGATATTTTTCTTTGGGAGGGTAACTTCTTTACCTCCTGTGGTGACTTTATGTCCTAGTGACTTCCCTTCACTAGGTGGCGCTAGTGACAAAGACCCCACCTGCCAATTTAGAGACTCAAGTTCAATCCCTGAGTCAGGAAAGTCCCCTGAAGGAGGGCATGGCAACCCACTCCAATATTCTTGCCTGGAAAATCTCCATGGACAGAGGAGCTTGGTGGGCTACAGTGTATAGGGTCGCAAAGAATCAGACATGACTGAAGCAGCTTAGCACTAATTATACAGTCACTTTAAGATTACCACAATCTCCCATCCCTAGTTAAAAGCAATTTCCTTGACTGCTCTTCTAACAGCTTATTTCTCTCTCCTCCACGCTCCCATTTTTTCCCTTTCCAAAAAACAAGCCTTTATTCAAGAGTATATTGTTGAAATGAACTGAATATGAAGGCTTCAAGTGAAATCAGAGTCTGGCACTATGCATCATTTCCCACACCACTGACCCTTCAAACTCCCCTGCTCCTCAGCTACTGCCTTCATAAGGATTAAGAGCGATCCCTGGGTCCTAGATATTTTAGGAGACAGGTATTTCTTAGCATTCATAGAGCTCTCAAGTAATCACACAGTGCTTTGTACATCCCTTCTTTTGGCTACGGACTTACAAAGGCTGTGTCTATTTTACAGGTAGGGAAACTAGCACAATGAGACTAAGTTACTGAAATGCCATCCCAGAGAAACTCAAGAGCAAAATTAAGTCGCCTCCAGCAGTGGTTCTCAACCAGGGGCAGTTGTTTCCCCAGGGCACATTTGGCAATGTCTGGAGACACTTTTGATTGTCACGATTATGGTGGGGGTCAAGGGAACTACAGGCATCTAGAGGGTAGAGGCCAAGGACGCTGCCGAACATGCTTCCGTGCACAGGGTAGCCCACAACAAAGAAGCACCAGGCTCAGCATGCCAATGGTGCTGAGGATGAGAACCCCTGATCCTCTGGCATCTCCAGCACTAGTTTCTTTGGCTTCTAATCAATAAAGAATAGCCCCCTCTGTAATTTGATCCTCATACAGCATTTACACAGAAACATACCAGTTGAGTGCTATTTCTGTCATGCTATACTTTTTGGCACCACAGAGGAAAATAAGGAAAAGCTGGCAAAGTCTAGCTCCTTTCCTCTAATGAGAAAGCTTAGCAGAGACCAGGTCCTTTCCTTAGTGACCCCCAGGCGCTGAGCTGGGGTCTGTGTCTGGCTGCTCACCTAGACCCTCCAGTTGTTGATGTGCCCTACAGCTCCCTGTCTTCTGCTTTGCTTATCTCTAAGCACATGCATCACTCCAGAGCTGTAATGATCCATGCTTATGGGAATCTCCAGAGATCAACAGCTCCTAATTGTCTATTTTGTTCAGTAAATTGTACTCATTACTGAGCCATGTGAGGCACAAAAGGACACCACCCTTACTGGGTGCCCTCTGTCTGAGCGTGGGTAATGGGACATTATCAGCAAGGACTCCACAGTACTGAACTAAGACGCTTAAAAACAATCCTCCATTCGGTTCCTCAGCTGAGTACTTTTTTTTCTTCTAAATATAACCTCCTGTCCCCCTTTTTCCTAACCAGTCTTAGCTCTGCTTAGGTTTGTATTAATTATTATTTTCTCTTTAGTGAGTCTGGTTTTAGTTTAAGCTCTAAAATCCAGAGACCTCAGAAAGGATGGGATGTCCTTTCCACTCCTCCCTCTCAGCCCTCCACTGCCTCTGAGAAGGGCACACCAAATCTCCTTCTGGTCTCAAAATCTTCACGACAGATGAAAATCCAAAGCAGCTTTAGTTATAATGCTCCTGGTGCCTACATCCATTGCACTAAGGACTGCAAACAGATGAGGAGGGAATGGACATGTGACCTCCAGTGACACTGGATAAAATAAAATGGAATGGGCAGAACCATGTGCTTTGCTACTGCTATTATCTACCAAATTGGAAATCATCAACTCTCTGGTAAGCAGTTTCCCATCCCCCCCCCGCCAAAAAAAAGTGATTAACGCAGGAAAAGTTAAGCAAAGTGATCCATGGAAGAGTCGAGTGCTGAGAGAGGGGAATTTGTGTCAGCAGAGATAACAATATGATATGGCTACAGGAAAACAGCATTCAGGCCTAGTTCCCTTCTCAGAAGGGCCCAGCAACACCCTCACCCACTATGTAAATCAAACCCCATACAAACTCACTAAAAAATTCTTATGTTGAGATATTCCCATGCAGATTCTATCCCATCACCTTGATCATGGTTTTAGCTTTGTAAGTGCTGATCTGAACAGTGTTTATGACCTGAATCACTAAAGGCTTTGGGAAGCTTTCACAGACAGGGCACCCCACTGCACTGACGCCAAAAGGCTGTTAAGACAAGACTAAAACCAGAACAACAATGGCAAAGAATGCCTTTGACTTACCCTGGAGTAGAGGGTGTGAGAGCCTTCAAATGCACTTACATCCTCATGACCCATCAGCTCTGTTGCCTTTCATCACTCACTTCTGCATGGTGGATCACAACCAATCGATCACCAACTACCAAAGATGAAAAATGAATGAATGAATACGTTAGGCCAGAAGATCCATAACTTCAAGTTCCAAGCCACTGCTCCTCAAGTGAATTTGCTAGCATAGGCTAACTATCAGTACTTACTTAACACATAAACCCAAATATATATAATGGTTTAAGTTTGATAAAAGCTTATTTCTTGTTCCTGTATACATACTGGACAATTGAATAGTCTCCCTTAACAGCAATCCAGGCAACCAGGCTGACAAAAGTCCTGCCATCCTTTAACATAGCATCCCAAGATCTTGTAGGGACCCTCTCCATTCCAGCCTACACAGAGTATAAAACAGCATGGAGGAACTTGCGTGGGTGCTCTCTTTTTGTTTCTTTTTTCCCTAGAAATGGACCACAATACTTTTCCACTTCCACTTAGTTACACAGCCACACCTAAATCCGTGGGTTGCTGGGTAGCTAATAATCAGTATCATACAAGCCTGACGCCAGCCCAATGAAGATATTAGCTTTAGAGTCTGGAGTTCTGGGTGAGACACTAACAGTAAATCTGACTTAGCTACTTAACCATTCTGAGATCTGGTTTCCTCATCTGTGAAATACTCTGCTTCCCTCATTGACCTATGCGTCAATGTGAGACTCAAAAATGAGACAAAACAGCATGTATAGCCTGGGTATCTTGACAAAACGCTGAGCTGCAAACTCCCAGATGTTGTAGTAGAAAAGAAGATTGAAGCAGAAAAGAGATTTTAAAAATTAGAGAATATTTTTGTATTCCACAAAGTGATCTGCAGATATAAAGAACTGGCACCAACTTTGATTATACATAAATTCCCCATTATCAGGATACCAGGGAAAATTTCAAAGAGTCACAAGATTTCGGAACTAGAAAGAATTTAAGTGGTCACTGCTTTCATGTCTTATTTTCCAGACAAGGAAACAAACTCAGAAGTCAACAATGTCCCTCAAATCTCATACTAACTCAGTGTGCTGGAATCAGAGTACAGAAATTGGACTTTTTCTTCTGTTATTACATAAATTCAATTGACATGCTGCTGAAGAAGAAAAGGTGATTCTTATTCTTCTGCTAAAGTGAGAGTAAATGGCTACTCTGGCCCAAATCTAAAAAGGTACCAGAAGGTAGCATTCACCAGCGTGGACCACCATCATACCAAACATAAGGGAAGGGGGTCACAGGGCAGACCAAGTTTTTCAAGCAAATGTTCTTCGAAACAGTGATCTCCACCAAAGTTATATCTCACAAAATGTGACCTGAACACAAATTAACTTCTGTATACCTTCTGGCAAAAACAAGAATTTTTATTTTCCATACATACACACTGAGTCATTGCTATTAAGGGACAATTAGAAAAGGAGAATTTGAGACTGCAAATAAAAAAGGGAAAGGAAATATTAATAATTAGCTGAGGAGGAACAGAGGTTTCCATAGCCAATCATGGGGACAAATAAAGGAATCTCAAGATATTTTTATCCATGATACTTATTTTGCATCTCTGAGAGCATGGTGAGTCCTGGAAGTTAAGAGCAGAGAGTAAAATATAGGACCTCAGCAATGAAAGACAAGAGTCCAAATTCAAAGTCCTAAATCAGGAAGGGAAGAATGGAACCTCTTAATATGCATGTCTCCAATAAAGAGATAAAAATTTGAAAGTGTTTTGGCAAAATTAGGAGGGACTACTTAATGAACAAGAAATGATAAATGGAAATCAATACTTGCATATCCATCGTTAAGATGAGTAAAATGCTATTATCAGCATCTTCATTTAGTGAGTAATTTCAAGCATTTTAATGAAAGCAAAATGTTCTAAGAACTGCTACAGGTTACTCCACCCCCAACTCTCTTCTGCCATAGTGTCTCTGCTGCTGCTAAGTCGCTTCACTCGTGTCCGACTCTGTGTGACTCCATAGACGGCAGCCCACCAGGCTCCCCCATCCCTGGGATTCTTCAGGCAAGAACACTGGAGTGGGTTGCCATTTCCTTCTCCAGTGCATGAAAGTGAAAAGTGAAAGGGAAGTCGCTCAGTCATATCCAACTCTTAGCGACCCCATGGACTGCAGCCTACCAGGCTCCTCCGTCCATAGGATTTTCCAGGCAAGAGTAGTGTCTCTAGCACCTCAAAAACTCTCCCATCCTGGCAACTTCCCAGAACCTCTTCTCAACCCTAGAAGTTATACCTATTCTTGTGCCATGGACCCTCCCGTACTTTTGGCAATCTACTGAAGCCTAAGGAACTCCTCAGAATAATCTCTTAAATGCAGAGAAAATATATATATACATAAGAATAAAAAGGAAATCAATTACATGGAAATTATTCTAGTCACATAGCCTTCAGAGAGTCCATGGACCCAATTTAAAAACATCTGATTGGGGAATGACTCTTTTAGGGTAAAGAAATTTTTTTCCTTCTGCAGGAAAGTTTTAAAAAGCACAAGGATGTATAGTAAAGAATACTACTCAAGAACAGTCAGTGAAGAAAAAAATAAGGTGCAAAAAAGAAGTCAGACCTTGAATTTCTGCCCAACACAATACTATTCATGCTGTGGTTTAAAAACCCTACTTTAAGGAATTACTCAGAATTTTCTTGGCTCCAGCCCTGTAGACACAGCATCTTTTTCGTACTGATGGCAGGTGAAGAAATTCAGCACTGGAAAAGTCAGGACTGACATGAGCTTGGGCCCCAGCTTTCTACCACTCTCTAGTTCTGTTAGCTTGGGCAAATCACTCAGCTCTGAGGTGAAACTCTGTCTATGAAATGAGAAGGTCAAGCTACACCATCCTTAAGGTTTCTTACAACTCTGAATTATTAGGATTCTCTGAGAAGAAATATCAGTGAGATTTCTTTTTGCTCTAGGTTCACTGCATGAAAATACCTTTTAGATGAGAATTTTTCAGGGGCTTCAGAAATGTTGACACTTTATGAGAATCAGCTGGGTGTAGAATTTTTGACTTAGAAAGGATTTTTTTCAAGAGACATGCATCACATCTCACCCAATTCCAGTGACCCAGGTGAGAAAACTGAGGTTCCGAAAGGCAAAGAAATGTATTTGAGGTCACATAATGAGGTAATGTTAGCAAACTGTTGTGACTACTGCTGTCTAGCGTCAGCAAGATTTTAGGATTTGGCATCGGTAATAAAAACCAGCTCATGAGTTCACTTGAAGAGAGATGGAAATAAACTCCAAAAAGCTGAGCCATAGCACAAGGACAGCATGAGGAAGCAGGTGATTCAGGTAATGACTCCCAGGAGCAGAGTTCTATGCCTCCAGAAGGGTCAAAGCTCATATGCACAGTAACCTCACTAGCAACAGTATCACCTCCTTCAAATATGTGGCTACAAAATTCATATAAAAAACAGTCAATTATTTTTTTTAATGAAAGAAAAGGTGGTTCAAAAGAGGGGAATAAATGAACAAACCCTGGCTAAGGTCAATAAAACCAAAGTTCAGGATATGAATTGCTAATAAAATCTTAAAATTGTAGAATACTTGTTAGGAATTTTTAAGTTTTAGAAGAAACTGACCCAGAATAACTTTGACCTACTATTGTGGACAGCCCTAAAATAAAATACTCTGAAGAGGAGCTAAAAAGCCTCTTGATGAAAGTGAAAGCGGAGAGTGAAAAAGTTGGCTTAAAGCTCAACATTCAGAAAACGAAGATCATGGCATCTGGTCCCATCACTTCATGGGAAATAGATGGGGAAACAGTTGAAACAGTGTCAGACTTTATTTTTTTGGGCTCCAAGATCACTGCGGATGGTGATTGCAGCCATGAAATTAAAAGATGCTTACTCCTTGGAAGAAAAGTTATGACCAACCTAGATAGTATATTCAAAAGCAGAGACATTACTTTGCCAACTAAGGTCCGTCTAGTCAAGGCTATGGTTTTTCCTGTGGTCATGTGTGGATGTGAGAGTTGGACTGTGAAGAAGGCTGAGCACCGAAGAATTGATGCTTTTGAACTGTGGTGTTGGAGAAGACTCTTGAGAGTCGCTTGGACTGCAAGGAGATCCAACCAGTCCATTCTGAAGGAGATCAACCCTGGGATTTCTTTGGAAGGAATGATGCTAAAGCTGAAGCTCCAGTACTTTGGCCACCTCATGCAAAGAGTTGACTCATTGGAAAAGACTCTGATGCTGGGAGGGATTGGGGGCAGGAGAAGAAGGGGATGACCGAGGATGAGATGGCTAGATGGCATCACGGACTTGATGGACGTGAGTCTGGGTGAACTCTGGGAGATGGTGATGGACAGGGAGGCCTGGCGTGCTGCGATTCATGGGGTCGCAAAGAGTTGGACACGACTGAGCGACTGAACCGAACTGAACTGTCTTCAGATACATAATTATTGGATATTGATTTGGTTTAAAAGTTATATGTGTATTTCCATAGTCCTGTCCATGTGTACAGACGAGTTTTATAAGCAAAGATGTATACACTAGGAAGTTGTTGGGAAATTTGATTGAATCATGAATTCAACCTTATTTTCAATTAGCCAATAATATGTATGCAAGGGCTTTCAAAACCTGTGTTCCATCGCTTGTCAGCTTACCCTCTCCATTTCCCACACACAACCAGCAAAGTAATGGCACCCATTCTCAACCCCCACAACCATCATTCCTACTTTGTATCAATATTTCTGGCTTTCGTAACTTTTTTTTTCTTTTCTTTTCTTTTTATGATTTTCTTTGGGAACTGACACAGCCTTTCAAAATCTTCTAGACCAGAGGCTATACATCACTGGTTTGCCAGCTCCTGTTTCATCTCCTCCAGGAATTCCCAGAGACAGCAGTGCCATCTACTGGTAGGGAGGGCATAACTTGTTTTCTGGAAGCCTGCGGTTGACATGCCTGAAAGAATGGCAGCCTAGATTTGTGTTTTTGTGAGCCTTTCTTTTCTAGAGCACATTACAAGCGTAACTGATGCTTACAGCCTGAGACCCAGAAACCCACAGGAGCCCCCATCGTGAAGGGCAGGTCCTTGGAGAGAGGCAGCTCTGCCTTCTCAAAGCTCCAAAGGCAGAGCCTCACTGAATGAAACACTTCCTAACTCTCTTCACCCTAGGGCTTCCGTATCAGATGTTCTCACCTTGCTTCCACCTGTGGCAATGTTATCCCACTCTATCTTACAGCAAGAGTCCAGGGAAGGTGCTTAAACCTCTATCAATGTGACGGCTCTTAGATTTACACAGTGTGACACAGATCCTGCTCAAAGGACAGTACTGCTTAGGCATGCAGGTCAGACTCTAATCTCTCATTCACTCTTCCCTCCCTGACCCAGGGGACAGAAATGACAGAAAGGAAATGATTTTGTTGTTGCTTTGCCCTTTGTGCAGTTTATATAACAAAAGCGACATTTTCTCTCTAAACACAAAAGCATATACCTTTTCAAACTATACTTCCTACCCCAGCCTCGGAATTCCTTCCTCTCCCCACTGATACCAGCTAGAAACAAATCACTGACAAATTCTAAAATTACTCTAATTTGCTTTATGTACCAATCTGTCAGATGACAATCTATATTTTACTTTATGAGGTCATTTGTTACATTCCCAACAAGCTTTGCAACACCTTTTCTTTTACTTTGGCTTACCCCAGAAAACCACCAAAAGTTAATCTGCTACAGTTGATGTTAATTCTGATTTCCCCTAACAAATTTAAGTGTTCCTTCTTTAGTTAGTTTGAACTTGCCAAGTAAATTCATTTCTTAACAAGTTTGGGCATTTCACAGGCATGCGGTGTGTCTTAGATGTTTGGGAAAAAAAAAATCACATCGTTTCCTAAAGAAACAAAACTTTGTATGGGGAAGGTAAGGGTAATAAAAAGCCTTGGAACCCTGTCAGGATGTCTCTGAGGAATCAGGTAGAGAGATTCCTGTCCATTTCCTACCAGAATAAGTTGTAAATGAATTATAGTGGAATTCCAGAATACAGTAAAATCTTCCTAATGATAGTTTAAACCGTTCCGAACCAAGCAGACTAACAGGTATAGCTAATAAATTAACTAGTGGAAAATTGAAGGGGCTTTTTATACTTTGTTATGAGCTGTACAGTATGCTCTTGCTATTTCAGGTCTAGGGAAATTGAGAAGGAAAGAGACAGAGGATGCCTTTTGTAAAGTATGACTTCAAGGAGACACCCCCCACCCCCAAACCATAATCACACACACACACACACACACACACACACACACACACGCAGCTTTTGACATCCAAAGGCCTTATTTTAACACGCACTTTTGAAAGAATTAAGGAGATCTAAACGGGTGTAACCTGCCTTCCCTTCTCCCTAGCACCATGCTAAAAATAAGTCATTACTGGATTCGGCAGTCCAGAAAAACCTCAGTTTAGAGATAACCAGCACCTCCTCGCCTCCCGCAAAAAAAAAAAAAAAAAAAAAAAATCAGGTTTTCTTGAAGGATAATATCCGTGTGATGGTCTGCTCCGCAGTTCACTGCAGGGATCTTCCCCCTCACAACTACCAGCCATCAGTCTCACTGTAATTTCTCACTGTAGCCTCTCACTTAGACCTTCTCCGCCAGTGCCCAGCGGCTTTTAAAAAATAATTTTGTCCCCTTCTCTTTACGAATATCTTGATCCCTTGGCTGAAAGCGTTTCGGTGCAACTCTGGGGTGAGAGCTCCAGGCAGGTCCGAAGCCTTCCACCAGCGCACCTGGGCTGGCCCGCGGGTCCTGCCCCCACCCCTGCCCGCACGGCTGCGCCAGAAATACGGCTTTGGTCGCCGCCGCCGCCGCCGGATTAGTTCGAGTCCCGTGGCTTGGCCAAAGTGACACTACATTTTTTTCTTCGTTCTCACATGTGACAGATCCCACTGCATTAAAGCCATCTTCTCCCCGGCTCTAGGCCAGGTCTTGCGCCGGAGACGTCCCCGCCCCACCACCCTTCACCCTTTACCTGGGGAGGGGGTCGGTACCAGCATCCCTCCGGGAGAGAAACAAAGGCGGAGGCGAGGCTACCAGGTGGGCAACTCCCCTCGGGTGGACCCGTCACCGCGGTGAAGAGGATGGGGAGATGCACTAGCGGGCAGAAAAGGGAAACCGAGGCACCGAGGGAGATGACCGAGCCTGGGTCTGCATCCTCTCCCAAGTGAGGCTCCCCGGGCAGGCGGACCTCAGACGTCCCCTCGCCCCGCTCGCCCGCAATCGGCCGCGAAGGGGCAGGGAGCCCGCCCCGCGGCAGCTCTTACCTCGGGAGAAGCGCTCCCGCTCCCTCCGACGGCTCGGGGAAAGAGCCCCGCCGCTCGCGCACGCGCACTCGCGTTCTCGCCCCTCCGCGCCACCGCGCGCGCCCCTCCGACCTGGCTTTGGCCCGCCCCGGCCCTGTCCGTCTGCGTACGCGAGAGCCAATCCACTAGCACGGGAGGGCCAGCGCCGGTCACGTGGTCGGCCTAGCCAATCACCAAGCTGCCCCCGGCAGCACCCGTTCCGATGTCTCCGGGGATTCGGTTGCTACAGAGTGGATCGGGTGAGAGGCGTGTACAAAGGGCTGGCTCTCTGTTTTGGGCTCTGATTGGTGCTAGATTGACAATTACTAGATCTATTGATATCTCAAATTCTAAATATGAACAAGAATGACCTGGGCATCTTATTAAAAAGCGGATTCTGATCCAGTAAGCCTGAGACGGGGACTGAAATTCTGCCCAACAATCTCTTAGTGATGATGATCCTGGTCTGAGGACCACGCTTTGGGTAGTAAGATTTTAAAGGCACTTGTCTAAAAATGATGATTATAAGCCCCTACTCCATGTTATCTAGAAGTTTCAAAACCTTTTCCTTCCTCAACTGTTAAAGCATTCCAGTGACTGACTGAACAAGGGGTGTTCTGGTGACGCTTGTAGTTTGGTCACAGGCCGAGGGAAGGCATGTTTGATTTGAACATCACCCATCTTTGTTCATGGGGCAGTAACTAATTTGGTGGACGCTCCTCATTGAGAACACTAAGTCATCCTGAAGTATTGGACATGTGTGTCACTGTGCTGTATTCTTGGCCAGAGAAGAAGCATAAGTGGTTCCTGTTTTTTGGAAATTTGCAGTCTGTCACAGAACTACACAGGCAAACTCGGGAAGAAGCATTATAGAATAAAATCTAGGGAGCTAATTGCTGCAGATCCTTGGACAATTCAGGTCAGAACTATCCAATATAAGCTAGAGTTTGTAATATCTTATCTTAGGAATCTTTGAAATTGCTCAGATAGACTTCTGTCAGTAATTCCCGAGTCTGGAAATCAGGAAGCCCAGTGCTTCTGTCATCTCTCAAACTTGACCTAAATCTGAGTATTTTCAGACTGGCTAGACTATTTGTTGTTCAGCATAGTCCTATTACCCAGTAGTGTACCGGTGTGATTCAAAGGTCTAAGTGCTACAGTCTCCAAAACCTTCTTCCTATTTCAGGCCAGGTGGTGTGACACTGCTTCAGCAGTTTTCTCTCACTATTCCTCAAGGTGATCAAAATGTCACTTAGAGGAAACTTCTATCCATGTCAGTGTATAGAGGGCCTCTGGCTTATCAGCCCCAGAAGTGAAGCCTGCTTAATAATCTCAGCTATTGTTCACCGGTAACTCTATCAGAGATAGCATAGCACAAAACTCAGAGTTACAAGAATGCACAGAATCTAGCACAGCAATGGTTCCGGCTGCAGCAAGAGTAAAGAAATGTCTAACCAAGAAGAACATGTTTGAAAATCTCAGAGAAAGTTTATTTTGCTATCTTAATTCTCCCTTCCACTCTGGTTTCCCAATCTCTAGTTCTCCTTTTCCAAGGCAACCACTGTTAGTTTCTTGTGTCTTTCTGATAATAATCTATGCATATACAGATACTTGCAGACTTTACTGTTCTGCATCTTGCCTACTTCATAAAATTGTATTTTAGAGATTGTTCTTGATGACTTCATATAGAAATGCTTATTTTTGCAGTTGTATACTATCACATAATTCAGTTATGACCTGTGTATGTGTATGAGTGTGCTCATGGGTATAACTGTTTTATTGAATTTCTGTTCAAAGCCTTATTTAGCTCTTTATTACTTTGCTTTCTGGAAGCATGTGGGGTCTGGTTCCCCCTGAGTCCTCTCTGTCCTCCACTGCCTTTCACTTTCTGTCCCCTTCCTCCCATGGTTGGTGGCCCTGGTGAGTGTGTGTGTATTTGTTGGGGGAGGCTAGGTCTTTTTGAAGTGGTCTTTGAAGGCAGTTGGGGAAGAGGAGGGGAGAGAGAGGCAGCATGCCAGGCACTGTGGGCAGGACAGGATGTTTGTGGCTTTATCGGCTCTCTCTGCTTTGCAAGACCAGCATCCATGCCTCCTCCTTCAGAATTTGGGGATGATAAATAACTTATAGGGCTTTGTGTAAGTCTTCTCACCTCTAAGGGCTTAGATTTCTCTCTGTGTAAGATAAGTATGGTATACAATGTAATTTCTGAGTCTCCCAAGCTCCAAGCTCTAAAATTCTAAGAAAATTAACTCTCAGATATTCTGGTGGTGGGAGTGTAAAGGGTACATTTCACAGAGAGGGTAATTTGGCAATATCCTTCAAAATTACAAATACCAATACCTATTGACCCAATAATTCTACTTCTAGGGATTTATTCTGTAGTTACACTTGCATATGTACAAAATGATATAGATTCAAGGTTGTTCATTACAGCATTATTTGCACATCAAAAGACTGGAAGTAGTCTAAAAATATCTATCAATAAGGGGCCAGATAAACATAGAGTATATCCTTACAATGGAACAAGAAAATAGAATGCAGATGCAATGAAATATTGTATCACAACGAGAATGAACAAAATACAGTTACATGCAGTAGTGTATGAATATCATGCAGAGTACATCATGAGAAACGCTGGACTGGAAGAAACACAAGCTGGAATCAAGATTGCCAGGAGAAATATCAATAACCTCAGATATGCAGATGACACCACCCTTATGGCAGAAAGTGAAGAGGAACTAAAAAGCCTCTTGATGAAAGTGAAAGAGGAGAGCGAAAAAGTTGGCTTAAAGCTCAACATTCAGAAAACGAAGATCATGGCATCCGGTCCCATCACTTCATGGGAAATAGATGGGGAAATAGTGGAAAGAGTGTCAGACTTTATTTTTGGGGGCTCCAAAATCACTGCAGATGGTGATTGCAGCCATGAAATTAAAAGACACTTACTCCTTGGAAGAAAAGTTGTGACCAACCTAGACAGCATATTCAAAAGCAGAGACATTACTTTGCCAACTAAGGTCCATCTAGTCAAGGCTATGGTTTTGCCTGTGGTCATGTATGGATGTGAGAGTTGGACTGTGAAGAAGGCTGAGTGCCGAAGAATTGATGCTTTTGAACTGTGGTGTTGGAGAAGACTCTTGAGGGTCCCTTGGACTGCAAGGAGATCCAACCAGTCCATTCTGAAGGAGATCAACCCTGGGATTTCTTTGGAAGGAATGATGCTAAAGCTGAAGCTCCAGTACTTTGGCCACCTCATGCAAAGAGTTGACTCATTGGAAAAGACTCTGATGCTGGGAGGGATTGGGGGCAGGAAGAGAAAGGGACGACCGAGGATGAGATGGCTGGATGGCATCATGGACTCGATGGACATGAGTCTGGGTGAACTCCAGGAGATGGTGATGGACAGGGAGGCCTGGCGTGCTGTGATTCATGGGGTCGCAAAGAGTTGGACACGACTGAGCGACTGAACTGAACTGAAACCAGTGGTTCTCAAGCTTGGGTATACAGTAACATTTTTTTTTAATTGGAGGATAATTGCTTTACAATGTTTTGTTAGTTTCTGCCATACAACAGAAGAAGGCAGTGGCACCCCACTCCAGTACTCTTGCCTGGAAAATCCCATGGGTGGAGGAGCCTGGTGGGCTGCAGTCCATGGGGTCGCTAAGAGTCAGACACGACTGAGTGACTTCACTTTCACTTTCATGCACTGGAGAAGAAAATGGCAACCCACTCCAGTGTTCTTGCCTGGAGAATCCCAGGGATGGGAGAGCCTGGTGGGCTGCTGTCTATGGGGTCGCACAGAGTTGGACACGACTGAAGCGACTTAGCAGCAGCAGCCATACAACAATGTCAATCAGTCATTAAGTAACCATATGTCCCCTCCCTCTTGAATCTCCCTCCCACCCCCCACCCCATGCCACCACTCTAGGTTGTCACAGAGCACTGGGTTGAGCTCCAGCTCCATGTGTTATACAGCAACTTCCCACTAGCTATCTGTTTTATATATGGTCATGTAAATGTTTCAGTCCTACTCTCTCAGTTTATCCCATCCTCTACTTCCCCTGCTGTGGCCACAAGTTTGTTCTCTATGTCTGCTTCTCTATCCCTGCCCTGCAAATAGGTTCATTTAGTACTATTTTTCTAGATTCCATATATATGCATTAATATATGATATTTGTTTTTCTCTTTCTGACTCATTTCACTCTGTGTAATAGACTCTAAGTTCATCCATCTTACTAGAACTGACCCAAATTAATTCCTTTTTACAGCTAAGTAATATTCCATTGTACATACCTATACTACTTCTTTATCCATTCATCTGTCAAAATGGAAATTAAAAACAAAAATAAACAACTGGGACCTAATTAAACTTAAAAGTTTTTGCACAGCAAAGAAAGCTAAACACAAAATGAAAAGAAAGTAGTGCTTTTAAGGAAATAGATTTTGGGGTTCCTGTGCCTAGAGATTCTGATTGGAGTGAGGAGGGGAGCCTGGGCAACAATAGGTTTAAAAAGTTCCACCAGTGATTTGTATCCAGCCATGCTTGAGAATACCTATACAAGCTGCTAGACTGAGGGACTCATTTTTTAACAGGGTAAATCAACTCTTTAACACAAATCACTAATGACATAAAGACTGGAAACAGAGGGAAAGCTTCCATATAATTTGTGAGAACAGATTTTTTTAAAGCCAAAAAATAATTCATAGGTAATAAATATTCCAAAGACTATTTAGTGGACTAAATTTAAAAGCCAGGTTCACAACTAGGTTTAATTCCAGTTGATTAAGTAAATATTGCCCAAAAAACCTACTACCTTTTGACAACCACTCCAAACTGATGAAATCTCTGGTGCTATCTTGACTTGTTTTATGTCCTTCTTAACTAAAAGCAGATTTCTGTTTGAGCATTGTTGAGTTATTCTCTGAGGCTTTTCCCAAGACTTGTAACAGAATCACCTGGAGTCCTGGTGAAAACACAGATTCCCAGGTCACACCCCAAACTTCCTCTAGGCTCTCTCCTGTAACAATTCTGAAGCCAGTTCTAGTTAAACTTGAATCTACATTGTATCTGCTGTTACAGAACATCTCAAGCTCTGCTATTAGTTTAGTTTGCCGTGATAGCTAAATGAAGGAGGTGAGTCCATTTTAAGGTATTCTGAAAGAGTCTCAATTCTCTTTATTGAGATTTTACCAAATTCTTATATTTTGTGACATAAAATGATTAGCGCCTGGACCTTGGAAAACTGTTGTTGCACAGAGTTTTTCTATGGAGTGATATTTGCTGTAGTGGAATATGACCTCGTTTTTAACTGAATTAGTGAGGTACCCTCAGAACACTCTGCCAACAACAGCCATCTTGCTCAAAAATGACTTGATTTGCCACATTAGAAATATGGAATCCGATGTGTAAGTCTGAAATCTAACTTCCTTCTGCTCTGACACTTTTAAAAATATATTTCACAGCATTAAATGGAGGAGAAATTTTTCTCACCTCATAAACTTGTAGCTTTATCCACTGGGTAAAATAAGGACAATTTTCACTGATATTTAACTAGCACCAGTAATTTAAAATTTTAACTAGAAAAAAGCATTTATTTTATCTTGTGAATATCATTGTTACAAAAAGATGCATCGAGAAACAAAAGAAATTCTTGCTGGAGGATAAAAATTGGAAAAAAAAAAATAATATCCAGGCTGTCATTCATTTTCTGTTTCTGTCTGCTCGCCTCACAGGTATAACCTGGCTATTCTGCCTCAGGAAATGGAAATGTTAGTATCTGATATAAATCAGGTGTTAGCTTATGCAATCCCCCTTCCCCATTTCCCCAACCTGAAATTGCTTAGTAAGAGATTTAGGTATATTTGAAAAGGAAAGATTAGATATAAACAGCCAAGTCTCCAAAAATCCACCCATTGCTCCATGATAATCAGAACCTCCACAGGACTGCTTTATGATTGCTAATTATGTTTTCATCTTTCTAGCAATAAATAGCTTCTCTAAACTTCATTTATTTCATTCATGAAGACCCACTGATTACCCAAGATTCTGGTCCCTGTCTATCATATAAATCTAGCCAGGATAACTATTTTCTGTCTGTATCTTTGTTTTAATAGCTGCTATCTTTTCTCCACTTTACAGTGTAAAAGTGTGTAGATTTAGCCTAAAACACTGGACATTTTAAGATAAGTTTATGTTCTTTACATTCTTTATATTATCTGTCAGTTCAGTTCAGTTTAGTCGCTCAATCATGTCTGACTCTTTGTGATCCCATGGACTGCGGTATGCCAGGCTTCCCTGTCCTTCACTATAGCCCTGAGTTTGCTCAAACTCATGTCTACTGAGTTGACAGTGCCATGCAACCATCTCATCCTCTATCACCCCTTCTCCTCTTGCCCTCAATCTTTCCCAGCATCAAGGTCTTTTCAAGTGAATCAGTTCCTCGCATCAGGTGGCCGAAGTATTGGAGTTTCAGCTTCAGCATCAGTCCTTCCAATGAATATTCAGGACTAATTTCCTTTAGGATTGACCGGTTAGATCTTCTTGCAATCCAAGGCACTCTCAAGAGTCTTCTCCAACACCACAATTCAAAAGCATCAGCACTCAGCTTTCTTTATAGTCCAACTCTCACAGCTATACATGACTACTGGAAAAAGCATAGCTTTGACTAGACGAAACTTTCTTGGCAAAGTAATATCTCTGCTTTTTAGTATGCTGTCTAGGTTGGTCATAGCTTTTCTTCCAAGGAGCAAGTGTCTTTTAATTTCATGGCGGAAGTCACCATCTGCAGTGATTTTGGAACCCCAAAAATAAAGTCTCTCACTGTTCCCATTGTTTCCCCATCTATTTGTAGTGATGGGACCAGTTATCATGATCTTAGTTTTCTGAATGTTGAGTTTTAAGTCAGCTTTTTCACTCTCCTCTCTCACTTTCATCAAGAGGCTCTTTAGTTATTCTTTGCTTTCTGCCATAAGGGTAGTGTCATCTGTGTATCTGAGATTATTGATATTTCTCCCAGCAATCTTGATTGGGCTTCCTTGGTGGTTCAGAGGTTAAAGCTTCTGCCTAGAATGCAGGATACCTGGGTTCGATCCCTGGGTTAGGAAGATCCCCTGGAGAAGGAAATGGCAACCCACTTCAGTACTCTTGCCTGGAGAATCCCATGGAGGGAAGAGCCTGGTAGGCTACAGTCCATGGAGTCGCAAAGAGTTGGACATGACTGAGCTACTTTCCTTTCACTTTCTAATCTTGATTCCAGCTTGTGATTCATCCAGCCTGGCATTTTGTATGATGTACTCTGCATATAAGTTAAATAAGCACAGTGACAAATATATTATCTATAATATTATCTATAAAGATTTATAAATATTCCTTTTAATGTTTTATATAGTATTTCATACTTAAAATGTGGTATGCCCATCTATACCTCCCCATCTTAAGAAATAAAACATTATTAATACAGACACCATGGACCCCTTCCAACAAGTTAATTCTTTAGATGGAAATACCACACTTAGCAAGCTTAGGCACAAGGAGAGAGAATGATTATGGAAGAAAACACTGTATGTATGCATATGATAGAAAACATAAACATAAGCATAATTTTTACTAAATAAAATGTTTAGAAGTTCCAAACTGATAAAAGAATAACAGGGCTGGAAACCCCATGTGTTCAGCTTCTGTGATTCCATTCCATGTGGTTCAACTCCTATCCCACAAAGAGTCAGACATGACTGGGCAACTGAACAACAACAGCAACAACTCCTATGCAGGTAACTTTTAGAAGACTACATAAGTACTGTGCAACAGAAATAAGGAAAGGAATCAAGTCTCATTCATTCAACAAAAATACTATGTGAAACCTGGCTTTTAGCTCATTTTAAGTTAAATTTAAGGCATCACAATTCAAAATAAAAAGTTTTATGTTACAAGTGAGGCACGTTCACTGTAAGAAAGAAGGAACACCAATGATGAGATCAGAGAAAACTTTCTGCAAGAAGCAATACCTGAACTGAATTTCAGAGCACCAGTAAAAGCCAGCAGAGGGCAAGCAGAAAGGTGTTTAATTTGACTGGCTGTGAAAGCAGAAGGAAGGTGACTGAAAGATGGGGAAAAGATCAGAATGCAAGGATGGCAAATGACCTTCTTCTCTTTTCTAGTCAGTCATGGCATTCAACTCTATCCTTGTGAGAAGAATCAAGACCAAATCCCAGTTCCACTTACCACCTGTAGAAACCTGGAGAGTTTATCCCTTGGAAGGTATTGAATAAATGATTGCACAGTGTTCTCATCTGTAAAATGGAAATATAATGGCAATACAACTACTTGCCTCTTACAGCTATTAATAGCTAATTAAACAATATAAAGTGTTTAAGCAGACTTTCTCAATGGCTCAGCAGGTAAAGAACCCTGCCAAGAGGGAGACACAGTAGACACAGGTTCGACCCCTGAGTCAGGAAGATCCCTTGAAGGAGGAAATGGAAACCCACTCGGGTATTCTTGCCTGAAAAATCCCATGGACAGAGGAGACTGGTGGACTGCAGTCCATGGGGTCACACAGACTAGGCCATAACTGAGTAACTAAGCAAGCAAGCTTTCAAAGTGTTTAAGGAATGTTTGTCATGTAAGAAATGCTAAATAAATGTTAGCTATTAACAGTATTCTTCTAAACATGGATAAAATTCTTAAAGGAATACCAGACCACTTTATCTGTCTCCTGAGAAACCTATATGCAGGTCAAGAAGCAACAGTTAGAACTGGATATGGAACAGTGAACTGGTTCAAAATTGGAAAAGGAGTACTTCAAGACTGTATGTTGTCACCCTTTTTATTTAACTTGTATGCAGAGTACATCATGAAAAATGCTGGGTTGGATGAATCACAAGCTGGAATCAAGATTGCTGGGAGAAATATCAACCTCACATATTCAGGTGACACCACACTTATGGCAGAAAGTGAAGAGGAACTTAAGAGCCTCTTGATTTGGGCCAAAGAGGAGAGTGAAAAAGCTGTCTTAAAACTCAACATTCAAAAAATTAAGATCATGGCATATGATTCCATCACTTCATGGCAAATAGATAGGGAAAAAGTGGAAATAGTGGCAGATATTATTTTCTTAGGCTCCAAAATCATTGTGGATGGTGACTGCAGCCATGAAATCAACAGATGATTGCTCCTTGGAAAAAAAAGCTATGACATATCTAGACAGTTATTAAAAAGCAGAAACATCACTTTGCCAACAAAGGTCCTTATAGTCAAAACTGTGGTTTTTCCAGTAGTCATGTACAGTTGAGAGTTGGATCATAATGCAGTCTGAACACTGAAGAATTGATGCTTTTGAATTGTGGTGCTGGAGAAGACTCCTGAGAGTCCCTTGGGCAACAAGGAGATCAAACCAGTCAATCCTAAAGGAAATCAACCCTGACTATTCATTGGAAGGACTGATGCTGAAGCTCCAATACTTTGGCCACCTGATGCAAAGTGCCAACTCATTGGAAAAGACCCTGATGCTGGGAAAGATTGAGAGCAAGAGGAGAGTGGAATGATGACAGAGAATGAGATGATTGGACAGCATCATCAATAGACATAAGTTTGAGCAAACTCTTGGAGACACTGAAGGACAGGGAAGCCTGGTATGCTACAGTCACAGAGTCAGACAGAACTGAGCAGCTGAACAACAAAAACAATGATACTTCAACCAATCAGAATTGGCACCTGGGGGAACCTTTCAGCCCTCTCTGGTACCTGACACAACTCTGATTTCGAGCTCTGCATCCTAGTGCCACTCACCTATACTGATTCTTATCTACATTTAAGCAAGTTTTCTGTGATTTCAAAGACCCTCTCAGTCCCCAACACCAAGTCACACACACGCAAAACTAGCTGTTGACGCACATAAAGTATTTTCTTGATGATTTAGAGATTGTCTTCACTGATTTTTTTCTTTGTAACTTTAAATAAAACACATCATACTCTAAGTAGCTTGGACTTTTGTCCCTCTGATGGATTACTTCTCACTCACACTCAAGTATATGACATTTTTATGACTTTATCTCCCAGATTGCTGAACACTATGTCTACCACCCTTCCATTCCTAGGCAGAAGAGCTTAGCATCCTTTATGAAGATGTAATATTGGCACATGTGGTTTCCACCAAATGATTCTTAAAAATTCTCCAGACTAAATCCTGAGCCAGGGATGCTCTTCATGCATTCATTCATTCCCACTTAGAAACACCTCCGGGGTTCTCAACAACTGGATGCTAAGGACATCGCCCCAAGCAAACAGGCATGGTTTCCACCAAAGAAAAGCTTGCTATCTTCTGCCCATCTTTCAAGCCCTACCGTCTAGGCTGAGAAACCTTGTTAGCCCTAGAATGGAGACTGTTGGTGCCCCCAAGATGCCCCTGGATCCCTTTCACTAGCTTTGTGTTCCCACCCCCATCCCCAGCCTCCATTCCCTCTGTAATAATCTTCAGAGGATTACTTTGAAACAGGAGCCACCTCACCTATATAAAACCCAAAATGCCTGAGAGTGACACCACCCTGTTGGGCAGCCCATAGTCAGTGACTAACAACTCTGCTTTAAAATGTGACAAACTCTGCAGTGTAATTTAAAGTACAGAATTCCCCATAGATCAGACTGAGTCTGTTGCTTGAAATCCCACCCTTGCTTGGCTCTTATTAGTTCTTCCTTATGGATATTTCCTTTATAACACTAACACCTGAGTGCCTGGTTCAAGCTCTGCTTCTGGAAGGACTCAACCTATAGCCACCTGTCTGCTTATTGTTAAGCTATAGCGTTTAACACACTATTTTGCTTAGTGTGAGTCAAGTGATATAATCTATGTTGCCAGTTGCAAGAGGATGGAAATCATGGTTCATTCATCTTTGAAACCCCCACATCATGACACACAGTTGGAGCTCAGTAAATTTCTGGTGAACTAACTCAAGTTGAAATGCCTCTGGCATGTCTCACCACCCCACCTCCACCATTTGCCAGCCATTTCTCTGATCTTATTCATACCTTTCTGTCTCTTGATAACTCATCTCCAGCCACACTGGCCTTCTTAATTGTTCCTCAAATATATGAAATCCACTCTTGTCTCTGATTGGAATACTTGGCCACTACCCCTTACCCCTCACCCTCACCTTGCCTCTGCAGGGCCCTCCTCCCTCACTAAATTCAGGTCTCTGCTCAAGGGACTTCTTGTCAGAGAGGCCTTCCTTGGTTAGATGATCCAAAGCACCCACTCTCTACCACAACTGTGATTCTCTAATGCCGACTTTCTCTACCAGCACTCCATGAAGGTATTAAGCCCCATAGAAAATGAATTCAGTGACTATTTCCTCCATCTCCCAAGGACGGTACCAGCTGGTATCATTCTAGTTGCGTAGGGGAGAAATTAATTCATCATATTTAAAGGCTACCTTTGGGCACCAGAGCTTAACTCTCTGGTGGAAGTGGTAGAAAAGGGCTGTTCTAAACTAGCGACTCCCCCCCATATATATATATATATATTTTTCTTTTTAGCTCTTATCAACATCTGACAAATTATTTCTTTGTCTCACTACCTTACCCCTCACTAGAATATAAGGACATGGGTTTTGATTCAGTCTCTGCTTATCACAAGTGCCTAGAACTGGTATATAACAGACACTCAAAAAGTATTATTTGAATAAATTTCACAGGATGTGTGCATGCCTGTGTGCTATCACTTGAGTTATATCCAATTCTTTGCAAACCTATGGACTGTAGCCCACCAGGCTCCTCTGTCCAAAGGATTCTCCAGGCAAGACTACTGGAGTGAGTTGCCATGCCCTATTCCAGGGAATCTTCCCCACCCAGAGATTGAACCTGCATCTCCTGTGGCTACTTCATTGCAGGCAGATTCCTTACTGCTGAGCCACCAAGGAAGCCCAGTTTCACAGTATAGATTTGTGTCATAACTTTTCATATGAAAACTTTCCATAGTAAAAGGATTTCATGTTGAAACTTCCCCATGTTGAAAAAAATGTATTTTATAGATTACTCAGGTGAAATGATGAGAATATACAGAAGAACTGTACAAGAAAGGTCTTAATGACTTAGATAACCATGATGGTGTGATTGCTTACCTAGAGCCAGACATCCTGGGCTTGAAGCCAAGTGAACCATAAGAAGCATTACTACGAACAAAGCTAGTGGAGATGATGGAATTTCAGCTGAGCTATTTCAAATCCTAAAAGATGATGCTGTTAAAGTGCTGCACATAGTGTACCAGCAAATTTGGAAAATTTAGCAGTGGCCACAGGACTGGAAAAGGTCAGTTTTCATTCCAGTCCCAAAGAAGGGCAATGCCAAAGAATGCTCAAACTACTACACAATTGCACTTATTTCACATGCTAGCAAACTGATGCTCAAAATCCTTCAAGCTAGACTTCAACAGTACATGAACCAAGGACATCCAGATGTACAAGCTGAATTTAGAAAAGGCAGAGGAACCAGAGATCAAATTGCCAATATCCATTGGATCATAGGAAAAGCAAGGAAATTCCAGAAAAACATCTACTTCTGTTTTATTGACTGCGCTAAAGCCTTTGACTGTGTGAATCACAACAAACTATGGAGAATTCTCTGAGAGATGGGAATACTTGATCATGTTACCGCTTCCTAAGAAACCTGTATGCAGCTCAAGAAGCAACAGTTAGAACCACACATGGAACAACAACCCAATACCAAATTCAGAAAGGAGTACTTCAAGGCTGTATATTGCTTATTTAAACTTATTTAACTTATATGCAGAGTAAATCATGCAAAATCCTGAGCTTGATGAATCATGAGCTAAAATCAAGATTGCTGGAAGAAATATCAATAAACTCAGATATGCAGCTGATACCAGCCTCATGACAGAAAGCGAAGAGGAACAAAAGAGCCTCTTGATGATGGTGAAAGAGGAGAGTGAAAAAGCTGGCTCAAAACTCAACATTCAAAAACAGATATAAAGAACAGAGTTTTGAACTCTGTGGGAGAAGGCGAGGGTGGGATGATTTGAGAGAATAGCATTGAAACATGTATATTACCATATGTAAAATAGATCAATGCACCAGTCCAAGCCAGTGCACTTGGACAACCTGAGTGAAGATGGGAGGGGGGTTCAGGATGGGGGACACATGTACACCCATGGCTGATTCATGTCAATGTATGGCAAAAAACACCACAATATTGTAAAGTAATTAGCCTCCAATTAAAATTAATTAATTAATTAAAAAAAACTTGGATTGTTGCATCTGGTCCCATCACTTCATGGTAAATGGGGAAAAATGGAAACAGGGCGAAACTTTATTTTATTGGGCTCCAAAATCACTGCAGATGGTGACTGCAGCCATAAAATTAAAAGATGCTTGCTCCTTGGAAGAAAAGCTATGACAAACCTAGACAGCATATTAAAAAGGAGAGACATTACTTTGCCAATAAAGGTCCTTAGAGTCAAACCTATGGTTTCTTCAGTACAGATGTGAGAGTTGGACTACAAAGAAGGCTGAGCACTGAAGAATTAATGCTTTTGAATTGTGGTGCTCTTGAGAGTCCCTTGGACAGCAAGGAGATCAAACCAGTTAATCCTAAAGGAAATCAATCCTGAATATTCATTGGAGGGACTGATGCTGAAGCTGAAGCTCCAATACTTTCACCATCTGATGTGAAGTGCCAAGTCACTGGAAAAGACTCTGATGCTGGAAAAGATTGACATGAGGAGAATAGTACAACAGAGCATGAGATGGTTGGATGGCATCATCGACCAATGGACTTGAGTTTGAGCAAACTCTGGGAGACAGTGAGGGCCAGGGAAGCCTGGAGTGCTGCAGCCCACAGGATCACAGAGTTGGACGTGACTAAGTCGACTGAAGAACAGCAACAGGTGCAATGTTGAGACAATGTTAAATGAGGAAGCTGAAGAATTTATCTAGATAATAATAATGGGAGGCTTTAATCATCCAAACACAAAGTAGTGAAAGTTGCTCAGTAGTGTCTGATTCTTTGTGACCCCATGGAATTCTGTCGATGGAACTCTCCAGGCCAGAATACTAGAATGGGTAGCTGGTTCCTTCTCCAGGGAATCTTCCCAGCCCAGGCATTGAACCCAGGTCTCCCACATTGCAGGTGGATTCTTTACCAGCTGAGCCACTAGGGAAACCCAAGAATGCTGGAGTGGATAGCCTATCCCTTCTCCAGTGGATCTTCCCAACCCAGGAATCAAACCAGGGTCTCCTGAATTGCAGGCAGATTCTCTACCAGCCGAGTTATCAAAACACAAAGTAACCAACTGTTCAGTCAGGATGGGAGATGGGGGTGGGGGTAGAAGGCTGGATGTTAATAAACTGAGGACCGCTGTCTAAATGCCACATGGAGGGAAAATGGAGAGAACTTTCATCCTAAACAGGATCAGAAATGGACCCTAGAGATTGCTGTGGGTGAGACTTTTGGCAAAAATTAATAACATAATTAAATTTCACATCCTCATGGGACAGGTGAAAACCAAGAATCCCATTCTATACACTCTAGATTTTTTTAAAGGGAAATGTGATAAATGCAGGCCCCATTTAGGAAACAATTGAAGGACTTTAAAAAGTCAATAACCCACAAGAAAGACTATATACTCTTTTGTTGCTGTTTGCTTTCCATGAAAAGCATTTAACCAAGGAACCAAAATAAGAATTAGAGGTAGGAGCTAAAAAGAGAACTTCTAGTTCCATATAAATTATCAGAGATAAAATAGGGCACTTCCCCTAAATTGGTAAGGGCGTTAATGTAAAGTAAATAAAGAAACCAATCAATTATAAATGAGAATAATAACTACAACAAAAACACTTTGAAGAGCACCTTACAAATGACTCTGAAACCAATAAAAGGAGGTTATTTTAACATGTCAAGGGAGGAAGTCACTCAAGAATAAGTGGAGTCCTTTGATCTTAGTGAGATAAAGGATTTGTTCAAGAATGGAAAGGAGCATATTTCACAGGCTGAATTATTTGCTGCAAATTAAGATACTGAAAGAGTAATATAGCGACTTCCTTTACTAGACTATCCACAAAAACGGGCAAGTTAGAATTATTCGACAGTGACCACGTAAACAGAACACTTCACGAAGTTGAACAGAATCAATGTGGACAAACCATAAGGACTGAGAAAGAATCTGCTCACTGAAAGGGCTGACTTGTATAACTGAAGGTGTGAAATGTGTAACTGTTACCCATTCTTACAAAAAGACTCAGAAGAGACCTGAGAAAAGATAATCCCAAACGAAGCTTACTTTGGCTTAAATATTCAGACTTTGAACCTCAATTATAGTCTCCTGATTTTGCCTGACTTAACTTAATGAAATGGCTATGTGATTAAATCTGATAAGAATTATATATAACCCTGTTCTTTCTGTTGTTTCTTATCTCTTTTGACATCAACTGCGCTGTGCTGTGCTTAGTCGCTCAGTTGTGTCTGACTCTTTGCAACCCCGTGAATTGTAACCCACCAGGCTCCTCTGTCCATGGGGATTCTCCAGGCAAGAATACTGCAGTGGGTTGCCATGTCCTCCTCCGGGGATCTTCCCAACACAGGGATCGAACCCAGGTCTCCCACATTGCAGGCATTGACATTAACTACTGCTTGTGACTTTCTTGGCCAATTACACTTAAAGTTACAACTTTAAAACAAACTGAAAGCCTGGCACATAATAAACATTCAGCAAGTGTTACCTGCTTTAAAATGAAATTTTTTCAGTAGATAAAAATATAAATACATAAAAATGAAATAAAATAAGTTACAGACTGTTTGTTTCTCCTTCTCCCCCGCCTTTATTTGCATTTTTTTTTAAATACTGAGATTTCCCTGGAATTCCATCAGCCATCTCCTGCTCCATCAGCAACAGTCCTCTGACAAAAGTTACTACTAATAAGGGGTCCCCAAACATGACCCTCATATATTCCTATAACTATCTTTGCTTGAGAGCTTGTATGGCTCAAACTTCTCCTGACATCTCAGAATAGCAACCCATTAGGAAGAATATTCAGGTCTTCTGTTTTCAAAGACTTTTTTTTTTTTAAAACAGATTCATTTCCTCTTGGCTAGAGCCCTCCCTGCAGTTTGACGATTACCTTCCTAAGGTTAGAAATCATTTCAAAGAGGATTCTGAACCCAGTCCTATGCTTCTGCCAAGGATTTTGATATCCATAGTTCTAAATCTCTCTTCTCTGTTACATGTCATTTTAACACACATTTTCTATTAAAACCTCAAGCTGGGTCATCGGATTAATGCTTTCCACCTCAGAGAGATCATTTGAAATGAGCTGCAGAAAAGTGCTTTACTAATCTCCTTCAGTTTGCTCCTACACTATGCCTCTGCTCTAGGTAATGGCCATTACCAAGACTCCCCTCTTCCATCTAAATTCAGAGCCTCCTCTCTGAGCCCCCACAGCTACTTGGCACGGCCCCTAACATGGCTTCTGTCACAGTGTATCAAACTTGGCCATTCAGTATCTCATGATCCCTACTAGACTAAGTTCTGTGAGGGCAACTTAGAATTTCTATCTTGTCCTTCACTGGACAAGACAATTGCCCTTAGAACAACGTCTGGAATAGAGTAAGTACTCAGCAATCATTTATGAAGTGAATGGAAGCTCTCATCCTTAGAATTCTCCCTCTACTTCTGTGAGCATCTCTGACATTTTTACTCTGAACTGGGCAATTGCCATTACCTATTAGCAGGATTTATTATTACCATTCATTTATGTTTCACTTCCTTTCCAGGTTTTGTGTTCTGCTAATAAGAGTGTGTATAAACATTTAAGTTCCTCTCAGGTTAAACTCTTTTCTCCACTCTTGAATTTCTTCCTTTCCCCCTGCTAATTACAGTAAGATCATCAAACCTAGATAGTACTGCTTCAATTATGACTCATGGACACCTCGTACACATTGCCAGTGATTACTTCAATAGCCATAAATCCTAACAAATAAATTATAAAACAATACTTTTGATATTCCACTCCTTTCAGTTCAGTTCAGTTCAGTCACTCAGTTGTGTCTGACTCTGTGACCCCATGGACTGCTGCATGCCAGCCCTCCCTGTCCATCACCAACTCCCAGAGCTTACTCAGACTCATGTCCATTGAGTCACTGATGCCATCCAACCATCTCATCCTCTGTCATCCCCTTCTTCTCCCACCTTCAGTCTTTCCCAAATGAGTCTTTTCAAATGAGTCAGCTCTTAGAATCAGGTGGCCAAAGTATTGGAGTTTCAGCTTTAACATCAGTCCTTCTAATGAATATTGAAGACTGATTTCCTTTAGGATTGACTGGTTGGATCTCCTTGCAGTCCAAGGGACTCTCAAGAGTCTTCTCCAACACCACAGTTCAAAAGCATCAATTCTTCAGTGCTCGGCTTTCTTTATAGTCCAACTCTCACATCCATACATGACTACTGGAAAAACCATAGCCTTGATTAGATGAACCTTTGTCAGCTAAGTATCATCTCTGCTTCTAATATGCTGTCTAGGTTGGTCATAACTTTTCTCCCATGGAGTAAGTGTCCTTTAATTTCATGGCTGCTGTCACCATCTGCAGTGATTTTAGAGCCCCCCAAAATAAAGTCTCCCACTGTTTCCATTGTTAGTCCATCTATTTGCCATGAAATGATGGGACTGGATGCCATAATCTTTGTTTTCTGAATTTTGAGCTTTAAGCCAACTTTTTCACTCTCCTCTTTTACTTTCATCAAGAGGCTCTTTAGTTCATTTTCTGCCACTCCTTTACATTCCAGTTTTTCTAAGTAGAAACTTCCTTTCTTATGAGTTTTTCTGTTACTATGTCATAGTCACTTACAGAACACTATGCCAGTGGGTCTCCAACTAGAGTGTGCATTAAAATCACGTAGAAGGCTTCTAATCAATACAACACAACAAAATTATTGGATCTTACCCTGAGAGTGTCTGATTCAGTAAGTTTGCTGTGAGTGCTGGGAATGTACATTTTAAACAGGGTCAAGGAGGATGCTGATGCTTTTGCCTAAGGACCACAACTTAGAATCACTGTACTATGTCATTAAATAACAAACCCCCAAACAATATAAGAAAATGTAGTTAATAAGTATTCCATGTATGAAAGTAATTACTTGCTGTGATTGGTTATGACCAAATGAGTAACATCATTCCAGGATGTCAATTCAGTGTGACACTACAACTCAAATGATCAGCCAGTTGTTGAATACAATTCAAAAGAAATGTATTTTTTCTTTCCATAAAACTTTATGTATCTTTTGTTACTGAAATTCAAGAAAGTTACAATGGAAAAAATTTCAAGAAAGAACAGCTAGCCTGATTGAAAGCAGGAATTTCACCAGACAGAAAGCTGCTTTCTAAGGCCAAATGAAAGGGGCAGATTTTTTTTGTTTGTTTGTTTCAGAATGGTAGAGCTAAGAAGTAGGACAATAATAACTTCTAACATCAACAACTGTATACATAGAGTGATCACTCAATTTTTAAATATTGGAATGCAGAAGGTCCTGTGAAACTTGAGCTTGGGGAAGTTTATGAAAAAGGTGCTACTTCATTCAGTGAGTGTAATTTGTGGTACCCCCAACCCCTGAGGGGGCTTCCCAGGAGGCGCTAGTGGTAAAGAACCCACCTGCCGTTGCAGGAGATGTAAGAGACAAGAGTCCAATCCTTAGGTCGGGAAGATCCCCTGGAGGAGGGCACGACAACCCACTCCAGTATTCTTGCCTGGAGAATCCCATGGACAGAGGAGTCTGGCAGGCTCCAGTCCATAGGATCACAAAGAGTCAGACACAACGGAAGTGACTTAGCACAGCACAGCACAGCACAACTCCTGAGGGGGCTTCCCTGGCTCAGAGGTGAAGAATCTGCCTGCAATGCAGGAGAAGCAGGTTTGATCCCTGGATCAGGAAGATCCCATGGAGAAGGAAATAGCAACCCACTGTGGAATTCTTGTTTGGGAAATCCCATGAACAGAGGAACTTAGCAGGTTATCGCCCATGGGGTTGCAGGAGTCTGACAAGACTTAGTGATTAAACCACCACCACCAGAACCCCTGAGAATGATGTGAGTGAGGAAAATAAAGAAAATCAAAATGTGTTTTTGTCAAGTGGATGAATAAAACCATAAATTGTTAGTTTTTCATTGTTCACAGAAGGGAGGGCCACTTACCTCCCTATCACATATCCCTGGTGCTGCCTTTGGTAAAAAGTATATGGTAAAAACTCCCTGAGATCTGTCTTATAATTCGGTTCTAATCCTTAAGGCCACATAAGTGATTTGAGACCTTTAGACTTCATGTGATCATTTCACCTTGGAATATGGCCCGTGATCCAAGTTCAAGACCAGTAACTAAAATATTAAAGTGAGTGAATAATAATCCCATTTATTCACTCATGCATGTGGTGGATTTAAGAAAGTCTTCCCTAGGCATGATCCCTGTGTGAATTTTAGGACAGATCTGTCATCTAGGGCCAAGGCACAGACAGATAAAACATAAGACACAGAAGGGAAAAAGAATGAGAGACAAACTATGGTTTAAAGCAAGTTTACAAAGCAAAAGCTTGCAGAGTGAGGCAGGTGTATGTGTTAGGTATGTTAGTCACTTAGTCATGTCCAACTCTTTGCAACCCCATGGACCGTAGCCTGCCAGGCTCCTCTATTCATGGAATTCTCCAGGCAAAAATATCGGAGTGGGTTGAATGTAGAAAGGAGTATAGCAGACAATAAGGCACTAAAAAGAAGTAGGGTCCATGTTGTTACTGAGTTGTAACCCATTACTGCAATGTGGGAATGCAAATAGATCACATCTCATAAAATTTTACTAATCTAGAAATCTGATTTTTTGTGAGAATTTGTCATTTTAAAAATAAATCTCTGTGGGCCAAGCTAAACATATCTGTAAATCAGATATGGGCCACAGATATATCCCTTGGCTAACATGGTCAATTCCCATCCTGAAATCTCCCTAGCTCCTTCTCAGAACTGTGCTATGTGATCACTGTGAAGTCCAAGGGAAGCTGGGAACTGTAGAGTTGTTTTTTTTAGCAGAGTACATTGTTGTCATGGATAAAATCTGGATTCCATGACTAAAAAAGAAAGGAGGCCACATATCCTAAGAGGAAATATGCCCCATACTTTGAAACACTAGGTCCGAGAGAATTCCAGAGACATTCTCCCAGCTCTTGAATGATTTTTGGAGGTCTCCAGGTCAATCTGTTAGTCTGAGTATAAAGTGACTTGAACTGTTTTATTATAGAACTACATTAAATTAAAGGACAAATTATTGTGCCAAATGTGGCCATTTTCAATATAGCACAGATTTTTGTAAAGTAGAGAAATGGGAAAGAAAAGCTATGCTAAAAATTCCAGGCACACAAATTAAAACTTGAATCCCTGCGTTTGCTGGGACTTTCTTGAGATGACAGATGTACTTCTCTGTCATTGCCCCAGTTTCAAGGCAAGCAAAAGTCTGAGAAGTCATTAGATTTAAATTACTTTGGGAAATATCTTTGCAGTCAAAACCTATATGCACCAAGTACACATTTCTCATTTTCATGTCAATGACTGTCTTATTTGAAGAGTCTATTGTGCTAATTTTAAAACCCAGAAAGAAAAGGCAGTGATCTATTAGTAATGATGCAATGATCTTGGGTAAGGATTGATTAAGCTCTCAGGACTACTTTACTTTTTCCTGATTTTAGATTTTCTAACTTCACCTTAAACAACATAATCATAATGCATCTAACTGAGACACTAAGAACACCAATTTCAGGCTTTCTATACTTTCAAGAGATCTTGGATTCACTGTTTATTTCACCTAGACTTCATTTTCTTCAGATTTTATGATAATCAAATGTGTACTTATCCTTATATGCCATTCACTGGGAAGAAAGAGAAGTCATTTGCTTCCATTTTTTATTAATTTCTAGATTTGTTTACTTTTTAATTTTGTGGGGCTTTTTTTTTTGTTTTTGGTACCTATGTGAAGTTTTCTTGATTTAACATCTCTAGTTCTCAAGATTTTCCAGCACTAATGATGTCTGAGGAGTTTGTCAATAGCAACACAAATCTGCATTTGAACATTAAATCCTTGGTGCTAAAATTGTTTACTCCAGGCCATATGACCAACTCTTCCTGTGCCTTCATCTATTTTTGTCAAAGAGGGCTGCCAGCTTTTGTAGGGCCAATATTTGTGTTTCAATCTAGCCAAGTCTCTTAGGAGTTCATCCTTCATTAGCCTTCCAGTAAGAACTGTCAAGGCTCTGCCTTTTCCTACAGCTTTAGGGAATGACTTTTCCTCCTCTCCATATTCCAAAGCAGAAATCAGATGAAAATTATTTTTTCTTTGTCAATCCAGAAGTTTCACTTATATTAGCCTTCAGAAACACATGCTATTCTTGTGACTCAGTCCTTTTTGTAGACTTTTAAGTTCATGGTTCAAGATATAAAACACTCCTCCATTTTGGACAGGCATTGATTTGGGCTGGATATATGAGAATTACAGCTTCTGGGGTTTATCCAGTTGTGTGTAAAACTCTTCTCATGCCACCAGAAGTTCAGAGGTAGGCTGACACAGCAGCTGTGCAAGATCATTGCAGCAGGTCAGGGTCTTCTGAAAAGCAGACTCTGCAATGGAGACTGAATGCTGAGCAGTTCTATTGGGATTAACATCTTTGGGGTAAGGAAAAGGCAACAGAATTAGGTAAAAGGAAGAAGCTGGGCCATGATGTGGTCACAACAAGTCTTCAACAATCATATGGGGAGCTCTAAAGCAGGCCCTTCGGAGTTTTCTGTGCTGGAACAAGAGAGCAGGGCTTTATATCCTCTTATCAACCAGCATCATTGGATGCTGGCTAACCATCAGAAGGGCGTGAGATGCAGTGTGGGGTGTCTGTCTCCAGGTAAGGACAATTTCCAGTGAGGGCTAACAGGTGAGGGACACCTGCTATCAAGAGTCTCAGCAGCAGGGATCAAAGACTAGTTCTGAGGGGAGTTTATGCTGTTACAGCACAATATCCACCACAGATGTCAATGGCCCAGACTCCTTTTTCCTTTCTGCTCTGCCACTCTAAGCATGTGGCTTTCGTGTTCATGACTGGTTCATGATCTCAAGATGGCTATTTCACCCCAGTCTTATTTCTATACTCTGAGTAAGAGCAAGAAGGAAGCCAAAAGGAGGAAAATGTAGCACCTATATCAGAAAAGCAACTATTTCCCAGAAATGTTCAACAATCTTCTATTATGTCTCACTGGAAACCATTGTCATATGACTATTCTAGCTGCAAACAATGCTGAAAAATGTGTTTTAGCCAGACACACTACTGCCTTGACCAAAATCATAGATCAGAGGTTTTTTAAGGAAAAGAAGAAAATAGATATTGACATTAGCAACTAATATTTCTCCCAAACTATTTGATTTTCAAGAAGACTTAACTTCCATTGTTAAGCAGTTCATGACTCCTCAAGGAATTTTTTTCATATTTTGTTACAAGAACTCACTTCTCTATCTTAATAGTGTACTAGTTATACTACTACCTCTCTCTGTAGTCACGGGAGGTTAGACTTCTTTTTCTAATAGTCATGTTTATCTCAAAATACTAACTCTAAAACTTCTTTCTGTATGCTCCATCACTTTTCTCTTTTACACTTTCTCTCTCTTATGCATCCATGTATACAGACATACACAATTTCACTATTCCTGTGCTGTTAGAAGAGATGGTAACAATCATCCTTAGCTTCTTGTCAGAGCTGCATCAAATTAAGGTACATCTAGAGATAAGGAAGAAGAAAGACCTTGTCAAAAGAAACACACAAACAACAGAGGTATAACAAGTGCAAGATAGGAAAACCTGCCAAAGAAGAATTTACCAGGATTAGGACTGCCAGATTTAGCAAATCAAAATAGAAGATACCCAGTTAAGTTAGAATTTCAAATAAACAGAGAATAATTTTTAGTATAAGCAATGCACTTAGTGTTTGTATCCCCCTGAAATGTGTATGTTAAATCCTGATAACCAATGTGATGGGATTTAGAGGTGGGGGTCTTTGGAGGTGATTAGGTTACAAGGATAGAGCTCGCCTCATGAATGAGGTTGTGGTGGTGGTGGTTTAGTCGATAAGTCGTGTCTGATCTTGTGATCCCATGCACTGTAGCCTGTCAGGCTCCTCTGTCCATGGGATTCTCCAGGCAAGAATACTGGAGTGGGTTGCCATTTCCTTCTCCAGGGGATCTTCCCGACCCAGGGATCAAACCTGGGTCTCCTGAATTGCAGGCAGATGATTTACCAACTGAGCTAGACTCTAGAGCGCTCCCTTGCCTCTTCTGCCAAATGGGGTTACAATGAAAAGATGTTCATACCTGAACCAGGAAGTGGGCTATCACTAGTCACTGATTCTGCCAGTGTCTTGATCTTAGACTTTGCAGTCTCCAGAATTGTGAGAAATAAGTGTCTGTTGTTTAAGCCACCTAATCTATGATATTCTGTTATAGTAGTCCAAACAAAAGCAATATCCCTAATATGTTTGGGACATACTGAAAGTTTGTTTACTGTTTATCTGAAATTCAAGTTTAACTGGATATCCTGGATTTTATCAGGCCACCCTAACTAGGAGTAGTGTCACTATCACATGGTTAGAGTCTGTCACTGTGCCCATTTCCATACTGACTTCCAAGCCACTGACTTTACTCCTCCCTTGGAACTATCCCACAAACCTCTAACCTTAGAACCACTGTCCAATATCTCTGGAGACTTGCCAATTAATCAGTTAAATATAAGCTCTATTTTGCAACATATTACATTTTTAATATTTCTTGGAGCACAGATTCTCTAGGCTATATGGATATTTTTCAAGTGGGTCGCTGAATCCACTGAAATTATATGAAAAATTTTGTGTTTAGGCTTATGTACATTTTTCTGGGGAGGAGGCCCATAGCTTTCATCTCACTCTAAAAGGAGCTATAGACTCAAAATAGTTCATTCCCAAGCAGAGGGCACTGAGAAAACACCAGGCAGTCTGTTAATCTTTCCTGCTTATTCTATTTAGGGACAGAAGAAATATCAGTCATGGAACAAATGCGTTAGAACTTTTCTGTATAGGGAAATTTGGGGCAAATAGGAGAAATTTCCATTTCTTTATCAGTCCAAAATCAATGACAGAGTTAGACATTAGTCAGAAAGATTTTTCAGCAAAGCCTCTTAATTTCAGAAATCACCCACACTGGTTTCTCAGCACCTCTGTGGGTGAAGTTTCTCTCCTTTAACTGCCAAGCTGTTGCAAAGGATAGATATTAGGGGCCACCACACTCCCTGATTGACCCCTAGTCTTTGGAGGAGCAAATTAAGGAGTTTATTTGTGGTCAAGTCCTGTAGACATGACTTTGTCATTACTTCTTTCTCTTCAGTGTCTTATCTGTTCAGGATGCTTGACAGTGAAGACCTCCTATTATGATTCTTGGCTTCTCATTTGGGTTTCTGTTTATATATATATATATATATATATATATATATATATAGGATATGCTACAAACTAGCAAGCATAGCATATCCTATAAAAAAAAAAACAGAAACCCAAATGAGAAGCCAAGAATCATAATAGGAGGTCTTCACTGTCAAGCACCCTGAATAGATAAGACACTGAATATGCTACAAACTAGCAAGCATAGCAGAGAAGGCAATGGCACCCCACTCCAGTACTCTTGCCTGGAAAATCCCATGGATGGAGGAGCCTGGTAGGCTGCGGGGTCGCTAAGAGTCGGAAATGACTGAGCGACTTCACTTTCACTCTTCACTTTCATACATTGGAGAAGGAAACGGCAACCCACTCCAGTGTTCTTGCCTGGAGAATCCCAGGGATGGGGGAGCCTAGTGGGCTGCTGTCTATGGGGTCACACAGAGTCAGACATGACTGAAGTGACTTAGCAGCAGCAGCAGCAGCAGCAGCAAGCATAGAGACAGTCTTGGGATCTAATGTCTAAAAGCAGAATATTCCATGCTTCTTCACGCTCCCTTCAGCTTCCAGGGCATGGCATGGTCTAACCCTTGAAGTCTTGTTCTCTCCTAACAAGTTTCCTGAATTCATGTGCTCATAAGTGACATATTCCCTGTACCATAGCAAATTGGCAGGAAAACCCCCAGACAGATCTTCAGGATTCTCCAATGGTCCCTGGCATAACACTATTAACTACATCCCAGAGTGGGTTATGTCCAATATACTATGAGTATCTTGAAGGAACCATGTCTTATTTGACTCTCCCCCAACTCCTACCTAACCCCGGATCTGGTTTAGTGCCATAAATAAAGCAAGGAGACACAAATGCTTGTTTACTTATTGAATGAAGGATGGATGGATGCATAAATTAATGCATGAGTGAAAGCTGTATAAGTCTGCAAGAAACAGGCTTCAGATACCTTATATACATGCCAGCATGTTCAGTTGTGTCTGAGTCTTTGCAACCCCACAGACTGTAGCCCCTCCAGGCTCCTCTGTCTATGGAATTTCCCAGGCAAGAATACTAGAGTGGTTTGCCATTTCCTTCTCCAGGGGATCTTCCCAACCAGGAGATTGAATCCATGTCTCTTGTGCCTCCTGCATTGCCCACAGATTCTTTACCACTAAGCCCTTGGGAATTTCTCTCAGATACCTTTGGGAAGGACTAATATCAATCTCCCTGTTCTAAATGCAGGTTTCTCCCCTGAGGAGTAAATGCAGAATTATTTCATTCCTCTCCAGCCTCTGGAAAGAGGAAGCATATTTAAAATTTGTATTCTACTTCTGAGCGATTTTGTTATCTTTTCTTTTGAATATTCTGGTGAATTGATTTGGGAAAGAAAAAGAGAAGACAGTTTCCAAAATCCTAGATCCACCTAAAAACATAGCCCATCAGGGTCACTAACTTAGGATCAGGGATCAGAAAAGACTTCTGGGAGGCTCCCAGATGGATAAGTTTAAGTAAACAGGATAACAAGTGTTGGAGCAGAAGGTAAAATCTGTGTTCTAAGCAGAGAAACCCTATACAGGTGTATAGTCTAAGGATGAGAGGCTCCTTGGCACATTTGACATAGAACATAGAACAGAGAGCCAAATTAAGAAGTACCACAGTTAGACATGGGCAATTCCTTAAGCACCCCTACTCCTATCCCTATCACCCTGAGCCCAACCTGGAGCCATGACTCAAGAGCCTATGCTTTGGAGGGCCTTTTTCAAAAATTTCCAAGTCCTTCTCTAGTGTTTTGAACTAGTTGAGTATGACAGTATCAGAGCCCAGACTAGGACCTGCACAGATTCTCTGTGTCTCTCCTTCATGTGGCTCTTAATCTTCTACCCCATGGTTTGGGGTTGACCAGATGCCCCAGGACTCATACTGTGGGATTTTCCTGGGACCCAAGAGCCAAGTAATGGCTCCAGAATGTCAGCCTGGCAAGCAGATTGCTCCTGCTAGAAGATGCAGTATTTCTTATGTGAGATCACGTGAGCTTAGGTCATCAGAATGGTGATGACAAACTCATTTTGGATGACTTAAACTGTTTATATAGAGATCCCAGAAGGAGTATTTGCCCAGAGTCTGCACACTCTAAGGGCAGCTTTGTTAAGGAATTTGGACTTAATGCCAAAAGAGAGAGAAAAGATCAAACTATATTACCCCAAAGATCCTTTTGTCTAAATCTTTTTGAATTAAAACTTTTTTATTGCAGTAAAATATACATAACATAAAATTTACCATTTTAAAGTATACAGTTTAGTGGTATCAACATTCTTGTGCAACCATTAAACTCTCCTTTGATATAGTAAGAAACTAAAACTCACTTGTCCATGGTCACACAGGTGGTCCCTGAAAGAGCCCTGCACTGAGGAGTCAGTGCTTTCCCACTCTTCCAGTTCATTCATTTTAAGGGTAAGGAAACTGAATGCAGAAGGCAGAGTAATCTTACCCAAGTCAGAAGTAGGACTAGTGAGATCTCCAGGTTAGTGTTCTGCTTCCTCCACCTCCCTACTTCAGGTTGCCCTCACCATTTTCCTTCCCTACTTCTTTCCACCAGGAATTCCAAGCCTTCTTGCACCAAAAATGTGAGTTTCTCACAGCCAATTATCACCTAAAACGATTTTCTAAATTGGTACTTGGGGGCGTCAAATCCATTGGCTGCAATATGTCTTCACACCAGACTTCAGTAGTTTGTCAGTTATGGATTAAAGAAACTACTGCCATGCTTTCCCTTCACTGCTAAAGTTCTTCATGCATTGTTTTTGGCTGTAAATCAAGTTTAAGGAATAGGAAGCATAATTTAGGTCATTTCCAATGTACTATAGACACTGAAATTAGTTTGCTTAAAAATATGGTCATTTAAAAGTGTCTGGCACATAGTAGGTGATGAGTAAGTATTTGCTGAAAAGTGAATGCAGGTATTTTTCATCGGGTTTTTTCCTCCACTTACCAATTAAGGTATAATTTATATGCAGGACAATTTATCCTTTTAAACTGTATACAGTTCTGAGAGATAAGACAAGCATTTACAGTCATGTAACCACTACAACAATCAAGATATATAATAGGTCTCCCATCCTCCAAATTCCCCCTTGCCCCTTTATAGTCAAGCCCTTCCCCTGGCCTCTCTAGCCCTTCCCCTGACCTCTCATTTATGCAAGAATGTTATAAATGAAATCATATATTATGTAGCCTTTTGACTGTGGCTCACTTCACTTAGCATAATGTTCTGTAGGTTCTTTTATGTTGATGCATATGAGCTGCAACAGCAGCTCATTCCTGCTGTATGTTGTATCGTTGTATATTATATTGTAGTTTATCCATGTCCCAGTTGAAAGGTATTTGGGCTGTTTCAGATTTCATTATGCACTGAACTTTAATTTGTTTTTATTTAAATGTTTATCAAGCGTCTGGAGCAATGAGAAGAAGGCATCCTCAAACCTTTAGCTCATATTAGTTTACTTGTTTGTTGTGATATGTATTGAAACTGGTAAAGACATTAGAGTTAAGACCAAGTGTAAGAAGAGCTTCCTGATAGCAAAATAAGAGACATAATGCAAAACATAATTGCAGATACTGAGAGTTGTCTGACCCTCATCCTGTATCAACTTTGGAAACTTGGTGAGCGTTTATCCTTTTTCTGACCAACTTGCATCTTGTGAATGGGAATATCCTGCCCTCATACTGGGAGAAACACATTATCAGACCTGCCCACTTCCCATCTATCTTTGTGGCCATGGCAAGTCAGATGACTTCAGGTCCACCAATCAAATGTCATGCAGGACACTTTGGTTTGTAAAAGAACAAAGGGGATCTGTTTTCTGGGGAGGGTGGCAGTGAAGATGTTTGGTTTCTGGGAGCAGTAAGATGGCATTCTGGCACCAGTGCTCAGCATGGCCAATGCTATCTATGGTGTCTGTGGCCGGTAGCAACACTGGCTAAAGAGGCCATTTGTTGCAACTAAGAGCACTACTATCTCAGTAGAGAGGGACAGTAACTGAGCTTTCTCTTCTACCAAACAGATAAAAATTTCTCACCTATTTGTGAATAACTGTTGAGGATATTTCCCTGTAATTGCACACAGTAGTCTCTCTCTCTTTTTTTTTAAGATTTGCCTAAAAACTTGCATTTAAGTTTTATGAATTGCTGGGCTTCCCCTACAAATGCATTTTTTATCTTACAGGTATCATGAGTCAAGAAGTTGATTTGATGGTGGTTATTTTATAGGCTGTTATATCAGAGCCAAATGTGTGGCAGTCAGCAGTCACAGAGACCTTAAGACATGTATTTTGTATTCTAAATTACTTGTACTTTTATTTTTAAACTTTTGAAAAACTCTTGTTTCTGGTTTCCTCACTTTTAAAAGTTTATGTGATAAGGAAAAATGGAGCACTATCTAAGCTCCCAGAAAACTCCTTTATATGTCATGAATATACAGGCATGCTTTGTTTTATTGCATTTTGCAGATTTTGCATTGTTCACAAATTGAAGATTTGTGACAACTCTGCATCAAAACAAATCTACTGGTGCAGTTTTTCATCAGCATTTGCTCACTTTTTGTCTCTATGTCACATTTTGGTAATTTGCACAATCTTTGAAACATTCTCATTATTATTACAATTGTTATGGTGATATATATAACAATTTTTACAATTGTTATGGTGAATTAATGACTTTTGATGTTACTGCTGTGTTACCATATGACTTGTTGAAGGCTTGGATGACGGTTGGCATTTTTAGCAATAAAGAATTTTTAAATTAAGACATGTACATTGTTTTTGAGATGTAATGTTATTGCTCACTTACTAGACTACAGTATATATTGTTGTGTAAACATTACTTTTACATGCACTGGGAAACCAAAATATTTTTGTGACTCACTTTATTGAAATATTGAGGTGGTCAGGGACCAAATCTGCACTATCTCTGTGGCCTACCTGTCTCTCTCTCTCTGTATACAGTCCATAGAGTCAGACATGACTAAAGCGACTGAGCAAAGCACATATATATATATATGTATATATATAAATGCTGCTGTTGCTGCTAAGTCACTTCAGTCGTGTCTGACTCTGTGTGACCCCATAGATGGCAGCCCACCAGGCTCCCTTGTCCCTGGGATTCTCCAGGCAAGAACACTGGAGTGGGTTGCCATTTCCTTCTCCAATGCATGAAAATGAAAAGTGAAAGTTAAGTCACTCAGTTGTGTCTGACTCCTAGCGACTCCATGGACTGAAGCCTACCAAGCTGCTCCGTCCATGGGATTTTCCAGGCAAAAGAGTACTGGAGTGGGGTGCCATTGCCTTCAGTCGTGTTCGACTCTTTGCGACCCCATGGACTGTAGCCCACCAGGCTCCTCCATCCATGGAATTCTCTAGGCAAGAGTACTGGAGTGGGTTGCCATTTCCTTCTACAGAGGATCTTCCCGACCCGGGGATTGAACCCGGGTCTCCCACATTGCAGGCAGATGCTTGACCATCTGAGCTACCAGGGAATCCCGTATATATGTATGTATGTATATAATTTGTTGTTGTTCTTGAGTTGCTAAGTCCTGTCTGACTCTTTATGACCCAGTGGACTGTAACTTACCAAGCTCCTCTGTCCATTAGATTTCCCAGATAAGAATACTGGAGTGGGGTTGCCATTTCCTTTTCCAGGGAATCTTTCTGACCCAGGGATTGAAATTGCATCTTCTGCTTGGCAGGCAAATTCTTTACCACTGAGCTACCTGAGAAGCCCTATATATCTCTATATGTAACTGGTGAGAAATTTCAAACTGTACAGAAAGGTACAAAAGTGAAAATAAAAGCTTTTTGCCTCAGTGCACCAGCTAAATTTATATATATATATTTTTTTAAAAAAAGCTTGTTGCCTTTACTAAAACTCATTCTCCCAAAGATAACTGCATTTCCTTCAAGGGAAAAAAAGTGCATCTGTGAGCATTTAAGATTACATTTGCTTAAATTTACACAAAAGATATGCTGTACATAATTTTCTGTACCCTTTTTTTTTCACCTAATAATATGTCTAAGAGATCTTTTGATATCAGCATATATAGAGGGTGCAGAAGGAAATGGCAACCCACTCCAGTGTTCTTGCCTGGAGAATTCCTTGGACAGAGGAGCCTGGTGGGCCATAGTCCACGGGATTGCGAAGAGTCAGACACCACTGAGGGTCTGAGCACGCATAGAGGCAGCACTTCTTTTTAAATATCTCCCTAATAGTCTATCTTGTTAATGTACATAATTAACTTAACTGGTCCTCTAAAGGATGAACACTTTGGTTTTCTACAGTCTTTCACTATTATAAAAAATTTTGCAATGAATGACCACAAACCTATATCTTGGTGAAATTTTGCAAGTAAATTCCTAGGATTGAAATTGAGAGACAAGTTGTTATAAGACTTGAAAGATTTGATAGATGTTGCTAAATTGTCCTCCAGGAAACTAGCAGAAAATTAATATACTATATGCAAATTAATATGCTATATGCAAATTGATATGCTACTATCTTATATGTATTTTATCAGTATTTCCATTTCCATGTATTCTCATCATCACTGGATATCATCAAGCATTTAAATTTTTACCAATAGGAGAAAATGGTACCTCTTGTCTTAATTTCCATTTATTTAATTATAATTTTCAGATTATAATTATAATCTTCATTTATTTAAAAAATCTTTAGATGAATCTATTTCTGGAACCTATTTTAATGCCTTTTTGAATTAATATGGTCTGTAAAAACCTATATGTATTCCATGTCTTTAGAACATTTAAAAAGCGCTGTCCTGTCTCTAAATCAGTGGTGTGCCATCTTGACTGCACACTTGAAACACCTGGGTTGCTTTTTAAAAATACCTTTGCCTGGGCCTTATCCCAGACCAATTAAGTCAGAATCTCTGGGAGTGGGGCCTAGCTTTGACATTTTTAAAAAGCTTCTCGGGTGATTCACAAGCACAACCAAGGCTGAACACCACTGTTCTAAATGCATTATAATGGACTTTACAAATAAATACTATGTTTAAAAGGTTTAAGGCTCAAGTCCTGGATGGTAATAGCTGAATGTTTAAAACAAAACATTTTCTAAACTGCACTTTTTTCAAACAGGGTCTGATATTCCTGATGGTGAAGGGACAGCCTCCTTGCTCAGCCTCCATTTCACTGTATACCAATCTGTATAGCCAGTATTTCAGGAGGAAATGACAAACTCATACGTTACAAATTAATAATTGATGTGACCAGACCACAGAGACTCACTAGCAGAATGGTGATTAATATCTTTATGATCAAAGGTGTAAGAATACCTTCCTGTTGAGTTATGACTGTAATTGGCTCACCATCCATGGAGTAAAAGAAAAGATTATCATAAAGAAAGAAAGCCACCGCCACCTCATGTGAAGAAGGCCCTTTAAAGTTTACTTGTCACTCTTCAGCTTCCCTGGTTCCTGTGACAAGTGTGTCACAAGCTGTCTTTTTTTCACTAGAGCTAAACCAGCAAATACTTAATAGGAGAAAAACTGTCTAGGAAATGATCCTGTTTATTGATTCAACTTGAATTTTCTATGATATCAGGAAAGATCAGGAAAAGTAGTAACAGTAACTGTTTTACAAAATTTCTAAATGTATTTGCATTTAAAAATGCAAAATCAGATAATGTGAGTGGGAAAAGAATTTTTTAATTCTCGTAATTTAGATGCTTTTGATTTCCAGACTCATACTAATGTCTGTTTTCTCCCATTCTCCAAAGGAACCAGATTACATTTTCAAAAATTGTTAATAGCAATGATTAGAACATAGAGATCTTTTAAAAATACATTGAAGGATTAAAAACTAATAATCACTACTAACTAACTCTGCTGCTGCTGCTGCTAAGTCACTTCAGTCGCGTCCGACTCTGTGTGACCCCATAGACGGCAGCCCACCAGGCTCCCCCGTCCCTGGGATTCTCTAGGCACGAACAATGGAGTGGGTTGCCATTTCCTTCTCCAATGCAGGAAAGTGAAAAGTGAGAGTGAAGTCGCTCAGCCGTGTCCGACTCCTAGCGAACCCATGGACTGCAGCCCACCAGGCTCCTCCGTCCATGGGATCCTCCAGGCAAGAGCACTGGAGTGGGGTGCCATTGCCTTCTCCCTAACTAACTCTAACAATATAATGTTTTAAAGAAAATATTTGGAACTTTGGAACTTAGCTTCTCTCTTTAATTGAATTTATTCTCTTATGATTTGTGTACAGTATATTGCAAACATTTAAAGTGTTTAATTCGATGACTTTTTAACAGACACACTCCTGAAAACACCATAATCATGATAAAGAACTCCCTCACTCCCAAAAGTTTCCTTATGCAACTTTGCAGTCCCTGGCCTCCAGGTCACTTCCGACCTGTTTCCTGTCTCTATAGATTTGTATGAATGAAATGGTACAGTGTGTACTGTTTTTTGTGGCTTCATTTTACTCAGCATAATATCTATGAAACATATTCTCCTTTATTGCAGAGAGCTTCTCCACTGGTGGATGTGCTCCAGTTTCTTTTCCCATTTACCTGATGAATTTTGCAGTTGTTTCCAGTCTTGGGCTGCTGTGAATAATGCTTCTGTGAATATTCTGGGACTAGCACTTGTACGAAAAATAAACAATATGCTTTTAAGATGTTAATGTTAGTGTATATATCAAGCTGTAATGCACAAATATAGTTCTGTTGATTTGGGGAGGGGGACTTTATAAGCCTCTAATACTATGATTTCCATGAAATATGAGATGGCTTTCTACTCTCCCAGATTTCTCTGTCCCCAGACAAAATATCTTTCAGATTGTACACACACGGCTCTATTGGTGCCATTTATATCATGATGTACCATCTGCTCAACTGTGTGTGGCAATGAACGTCTTTAACCAGTTCTTTTTCAATGAGGCCAGAATATTTCCTCTTGCCTGTCCATTCCCTGATATTAATCATGATGAGTTCATCTTTTCAGAAGTCACTCCCATCATTATTCTGTCATGTTTAAGAAAATTCACTGGCACCCCTTGCCAGTTCTCCACCTGGCATGTAAAACTCTCCATGGATGGGTCTCCACACTAGGAAGCCAACACATTTCTCATAGCTCTCAGACATGATCCAGCTTCTCCACCATCTTCACAATGTCTCATAGGTGCTTTTCCTGACTCTGCTCTTACCCTGCCCAACTTCCTTCAAACTCTCTTATGATCCTCACTTCAGCATTTGACTTTGTGGAGTTAGTCCTTACTGAATTCCTAAAATCCTATTATGTTATGCTGTAATTCTAACACTCACTCTTCAGTTATTTCCCTTATATCTGTATAATCTCCTGAATTATATTTTGATCTCCCTTTATATAAATATAAAATGACAAATTTGGAAAATATATTGGTTCCTATATGGCCTCCTAAAGTCTTAATACTGTATAATTGTCATAATTGTCACAAACCAAACCATCTTTGACTTCACTCTGATCATGCAAATGATTTACTTCATTTAATGTGAGATCTCTTTATTGCCCAGTGCTTAGGTAAGCTGAACTAAACCTTAGCCACAAGCCAAACTCTGGCTCCCAGTTTTGAATTATTTAAACCTGCCCTTGGATGAAATAATAAGATGATGATTTTCACAAGAGTTTTTCAGAAGCAAAGGTCAGTGATGTAAACCTTTGGAGATCTTGATGGGCCCAGATCCAACACAGGTGCATCCAATAGTCAGGGAAAAGTTAGCAAGGGAAAGAAGGGAGATGCTGATTTCAACAATTCCTTTTAGCAGAGTGTATCAAACCTGAGTAGACTGAGAAGGCTATTTTTAAACACCCTTTACTTTGTGCCTGATTTATAGGCAGACACTAAAAATATTAATAAGTAAAACTGGTCCAGATCTATGAACATGATGAGCTTTCAATTTCTGGAGCCACAAGGTGACAGACTGCCATGAAGATGCCTACATTCTCATAATATCCTGAAGGGATCCAACTTTAAAGAAGAAAACATTGGTATTTAAAATCCCAGTTTGGCATTTAACTGTGTTAAATCATTCTGTTACACTGGCATCACTCAAATAGCCTTAAAAGGAATTAAAAAATAGATTGTATTACATATCACAGAAGCTTTAATACAAATGCTTTAAGTCCAAGGGAAATTATGCCCTATGCAAATTGTTTCCCTGGTATTGGCTTTCTTTTGGGTCTCTTAATCCCATCTTATATAGCTATATTGATATAGGTCAAAGGTTGATTTTAAAATGACTGTATTATCATGGCAAATGCAAGACAAACAGTGTCTGAAGTAGTGTATCAATGGGGGAAATTTAATCAAGGAAAACAAGAGCTGGCAAACAGAATTGTTCCCAAACCAATTTACCAACCTATTCTTGCCAGGAAAACCAGGTGCAGTCCTTAAGCACATAACTTGGGCATATCATTATAATAATTAAAAATAGAAATATCAAAAGTGTGGTATAGCTACTTGGAAAAAGTTTGGCAGTATTGAATAAAGATATAGGTACTTAAATGATCCAGCAATCCATCCCCAGACATAACTCTGCAGAAACACATGTTATGTGCACCAAAAGACTTAATATAAGAATCTTCATAGCAAGCAGCATTTCTTGTAATAATCTTTATGGAAACAGTCCAATGTCCATTAACAGGGAAATGGATAAATAACCTGTGATATTGTCTCACAATGGAATACCACACAAGAAAGACATTTTAGACATATTTTAGTATGTTTGTTACATTTAATTTTTTTAAGCAAGAAAAATGGGAATAATATGTTTTAGGTTTCTTGACAAGATTATTTTTGCCCTGTACATTGTCAAGGGAATTCAACAATAAATCTATTGCTGGATTTAATATGTGTGTGTATTTTTAAAATTGAAACACTACCCACTTTTTAAATTCTCACTGAAAATTTCTATTTATTCATATTCTCTAAGTGATTACATTTTCCAAACAAGAATTAATAGGCCAGAATTAAAACATGAATTTAAAAAAAAAATGAAAACTAGTGCTGTCTTTGATCCAAAGGGGGGGAAAAAGTGAAAATAATGTTTGGAAGCCACCACTGGAGCATTCCAAGGATTTACATTTCTAGACTGTTCAACAGAGACCAACCTGTGAGATCATGAGCTCTGTGTATGACCTTCTTTAGTTGACCATTCATCTCAAATCACCTAATCCACTATCTGCCCTTTCTCTTGTGGGGACCCAGCATGAGGGTATATGGATTACTTATCTAATCACAGGCCTTGGAGGGGAACACTCTGAGTCCCAGACCCAGGAGAGCTACCACCTTACTTAGCACCCATGGGTTACATTGACTCCATGTTCTCCTTTTCTCTCCAATAAATCGAGGTGATTATTTTAGTCTGTTTTGCTGTCTCAGTCGGAGAAAGCAATGGCAACCCACTCCAGTACTCTTGCCTGGAAAATCCCATGGATGGAGGAGCCTGGTGGGCTGCAGTCCATGGGGTCGCTAGGAGTTGGACACGACTGAGTGACTTCACTTTCACTCTTCATTTTCATGCATTGGAGAAGGAAATGGCAACCCACTCCAGTGTTCTTGCCTGAAGAATCCCAGGGACGGGGGAGCCTGGTGGGCTGAAGTCTATGGGGTCACACAGAGTTGGACACGACTGAAGCGACTTAACAGCAGAAGCAGCTATCTCAGTATATGGAAACATTATTTGAGGCCCAAAACAAAAAAAATTCCAATTGAAAATGTCTTCTTTTATGGGTAGATTTTAACACATTCATGAGAGAGAGTTTTATTTTTTAGCTTTTATGTTTCTGGCATTTTTCAAGGATTTTTAATTCTTGTATCCATTTAAAGAAACTGACTTCACTGGCTCTCTCCTTTCTTCTTATAGGTAGATTTCAACACTATAATGAAACTGTTTTGTTTTTTAGCTTTAGCTGGATTTTGGCATTTTTTCAAAGACTTTCATTATTTTATTCATTATCAAAGTGATAATGATCTCTCACTTTTCTTCCTACACTCCCTGGAATTTGGAATTACATTTGGTGGGTGAAAGAGAGTATATACCTGAGCAAGAGCAAAGGAGACAAAACAAGCACAGTACACAGTTTTATAGGTCAATGTACTTTCAGCTTGAAAAGACAACATAAGACCATAAAAAGTTGTCACTTTACAACTTAAAATGAGATTTTTGACTCTTTCTATATTTTTTTCCAGTGCTATTTATTTATGCATCAGACAGAGACACTTCTCCATTTCTTTCAAAATTAAAGTATTAATGTCAAGCTGGGAGAGATCCAAGGAAAATAGCTATGCAAAATGAATTCAGAGAAATTATAAGAAACCCTAATATTTTAATATAGAGAATCAAGATGTTTGATCTATAGAAAAATTCCAAAACAAACAGGCCTAGATTTTTCTATCTATAACCATTTTTGCATTAGAGACACCTTTGAGAGTCTATAGAAAGTTATGAATGGTACATCACCCCAGAAAAATGTGCATAGGCAAAAAATGTTCCATACGCTATCAGAGGATTCCCAGATAGGCCAAAGCCCATCCACCTATTTCAACCCTTCAACTAAACACCTGAAGCTCTAGAGTAATGGGGCCCTGGAGTTCATTTAGGCCTCAGAAATCTCCAAAAACACATACCTGTATCTGTTCCCTCAGTTTTGCACCTGCTTGTGCAACTCTGCTAGTCTCTTTACTTGCATTTTTCCCTGCGCACCTACTTATATCATCAGCTCACTGACTCTGAATTATAGTCCAGTTTTCCAAATCTGATTACTTCAGGTGATCATTGTCCTCGTAAGGGTATCTTTTAGGGTCAGCATCTCTCCTCTGAGCTAATTGGCTTTGACTACCTTTGACTTAGAAGAAGTGTCTCAGAAGGAGGCTGGGAATGGCTAATCTTCTGATATTTGTCCTGTCCTCCATTTTGCCCAAGGATCTCATGACACTATATAAACATAACCCCAAGTATATACCTATGAAGCTAGGATAATATGAGAATAAAATTTTATGCTGTGGACCACTATACACCAGTAGTGGGTCAATGGTAAATTTGAGAATAGAATTTGTCATATTGTTGATACATCTGAACATGATGCCTATGAACATTAGTGATACACAGAATGTGCTGAGAAGAACAATGTACGTGAGCTTTACCAAAAGTTTTTAAAACGTTATGCTGGTGATTCTATTACATCAGTGCAGGTTCATCAATGGTGACAAATTTATCATTCTTGTAATGAGAGAGGCTACACAGGTGTCGATGCAGGAGGTATATAGGAAATCTCAGTGCCTTTCTCTCAATTTAGCTGTGAACCTAAAACAGCTCTTAGGTTGTCTGCTCCCCCCATTTGAAAGATACTGGGGATTGCTGGTTGGAAGACACGGGGGTTTGCTCAGTTGAATGACACTGAGTGGTCTGGACTGAGTGTGAAAGGATGATCTACTGCCTTACTTCAATTCAGCTGCCTTAATAGAATTTGTTGAGATAAAAATAAATATATTACACAAAAGCTTTGCACTAAAGAAGAAGGACAAGCCTTCTCCCAGTCAATACTGGATTTCTCAGGCGACTAAAAATTTTACCGGAAATGCTGAAGACAGAGTCCTTGTACTATGCAGCGGTTCCATAGACCCACTCTTTCATTAAAAGACTTGATCATCCAGGGATCACATATAAGCATTGGCCATTCAGTGATCCAACCACCCATGGTGGTCTTAGACCACCAAAGGGAGTAACAAGACATGTAAGAGGGCTGAAATGACTCTAGGGTGATGCCTAGGGGAGTTAAGCTCACAAGAAGCACACTGGCCACCACACAATTTCATCAGCAGATTTTATCCTTGCAAATTCAACTTTAAAGTGGGAAATAGAGCCTCTCAAACAGAGAAATGAGAGGCGTCAGAAAGTTAACCTCCAACTCAGTCAGTTTTATGTATGTCCAAAACTTATTCATATAAGTACTTACTTAACTAGGAATTAAAGGAAAATCTTGCCATGAAAAAGGCCAAGATGGGTTCTTTTATTGCATACACAGTTGTTAGAGAAACCTGGCTTGATAAAACATCTTTTCAGAATTCTGACCCTGAGAGAACAAGTCCTTCTAGGAGAACTTGCTTTTTTCTCCCTGTGCCTTGAGATCAAGGCTCTCAGGAACATTTATTTTATCTAGACCATCTCTAATTCCTGAGAACCGGAAGGAAAAACAGGCGGGAAAGAAGCCTTTTAAAATTTAACTTATTCCAACTGTTACCTATAAACTAGTAGGTTTTATATTTGTAATACCTGTTTAATGACTAAGTTTTAAAATAAAGCATGAGATCTCTGGCTGTGTCTATCTACATATCTGTCAGTATGGTATTATTAAAATTAATTTGTGAATAAGCTTTAAATTGATTTAAAGGAAATTAAGTGTTTATACAAATGGTCAGAAATATAAAAGTAAACTAGCCAGAATGAATTTCAGGTTCATGTGGGAACAGGGAAATATTCAATATTAAATTAATATCTGGTATTAAAGTTTGTTGATTTAATTAATATAGACATATCTTTAGAGTCATCAATATTAAGTATCATATCTTTATTGTACTTAGGATTAATAAAAATCAAATAAGATCTTGTTATATTTGTTGCAAATTTGTCAGCAAGCAAACAAAACTTGGTAGATGAAATATTTTATAAATAAATGTAAATGAGATGAGTTTTTTTGAACTGTTTATGGAATAATTGTTTTAGGAGTGTCTACTTAAAAATAATCTCACTTGATATTTTTTAACTTGAAATTTTAGAATTGTGCTAAATTAAGTTAAATGATGGAAGTTTATTGAAGAGTTAGGTCATTTTCAAATAAAACAAGAGGCCAAAACATTAAGTACTGAACATTGTTTCAGGAAACAGGAAACTAAAGGCATTTAGGACTGTTAATAAATACATTTGGTGCCACACTGAGATATTTTCTATAAGAAAGAACTTGTTTTTAGAAATTATTGGTACTTATGCTTGCCAATCTCTAGAATGCTAATGTGAAAGGCAGTTCATAATTGCTTACTTCTTGGTATACACTGGAAATTAAGTTTTTTAAGAGTTGAAGATCCTAATTCAAACTTGTAATTAAAGTTATAACATTTCAGTATGCCAGGAAAACAGGACATGTGTTTCCTGTAAAAGAAAATATGAGGAATGGAACTGAATTTTGTTAAGGGAAAAGAAAGCAATTTTGTCCTAGAGCTGGTTGTTTCTAGATGGAAAAACTAATAGGAATACATAAAGTTATGGAAAGTTTGTGGAAAAAAGAACAAAAAGAAGAGAGTTTTGTGTATGGTCAAGATTGGCTAAGTTTAGAAAATATTTAGTTGAAGAAATAAATTTTAAAATAAACTGGTGCAAAACCTGAATTTGGTTTCTCTCTCTCTTCAGAGGAAAATGTTTTCTTAAAATGTTGATCTGCTTTGGATAACAGATAAATTTTCTTTTACCTTTAACTGGTAATCTGTTATAAATGTCTGTATTTTCCTTTGAAATCTTTTATTGTCAATTTGGTTAAATGAGTAAGTATTGTTTCACAGTGACCTATGATTCTATTTGACCAAGAATTTTAAACCTCTTTGATGTTTTTGACAAACTTCCCAAATCAAATCCTAATGAATTAATTTTGACCCTTAGCTAAACATGAGATGCTTCAAAGGGCCCCTGGAACATCCCAAAGAGAGATCTTAAACTAATTAGGTTGATTTGATATATTAAATTACATGGGGAACATTATCAAAGAGTAATAAATCTTCTTAGGTTATATTTTATGCATAATTTTTATTAATATAGATATTCTAGAAATTATATGAAATTTCTAAAAATCTACTATGTCCTGATAAATGTTACCAGTCATAATTCTAGCTATTATCTTAAACTATTATATGTTCAGTTCAGTTCAGTTGCTCAGTCGTGTCCGACTCTTTGTGACCCCATGAATCGCAGCACGCCAGGCCTCCCTGTCCATCACCATCTCCCGGAGTTCACTTAGACTCACGTCCATCGAGTCCGTGATGCCATCCAGCCATCTTATCCTCGGTCGTCCCCTTCTCCTCCTGCCCCCAATCCCTTCCAGCATTAGAGTCTTTTCCAATGAGTCAACTCTTCGCATGAGGTGGCCAAAGTATTGGAGTTTCAGCTTTAGCATCATTCCTTCCAAAGAAATCCCAGGGTTGATCTCCTTCAGAATGGACTGGTTGGATCCCCTTGCAGTCCAAGGGACTCTCAAGAGTCTTCTCCAACACCTCAGTTCAAACGCATCAATTCTTTGGCGCTCAGCCTTCTTCACAGTCCAACTCTCACATCCATACATAACTACAGGAAAAACCATAGCCTTGACTAGACGGACCTTAGTCTGCAAAGTAATGTCTCTGCTTTTGACTGAGAGAGTTAATTCTTAGGTAGTTTGATAAGGAGTCCAGGGCCCTCAAGGAAGAAGGGGTCCAGGGCCCTTGAGGAGGAGAAAAGAATCCAGGGCTCTTGAGCTCTCAAGGTGAAAGGGACAAACGTTTTTTTCCTACATTGCTTTGTCTTAGTCACATAAGACATTTTTTTCTTAAACTCTGATTTGTTATGACAACAATCTTTAAGACTAACTTTCTTTAAGCCCAGAGCTAATGATTACAAAACAAAACAACTCACCTTGTTCAAGGGTATGCTTTTCCTTAAGTTTTTCTTTATGTTTTTCTGAATTGATGATTATATAACAGCAATGTATCTTGCTCATGGACAAGTTTCTTCTCAACAAGTACCTCCTGACTAATCTTGCTATCTTGCTGTGGGAGTGGGTCTGGTAAGACCTTTCTATTGTTAGTTCTAATCTTGTTAATTTAAGACGTGTGTTGTGGAAGTGGATCTGGTAAAAGTATAAGGCCTTGATAAGACTAGTGAAGCAGAAGATATTAAGAAGAAGTGGCAAGAATACACAGAAGAACTGTACAAAAAAGATCTTCACAACCTGGATAATAACGATGGTGTGATCACTCATCTAGAGCCAGACATCTTGGAATGTGAAGTCAAGTGGGCCTTAGAAAGCATCACTACGAACAAAGCTAGTGGAGGTGATGGAATTCCAGTTGAGCTATTTCAAATCCTGAAAGATGATGCTGTGAAAGTGCTGCACGCAATATGCCAGCAAATTTGGAAAACTCAGCAGTGGCCACAGGACTGGAAAAGGTCAGTTTTCATTCCAATCCCAAAGAAAGGCAATGCCAAAGAATGCTCAAACTACCGCACAATTGCACTCATCTCACATGCTAGTAAAGTAATATTCAATATCCTCCAAGCCAGGCTTCAGCAATACGTGAACTGTGAACTCCCTGATGTTCAAGCTGGTTTTAGAAAAGGCAGAGGAACCAGAGATCAAATTGCCAACATCCTCTGGATCATGGAAAAAGCAAGAGAATTCCAGAAAAACATCTATTTCTGCTTTATTGACTATGCCAAAGCCTTTGACTGTGTGGATCACAATAAACTGTGGAAAATTCTGAAAGAGATGGGAATACCAGACCACCTGACCTGCCTCTTGAGAAACCTATATGCAGGTCAGGAAGCAACAGTTAGAACTGGATATGGAACAACAGACTGGTTCCAAATAGGAAAAGGAGTATGTCAAGGCTGTATATTGTCACCCTGCTTATTTAACTTCTATGCAGAGTACATCATGAGAAATGCTGGACTGGAAGAAGCACAAACTGGAATCAAGATTGCTGGGAGAAATATCAATAACCTCAGATATGTAGATGACACCACCCTTATGGCAGAAAGTGAAGAGGAACTAAAAAGCCTCTTGATAAAAGTGAAAGAGGAGAGTGAAAAAGTTGGCTTAAAGCTCAACATTCAGAAAACAAAGATCATAGCATCCAGTCATGGGAAATAGATGGGGAAACAGTAGAAACAGTGTCAGACTATTTTTGGGGGCTCCAAAATCACTGTAGATGGTGACTGCAGCCATGAAATTAAAAGACGCTTACTCCTTGGAAGAAAAGAAAAGTTATGACCAACCTAGATAGTATATTCAAAAGCAGAGACATTACTTTGCTGACTAAGGTCAGTCTAGTCAAGGCTATGGTTTTTCCAGTGGTCATGTATGGCTGTGAGAGTTGGACTGTGAAGAAAGCTGAGCACCGAAGAATTGATGCTTTTGAACTGCGGTGTTGGAGAAGATTCTTGAGAGTCCCTTTTAGGATTTGAAATAGCTCAACTGGAATTCCATCACCTCCACTAGCTTTGTTTGTCGTGATGCTTTCTAAGGCCCACTTGCCTTTAACCACAGCTTCTTAAGTCTTTCATCACTCATAGACAGTTATTATTTTACTCTGATACTTTTGCAAAAATGCTTTCTCTTGCAAGTGACAGGTTTATGGTAAGTTTCAGATCATTCTGGTGAACTGGGTTAGAAACTAAAGAATTCTATTGGAAAACCTGATGGCTTCATAAAACTGTTAACAAAAAGGATTAGTTATATAGGACTAATGAATATGGTTATAATTTTTATGGGCTTTGTCTGATGCATTACTGGCTTTTAATCTGTGTTTATAAGATATAAAGAAACACTTCCCCTCAAGGTAATTATAACTTAGAGCAATTTGGTAAATTATGCCTTTTTATGCAGAGCAGCACCCTGGGCTTCCCTGGTGATTCAGATGGTAAAGTGTCTGCCTGCAGTGCAGAAGATCCGGATTCAATCCTTGGATCGGGAAGATCCCTTGCAGAAGGAAATGGCAACCCACTCCAGTACTCTTGCCTGGAAAATTCCATGGACGGAGGAGCCTGGTAGGATACAGTCCATGGGGCTGCAAAGAGTCAGACCAGACTGAGAGACTTCACTCCCTATGCAGAGTTGTAACCTTTGTCTTTTCTCTCAATCTGATCTCTCCAGAGGCTGAAGACTTTTAAGTTCCTCACAGTTTTGTCAGGTATAGTAGTAAGGCCATCTCCTAGCAGGTACAGGAATCTCAGGAATCTGGGGGACTTTTGAAAAGGAAGAAATTCCCCCAAATCTGGAGCTATCACAGGTGAAATTTGTGACATGCCCTAAGTGTGGCTTTACTGGCCTTAGAGACTTTTAAAATTGTTTATTTATTTATACTTTTTGATTTTTCTTTTTGACCACACTGCCTAGCATACAGAATCTTAATTTCCTGACCAGGTGTCAAACCTGTGCCCCCTGAAGTGGAAGTACAGAGTCCTAACCATTGGACAACCAGGAAATTCCCCTCAGAGACCTTTTTAAAATCCAATCTGAAATGCCTTATAAAATGTTCCAGCAAGGCCAATTTTAAAAAGATTTTGTGATCAATTACATTTATATAAATCATCAGGCCAATTTTATTGAAACCAGACTTATTTTGCAAACAAACTAGTTTAGCTATATTTGGTAGAAATCAGAGTAATTTTAGAGAGAAAAAGGTTGTATTTCAGTGGATAGTAATTTTTAGTTTTGTTACTTGACGTCTGTTTTTACTGAGAATCACTTCCCAGATAGTTACTTGCTGTAGTGTTATATTGTTATAAATTTAATTGAACTATTAAAAGGACACACTAATCTTGTTTCTGAAGCTTATCTCAGTAATCTATCTTTGGATGAAGATCAGATACCCTATGACCTACAACCAGGGCATTATGCATACTGGAAAATACATCATTTAAGGCACTAGCTCTGATAATTCAGAGAAATGCAAATCAAACTACAATGAGATACTACTTCACACTGGTAAGAATGTCTATCATTAAAAAGTCTACAAATAATACATGCTGGAGAGATGTGGAGAAAAGGGAACCCTCCTACACTCTTGGTGGGATGTAAGGATGTAGTGCAATCATTATGAAAAACACAAATTTTCTTTAGCAAACTGAAATTAGAATAACCATATAGTCCAGTAGTCCCATTTCAGCACATATGCCCAGGCAAAATTACAATTCAAAAGATACATGGACCCCTATGTTCATAACAGCACTATTGACAATAGCCAAAACATGGAAGCAACCTAAATATCCATTGACAGGTGAATGGATAAAGAAGAGATGCACACATACACAATGGAATAATAGCCATAAAGAGAACAAAATAATGCCATTTGTAGAAACATAGATGCAAGTGGAGATCATCATACTAAATGAATTGTCAGAAAAAGAAAGACAAATATTGATTCTATGTGATATCACTTAGATGTGGAATTTAAAATATGGCACAAACGAACCTGTCTACAAAACAGAAACAGACTCATAGACATAGAGATCAGAATGTTGTTGCCAAGGGGAAAGGAGGGAGATAGACTGGGAATTTGGGGTTGGTATATGCAAACTATTACATTTAGAATGAATAAACAACAAGTTCCTACTGTATATCACAGAGGACTATGTATAATCTCCTGGGATAAACCATAATGGAAAAAAAAATGTTTAAAAAGAGAATATATATGTGTAAAACTGCATCACTTTGCTGTACAGCAAAGATTCCCAAAGTATTGTAAATCAACTATCAGTTCAGTTCAGTTCAGTTCAGTTCAGTTCAGTCACTCAGTCGTGTCCAACTCTTTGTGACCCCATGAATCGCAGCACGCCAGGCCTCCCTGTCATCACCATCTCCCGGAGTTCACTCAGACTCGTGTTCATCGAATCAGTGATGCCATCCAGCCATCTCATCCTCTGTCATCCCCTTCTCCTCCTGCCCCCAATCCCTCACAGTATCAGAGTCTTTTCCAATGAGTCAACTCTTCGCATGAAGTGGCCAAAGTACTGGAGTTTCAGCTTTAGCATCATTCCTTCCAAAGAAATCCCAGGGTTGATCTCCTTCAGAATGGACTGGTTGGATCTCCTTGCAGTCCAAGGGACTCTCAAGAGTCTTCTCCAACACCACAGTTCAAAAGCATCAATTCTTCAGTGCTCAGCTTTCTTCACAGTCCAACTGTCACATCCATACATACTTCAATTTTAAAAAGAACTACCTCTTACCTAAATGGAAGGAAATCTTAATTGGCTCATTCACAGTGAAATGGAAGGGAATTAATTCTTGGATTAATATTTCCACTTAGAAAGGGCCCCTGCACTGGTTTGGCCTACAGAGAGGATTGCTGACCTTAAAATAATCTTAAAACAATGCTTACATGGAGGAGAAACTACCAGACCAGGATGAGAAGAAGACTTCTGAAGGAGACAGTTGACCTGATGCTAGACCAAACCTGTATACCAATCACTTTGGTAAGTGCTCACATTCATGCTTATGAACCAAATGTATTTCACAATCTTATGCAGAGTTAAAGTTAATACAGTTGTTAGGTTTATTATCAGTTACCTGTAGACTGTACTTCTGCGTTACCTTGGTTGGTTTCTCCACTGCAAAGCTCTCATTGGATAGCCCTTAGAAAACTTCTTTGAGAATAAATTATGGTCCTGTTCAGGTCACTATTGATATTACTAGGTGGAATACTTTGCCCTGGCCAATTAATAATATATGATGTAGTGTGAATATAATAGCTTCCCTAGCCATAAATCTGAGTTTTCTTTTAGAGTCACTCAAACTCACCAAAACAATGAGGTGAATCTCAGTCAAAAATAATACTTCTCATTTATTAGAACAAAACCTCCCTCAAACTATACTACAAAGTCACAGTCAGCAGGATAGTATGGTACTGGCGCAGAAATATAAACCAATAGAACAAAATAAATAAACCCAGAGATAAACCGACACACCTATAGGCACCTTATCTTTGACAAAGGAGGCAAGAATATGCAATGAAGAAAGGACACCCTCTTCAATAAATGATGCAGGGAAACTGTACAGCTACATGTAAAACAATGAAATTAGAACACTTCCTAACACCACACACAAAAGTAAGTTCTAAATGGATCAAAGACTTAAATGTAAGGCCAGAAACTATAAAGGTCTTAGAGGAAAACATAGGCGGTACACTCTTTGACATAAATCTCAGCAAGATCCTCTTTGATCCACCTTCTAGAGTAATGTAATAAATACAAAAATAAACAAATGAGATCTAATTAAACTTAAAGCTTTTGCACAGCAAAAGAAGCAATAAACAAGATTAAAAGATAATATTCAGAATGGGAGAAAATAATTTTAAATGAAGCAACTGACAAAGGATTAAACTCCAAAATATGTAAACATACAGCTCAATATCAGAAAAACAGCTAATTCAAAAAAATGGGGAAAAGAGCAAAACAGACATTTCTCCAAAGAAGACATACACTGGCCAATAAACACATGCTCAACATCACTTACTATTAGAAAAATGCAAATCAAAACTACCATGAGGTATCAGCTCACACCAATCAAAATGGCTATCATCAAAAAACTACAAACAATAAATCCTGAAGAGGATGTGAAATAAAAGGAACCCTCCTGCACTGTTGGTGGGAATGTAAATTGATACAGCTACAATGAGAACAGTATGGCGATTCTTTTAAAAACTAGGAATAAAACTGCCTTATGACCCAGCAATCCTACTGCTGGAGATATGCCCTGTTCTGTTCAGTTCAGTTCAGTTCAGTCGCTCAGTCATGTCCGACTCTTTGCGACCCCATGAATCGCAGCACGCCAGGCCTCCCTGTCCATCACCAACTCCTGGAGTTCACTCAGACTCACGTCCATCGAGTCCGTGATGCCATCCAGCCATCTCATCCTCGGTCGTCCCCTTCTCCTCCTGCCACCAATCTCTCCCAGCATCAGAGTCTTTTCCAATGAATCAACTCTTCGCATGAGGTGGCCAAAGTATTGGAGTTTCAGCTTTAGCATCATTCCTTCCAAAGAAATCCCAGGGCTGATCTCCTTCAGAATGGACTGGTTGGATCTCCTTGCAGTCCAAGGGACTCTCAAGAGTCTTCTCCAACACCACAGTTCAAAAGCATCAATTCTTCGGCGCTCAGTCTTCTTCACAGTCCAACTCTCACATCCATACATGACCACTGGAAAAACCATAGCCTTGACTAGATGGACCTTAGTCGGCAAAGTAATGTCTCTGCTTTTGAATATGCTATCTAGGTTGGTCATAACTTTCCTTCCAAGGAGTAAGCGTCTTTTAATTTCATGGCTTCAATCACCATCTGCAGTGATTTTGGAGCCCCCCAAAATAAAGTCTGACACTGTTTCCACTGTCTCCCCATCTATTTCCCATGAAGTGATGGGACCAGATGCCATGATCTTCGTTTTCTGAATGTTGAGCTTTAAGCCAACTTTTTTGCTCTCCTCTTTCACTTTCACCAAGAGGCTTTTTAGTTCCTCTTCACTTTCTGCCATAAGGGTGGTGTCATCTGCATATCTGAGGTTATTGATATTTCTCCCAGCAATCTTGATTCCAGTTTGTGCTTCTTCCAGTCCAGCGTTTCTCATGATGTACTCTGCATAGAAGTTAAATAAGCAGGGTGAGAATATACAGCCTTGACGTACTCCTTTTCCTATTTGGAACCAGTCTGTTCCACGTCCAGTTCTAACTGTTGTTTCCTGACCTGATATGCCCCCAGGAAACCACAATTCAAAAGACACATGTACCCTAATGTTCACTGCAATGCTATTTACAAAAACCAGGACTTGGAGGCAATGTAGATACTCATCAAAAAAGAATGGATAAGGAAGATATGGTACATAGACACAATGGAATATTACTTAGCCATTAAAAGGAACAAATTTGAGTCAGTTTTAGTGAGACAGATGAACCTAGAGCCTTTTACACAGAGCGAATTAAGTTAGAAAGAGGAAAACAAATATACATTAGTGCATATATATGGAATCTAGAAAAAAATAGTACTGATGAACCTATTTACAGAGAAGGAATGGAAATGCAGACAAAGAGAACAGACTTGTGGACACAATGGTGGAAAGAGGCTAGGACAAATTGAGAAAGTATTATTAACACATATACACCATCATGTGTAAAATAGGTAGTGGGATGTTGCTCTATAACACAGGGAGCTCAGTCTGGCACTCTGTGATGACCTAGAGGGTAGACCTGGGTAGGGCTTGTGAGGGAGTCTTATTTATATATAATAGCCATAATATATATATAGCCATATAATAGCCATATATATATACATATATATAATTATGACTGATTATGTTGATTTTCAGCAGAGACCACCACAATATTATAAAGCAATTATATTCCAATAAAAAATAAAGAAAAACTTTAAAAAGTAAAAATTGAATACAAATCAACTTCCTAAAACAGTTGTTGTTGTTGCTGTTCTGTTGCTCAGGCCATCTGATTCTTTGCAACCCCATGGACTAACAGCACACCAGGCTTCCCTGTCCATCATCTCACAGAGTTTGTGCAAACTCATGTCATTGGGTCAGTGATGCCATCCAACCATCTCATCCTCTGTTGTCCCCTTCTCTTCCTGCCTTCAGTCTTTCCCAAGATCAGGGTTTTTTCCTATGAGTCAGCTCTTTGCATCAGTCCTCCCAATGAATATTCAGGGTTTATTTCCTTTAAGGTTGATTGTTTTGATCTCCTCACTTTCCAAGGGACTCTGAAGAGTCTTCTCCAACACCACAGTTTAAAAACATCAATTCTTCAGTGCTCAGCCTTCTTTACGGTCCAACTCTCACATCTGTACATGACTACTGGAAAAACCATAGCGTTGACTCTACAGACCTTTATAGGCAAAGTAATGTCTCTACTTTTTTAATACACTAAGTTTGTCATTGCTTTTCTTTCAAGGAGCAAGTGTCTTAATTTCATGGCTGCAGTCACTGTCCACTGTGATTCTGGAGCCCAAGAAAATCAAGTCTGTCTCTGTTTCCTTTGTTTCCCCATCAATTTGCATTAAGTGATGGGACCAGATGTCATGATCTTTTTTTTCCTAATCTAGTTTTTTATTGAAGGATAATTGCTTTACAGAACCCTGTTGTTTTCTGTCAAACCCCAACATGAATCAGTCAGGTATACATATATCCCCTCCCTTTTGAACCTCCCTCACATAACCCTCCCCATCCAACCCCTCTAGGTTGATACAGAGCCCCTGTTTGGGTTTTCTGAGCTATACAGCAAATTCCTGATGGCTATCTATTTTACATATCATACTGTAAATTTCCATCTTACTCTTTGCATACATCTCACCCTCTCCCCATGTCCATAAGTCTATTCTCTATATCTCTTTCTCCATTGTGGCCCTGTAAATAAATTCTTCAGTACCATTTTTCTAGATTCTGTATATGTGCATTAGAATATGATATTTATCTTTCTGTTTCTGACTCACTTCACTCTGTATAATAGGTTCTAGGTTCATCTACCTCATCAGAACTGACTCAAATGCATTCCTTTTTATGGCTGAGTAATATTCCATTGTTTATGTGTACCACAACTTTTTTATCCATTCATCTGTCAATGGACATCTAGGTTGCTTTCATGTTCTAGCTATTGTAAATAGTGCTGCAGTGAACAACAGGATACATATGTCTTTTTTAGTTTTGACTTCCTTAGGGTATATGCCTAGGAGTGGGATTGTTGGGTCATATGGTGGCTTTGTTCCTAGTTTTTTAAGGAATCTCCATACTGTCTTCCATAGCGGCTGTATCAGTTTACATTCCCACCAACACTGCAAGAGCATTCCCTTTTCTCCACATCCGCTCCAGCATTTATTGTTTGTAGACTTTTTGATGATGGCCATTCTGACTGGTGTGAGGTGATATCATATTGTGATTTTGATTAGCATTTCTCTAGTAATGAGAGATGTTGAGCATCTTTTCATGTGTTTTTTAGCCATCTGTATGTCTTCTTTGGAGAAATGTCAGTTTAGATCTTTTCCCCACTTTTTGATTGGGCTGTTTGTTTTTCTGGCATTGAGTTGTATGAGCTGCTTATATATTTTGGAAATTAATCCTTTTTCAGTTGTTTCCTTTGTTATTATTTTCTCCCCTTCTGTCTTTTCACCTTGCTTATAGTTTCCTTTGTTGTGTAAAAGCTTTTAAGTTTAATCAGGTCCCACTTATTTACTTTTGTTTTTATTTCTGTTACTTTAGGAGGTGGGTCATAGAGGCTCTTGCTTTGATTTATGACATCGAGTGTTGTGGCTATGTTTACCTCTAAGAGTTTTATAGTTTCTGGTTACAGAAAGGTTTCTAGGTTACATCTAGGGTACAGAAAAGTTACATGCAGGTTTCTAATCCATTTTGAGCTTTTCTTTGTGACTGGTGTATGGTGTTAGGAAGTATTCTAATTTCATTCTTTTACATGTAGCTGTCCAGTTTTCCCAGCACCATTTATTGAAGAGGCTGTCTTTGCCCCATTGTATATTCTTGTCTCCTTTGTCAAAAATAAGGTACCCATAGGTGTGTGGGTTTATTTCTGGGGGCTTTTTATCTTGTTCCATTGGTCTATATTTCTGCTTTTGTGCCAGTACTATACTGTCTTGACGACTGTAGGTTTGTAGTATAACCTGAAGTCAGGAAGGTTGGTTCCTCTAGCTCCATTCTTCTTTCTCAAGACTGCTTCAGCTATTGGGGATCTTTTGTGTTTTCATATGAATTGTGAAATTTTTTTTTCTAGTTCTGTGAAAAATGCCATTGGTAATTTGATAGAGATCACATTGAATCTGTAGATTTCAGTTGGTAGTATAGTCATTTTCACAATATTGATTCTTCCTACCCAGGAACATGGGTAGGAAGTAAAATTCTGTTTACTAAAATATCTCTCCATCTATTTATGTCATCTTTGATTTCTTTCATCAGTGTCTTATAAGTTTCTGTGTACAGTTCTTTTGTCTCCTTAGGTAAGTTTCTCCTAGATATTTAATTCTTTTTGTTGCAATGGTGAATGGGATTGATTCCTGAATTTCTCTTTCTGATTTTTCATTGATAATATATAGAAACGCAAGTGATTTCTGTGTGTCAATTTTGTATTCTGCAACTTTGCTAAATTCACTGATTAGCTTTAGTAATTTTCTGATAGTATCTTTAGGGTTTCTATGTACAGTATCATGTCATCAGCAAACAGTGAGAAATTTACTTCTTCTTTTCCAATCTGGATTCTTTTTCTTTCTTTTTCTTCTCTGATTGCTGTAGCTAGGACTTCCAGAAATATGTTGAATAATAGTGGTAAAAGTCAACACCCTTGTCTTGTTCCTGATTTTAGGAGGAATGATTTCAGTTTTTCACCATTGGGAATAATGTTTTCTGTAGGCTTATCATATATGGCCTTTACTATCTTGAAGTAGGTTTCTTCTATACCCATTTTTTGAAGAGTTTTAATCATAAGTGGGTGCTGAATTTTGTCAAATGCTTTTTCTGCATCTATTAAAATGATCATATGGTTTTTATCTTTCAATTTGTTAATATGGTGTGTCACATTGATTGATTTGCATAAACTGAAGAATCCTTGCATTCCTGGAATAAACCCAACTTGATCATGGTGTATGAGCTTTTTGATGTGTTGCTGAATTCTGTTTACTAAAATTTGTTGAGGATTTTTGCATCTATGTTCATCAGTGATATTGGCTTGCAGTTTTCTTTTTTTTGTGTGTTGTCTTTATCTAGTTTTGGTATAAGCATGATGGTTGAATGAGTTTGGAAGTATTCCTTCCTCTGCAATTTTTTTGAAAGAGTCTTGGAAGGATAGGCATTAGCGCTTCTATAAATGTTTGATAGAATTCTCCTGTGAAGGTATCTGGTTCTGGGCTTTTGTTTTTCAGGAGACTTTTGATCACAGCTTCAATTTCAGTGTTTGTAAATGGGTTGTTCATATTTCTATTTCTTCCTGGTTCAGTCTTGGAAGATTGAACTTTTTAAAGAATCTGTCCATTTCTTCCAGGTTATCCATTTTATTGCCTTATAGTTGTTCATAATAGTCTTTTATACTCCTTTGTATTTCTACATTGTCTGTTGTAACCTCTCCTTTTTCATTTCTAATTTTGTTGATTTGGTTTTTCTCTCTTTTTTTCTTGATGAGTCTGGCTAAATGTTTGTCAATTTTGTTTATCTTCTCAAAGAACCAGCTTTTAGATTTAGTAATCTTTACTATTGTTTCTTTCATTTCTTTTTCAATTATTTCTGCTTGGATCTTTATGATTTCTTCCCTTCTATTAATTTTGGAGTTATTTTGTTCTTCTTTTTCCAGTTGTTGTAGGTGTAAAGTTAGGCTGTCTATTCAATGTTTTTCTTATTTCCTGAGGTAGGATTGTATTGCTGTAAACTTCCCTCTTAGAACTGCTTTTGCTGCATCTCATAGTTTTTGAGTAGTGTTTTCATTGTCATTTGTTTCTAGTTTTTTCATTTCCCTTTGTGATTTCTTCAGTAACCTGTTGGTTATTTAGAAATGTGTTGTTTAATCTCCTTATGTTTGTGTTGCTTACTATTTTTTTTCTTGTAGTTGTATCTAGTCTCATAGTGTTGTGGTTGGAGAAGATGCTTGATATGATTTTAATTTTCTTAAATTTACTGAGGTTTGATTTGTGACCCAAGATGTGGTATAGTGGAGAATGTTCTATGTGCTCTTGAGAAGAAGGTGTTTATTCTACATTTGGATGGAATGTCCTGAAGATATCAATGAGATCCATCTCATCTAATGTATCATTTAAGACTTGTTTTCTTATTCATTTTCTGTTTTGATGATCTGTACATTACTGTGAGTGGGTGTTAATGTCTCCTACTATTATTGTGTTACTGTCCATTTCTCCTTTTATGTCTGTTAGTGTTTGTCTTATGTACTGAGGTGTTCCTCTATTGGGTGCATAGATATTTACAATTGTTATGTCTTCCTCTTGGATTGATCCCTTAATCATTATGTAGTGTCCTTCCTTATCTCTTGTAATCTTCTTCATTTTAAGGTCTATTTTGTCTGATATGAGGATTGCCACTACAGCTTTATTTTGATTCCCATTTGCATGGAATATATTTTTCCATCCTCTCACTTTCAGTCTATATGTGTCTTGAGGTCTGAAGTGGGTTTCTTGTAGACAGCATATATATGTATCCATTCAGCCAGTGTGTGTCTTTTGGTTGGAGCATTTAATCCATTTACATTTAAAGTAATTATTTATATATATGTTTCTATTGCCATTTTCAACATCCACTGGATCATGGAAAAAGCAACAGAGTTCCAGAAAAACATCTATTTCTGCTTTATTGACTATGCCAAAGCCTTTGACTGTGTGGATCATAATAAACTGTGGAAAATTCTGAAGGAGATGGGAATACCAGGCCACCTGACCTGCCTCTTGAGAAATCTGTATGCAGGTCAGGAAGCAACAGTTAGAACTGGACATGGAACAACAGACTGGTTCCAAATAGGAAAAGGAGTATGTCAAGGCTGTATATTCTCACCCTGCTTATTTAACTTATATGCAGAGTACTTCATGAGAAATGCTGGACTGGAAGAAGCACAAGCTGGAATCAAGATTGCCAGGAGAAATATCAATAACCTCAGATATGTAGATGACACCACCCTTATGGCAGGAAGTGAAGAGGAACTAAAAAGCCTCTTGATGAAAGTGAAAGAGGAGAGTGAGAAAGTTGGCTTAAAGCTCAACATTCAGAAAATGAAGATCATGGCATCCGGTCCCATCACTTCATGGGAAATAGATGGGGGAACAGTGGAAACAGTGTCAGACTATTTTTTGGGCTCCAGAATCACTGGAGATGGTGATTGCAGCCATGAAATTAAAAGACGCTTACTCCTTGGAAGGAAAGTTATGACCAACCTAGATAGTATATTCAAAAGCAGAGACATTACTTTGCCGACTAAGGTCCATCTAATCAAGGCTATGGTTTTTCAGTAGTCACGTATGGATGTGAGAGTTGGAGTATAAAGAAAGCTGAGCGCCGAAGAATTGATGCTTTTGAACTGAGATGTTGGAGGACTCTTGAGAGTCCCTTGGACTGCAAGAGATCCAACCAATCCATTCTGAAGGAGATCAGCCCTGGGATTTCTTTGGAAGGAATGATGCTAAAGCTGAAACTCCAGTACTTTGGCCACCTCATGCGAAGAGTTGACTCATTGGAAAAGACTCTGATGCTGGGAGGGATTGGTGGCAGGAGGAGAAGGGGACAATGGGGGATGAGATGGCTGGATGGCATCACCGACTCAATGGACGTGAGCCTGAGTGAACTGCGGGAGTTGGTGATGGACAGGGAGGCCTGGCGTGCTGTGATTCATGGGGTCGCGAAGAGTCAGACACGACTGAGCGACTGAACTGAACTGATGGCCATTTTCTTAATTGTTTGATATTGATTTTGTAGATCCTTTTTCTTCTGTTGTATTTCTTGACTATATAAGTCCATTTAACATTTGTTGTAAAGCTGGTTGGTGGTACTGAATTCTCTTAAATTTTGCTTGTCTGAAAAGCTTTGATTTCTCCATCAATTTTGAATGAGACCCTTGCCAGGTACAGTAATCTTGGTTGTATATTTTCCCCTTTCAGTACTTTAAATATATCCTGCCATTCCCTTCTGACCTGCAGAGTTTCTGCTGAAAGATCAGCTGTTAAGTGTATGAGGTTTCCCTTGAATGTTACTTGTTGCTTCTCCCTTGCTGCTTTTAATATTCTTTCTTTGTGTTTAGTCTTTGTTTGTTTTATTAGTATGTGTTTCTCTTTGGGTTTATCTTGTATGGGACTCTTTGTGCCTCTTGGACTAGAGGCTATTGTGTTTTCCATGTTGCTGAAAATTTCAACTATAATCTCTTCAAAAATTTTCTCATACCCTTTCTTTTTCTCTTCTTATTCTGGGACCCCTATAATTCAAATGTTGATGCATTTGATATTGTCCCAGAGATCTCTGAGACTATCCTCAGTTCTTTTCATTCTTTTTACTTTATTCTGCTCTTCAGAAGTTATTTCCACCATTTTATCTTCCAGCTCACTCATTTGTTATTCTGCTTCAGATATTCTGCTATTGACTCCTTCTAGAGTATTTTTAATTTCAGTAATTGTGTTGTTTGTCTTCATATGTTTATTCTTTCATTCTTCTAGGTCTTTGCTAACTGATTATTGCACTTTTTCTCCCTTTTCCCCCAAGGTTTTTGATCATCTTTACTATCATTATTCTGAATTCTTTTCCAGGTAGTTTGCCTATTTCCTATTCATTCATTTGGACTTCTGTGTTTCTAGTTTGCTCCTTCATTTGTGCACTATTTCTTTGTCATTTCATTATTTTTTTTAACATTGTATTTGACATCTTCTTTTCTCAGGCTTCAAGGCTGAATTTTTTCTTCCTTTTGGTTTCTGCCCTCCTAAGGTTGGTCCAGTGGTTTGTGAAAGCTTCCTATAGGGTGAGATTTGTGCTGAGTTTTTGTTTGTTTGTTTTTTCTCTAATGGGCAAGGCTGAGTGAGGTGCTAATCCTGTCTGCTAATGATTGGGTTTGTATTTTTGTTTTGTTTGTTGTTTAGATGAGGAGTCCTGCACAGGGTGCTACTGGTGACTGAGTGATGCAGGGTCTTGTATTCCAGTGGTTTCCTCTTTGTGAGTTCTTACTATTTGATACTCAGGGTTAGTTCTCTGGTAGTCTATGGTCTTGGAGTCAGTGATCCCACTCCAAAGGCTCAGGGCTTGATCTCTGGTCAGGAATGAAGATTCCACAAGTGGTTTGTTATGGCATTACTACTACTACTACTACTACTACTAAGTCACTTCAGTCGTGTCCGACTCTGTGCGACCCTGTAGATGGCAGCCCACCAGGCTCCCCTGTCCCTGGGATTCTCCAGGCAAGAACACTGGAGTGGGTTGCCATTTCCTTCTCCAGTTATGGCATTAAGTGAGATTAAAACAAATATCCTAAATGAGAAACCAAAGAAGAACTCCAGACAAATGGCAGTTATAAAATCAGGCAAATAATATTTAAAATAATAGAACATACATACATGGATATACACCCATGAGCAAAGTCAAAACAGTCCAACAAAAATAAAGTATAATAGATCAACCCGGTGAACAAAGGAAATAAAAAATATATTTACCAGTTAAGAACAAAGCTAGCTAAAGCACAAACTGGAGAACAAAACTAAAGCCAGGTGCCAAGTGGGGAATAAAGCAATGAAAACAAAACAAACAAATATGTTGAGAGGAAAGGAAAGAAAGAAAGTGGGAGAGGGAGAGGGAGAGGGTGGGATGATTTGGGAGAATGATATTGAAACATGTATACTATCATGTAAGAAATGAATCGCTAGTCTAGGTTCAATACAGGATACAGGATGCTTGGGGCTGGTGCACTGGGATGACCCAGAGAGATATGGGGAGGGTGGTGGGAGGGGGGTTCAGGGTTGGGAACTCATGTACACCTGTGGTGGATTCATGTCAATGTATGGCAAAACCAATACAGTATTGTAAAGTAAAAAAAAAAAAAAAAGAAGAAGAATAGCAATGCAATGTTAAATAGAGGTAGATGAAGAAGATTTATATACATTAAAGGTTAACTTCAATTGGAAAAGAGTAGTAGGAAAGGAAAACTAAGGAATAGATGTAGAAAAAATAGAATAGGTTTTAAAAAATTAAAAGTTAAAATTATAAAAAAGAGAAGAAAAAAATGGAAGAAGAAAGAGAAAAGGAAAAAACATAAGGGAAAACTCCATAGAACTGCAAAAGCCCAACGTTGTTGCAGAGGTTTATAACAACAATAAAAATTGTGACTGAATATACACATACACATATACACCCATAAGCAAAATCAAAACGGTCCAACTAAAATAAAGTACAATAGAGTGACTGGTGAACAAAGGAAACCAAAAATTATATCTACCTGAACAAAACTAACTAAAACACAAACTGGAAAACAAAAATAAAGCAAGGTGCCAATTGGGTATAAAGCAATGAAAATAAAACTAAAAAATATGTTGAGAGGAAAGGAAAGAAAGAATAGTTATGCAAAGTTAAGTAGAGGTAGATAAAAAAGATTTATATATATTAAAGATTAACTGTGAGGGGAAAAGGACAGTAGGAAAAGCAAACAAAGGAATAAATGTAGAAAAAATAATAATAGGTTTAAAGAATTAAAAATTAAAATTAAAAAAAGAGAGAGAGAAAAAAGGAAAACTCCCCAGAATCAAAAAACCCAACATAGAGGTAGAGGTTTATAACAACAATAAAGAATGTGACTGAGAAAAAAAAGAAGCAGAAGAAAATAAAAAAGCTCAAAAGCTTAATTAGATTTCATATTGCAAATAAAATTGACAACTACAAAAGGGAGGGTGGGAGGAAACAAAAGAAAAAAAAATCCAAAAAAGTCTACAGAACAAGTCAAAACATAAGAATAATATTTTTTTTTTTTTTTTGAGCCACTGCTGTCAGAGTTCTTTCCCTTTCTGGGAGTCATAGTCTACCTCACCTCCCCAGTGTGTCCTCTAACACTGTGCTGAACTCTGGACCTGCTGTGGGGGCAGCTCAGAGTCTAATCTGGTCCAACTCCTCTGTGTTCTTGCCTCCAATGTCCACAGTTTCCAGAGCTAGTGCATTTTCTTTTATGAGAGCTCTCAATGCCCTTTTTATATTCCATAGACACAGAGTCTGCCCAGTTGATCATGTGGATTTAATCTGCAGCTTTTACAGATGGTGGGAAGGTTTTGGGTCTTATTCCTTAGCCACACTGCCCCTGGGTTTCAATTGTGGTTTTATTTCCATCTCTGCATGTGGGCTGTTCACTATTTGCCCCTGAGACTGCCCTGGAGAACTTGGGTTTGAGCCTGTGAGGGCCAGGTATGGAGGGCAGCTGCTTGGGTCACAGGGGTTCTGGCAGCACCAGGTACTCAGGAGAGTTGGCGGCTAGGGCAGCAGGAAATATAGTGCTCTAGAAGGGTATGGCAGCCAATATTGGCCAATACGCTCCAGTATTTATGCTTGGGTAACCCCCTCCCTGACAGAGAAGCCTGGCAGGTTACAGTCTACAGGGTCATAAAGAGTCGGACACGACTGAAGCAACCCTGCATGCATAGATGCAAGGCTTTTTTGGCATGTGGCAGCTCTGGCCCAGTGAGAGTTCAACATGAAGGTGGCACAGCTGCTTGGCTTGTGGGGACCCTGGCAGTGTGTGCAGGACATGAACTGCCTCCACCGCAGGAGTTGTGGCCCTGTCAGAGTCTTTTGTCGAGTCTCTTGTAGCTGGCAATCAGAAGGCCTCTTTGGCCAGTCTTTCTCCGTAGCTCTGCCTGTACAGGCATTTAGAGGGCTTGCTTCCCTGGGGTCCTTCTCTGTTGTTCAGCGCATCAGGCACATAAAGGGCCCCCCTGGCTGGGGTCTTACTCTGTAGATTGGCGAGGCAGGCACTTAAAGGGGGACCCTGGGTGGAGTCCTACTCTGTAGTTCAGTGCATCAGGTGTTGATGAGCCAGCCTCTCTATTCAGCTGCCAGTGCTGGCATGGGAAGGGACAGAGGCTATGGTAGTGGCTCCACCCCCTACGTGTGACTCAGCAGTGTCGCCTTGCTTCCATGGCTGCCCCGCTTTCCACCACAGACATTTCCTACCAGGATCTCCTCCCTCACATCCCCTCAATCCGTCTCTCCAGAGTCAACAGCAGCTCTTGCCCTGGGATTGTTCCACAATCCCTAAACTCCAGTTCCCAGCCGCTGCACCATCCGGGGTGTGTGTGGCTGCGCAAGGACTGTCTGATTCTCATTCCATTTAGGCTGCCACAGATCAGTTATTTCACTCAGCCTTAAACGTTTCTCCTCTAACTCAGACAATTGCCCCAGTGTGGGGATCGGACCCCTGCTTCAGTTCCCCTACCCGCCGAGGGCAGGTCCAGTCCTACAAACACTCCTGTTTTTTCACCTAGTTCCTTCATCCTACTGAGCTTTGTGTGGTTCTATATATTATTTTTCTTTGGTCAGGTACTCCTGTCCACTCTCAGCTTGTGTTCTGCATGGACTTCTGTGTCTGAAGGTGTATTTCTGATTTTTCCATGGAGAGAGCGTATTTTCCACGTCCACCTACTCCTCTGCCATCTTGCTCTCTGCTCTTTGTTTTTTGAATGTTAAGTTTTAAGCCAGCTTTTTCACTCTCCTCTTTCACCTTGATCAAAAGCCTCTTAGTTCCTCTTCACTTTCTGCCATAAGGGTGGTGTCTTCTGCATATCTGAGATTATTGATATTTCTCCCTGCCATCTTGATTCCAGTTTATGCTTTATCCAGCTCCACATTTCACATGATGTACTCTGCATATAATGCAGTAACATTATATAAATGTGAATGAGTGTATTAAAAGAAATAAATATTATCTCAATTAAAAAATGAAGCCTGTCACAATTATGGAATGAATTTATGTGGTTAACACCAAGCTATGGTCCTTTAAGTTTAAAGTCTTCTTTATTTTAGGAACAATTAAACCATACTAAGGATAATCAGACTAAAATCTGTGAAACTGAGCTGGATGCCTTATTAACAATCCCAAAATATAATGTCTCTTAAAGAGAAGGATTGGTGCAGAACAAAGTCAGACAAACTGTGGATATTCTGAGCTGCACCTACTGAAGTTCTTGGCTAAATTTCTTACTTATGATATTATTAGGGGGGTTTCCCAGGTGGTGCTAGTGGTAAAGAACTGGACTACCAGTGCAGGAGACATAAGAAATGTGGGTTTAATCCAGGAGTTGGGAAGATCCCCTGAAGGAGGACAGGGCAACTCTTCCAGTGTTCTTAATATTATTAATATCACTAGCTATATTATTTGTGTTTTGCCTGTTTAACAAAATTACTGTTTCTTACATTACCAAAGGTGTGATTGAGCCTTCAAAAAAAATGATGACTAGGTTACTTGAAGCAGTTGATTAGATATATAGTTCTACATGAGATTAATGATTAGTGATTAATGATTAGATAATGAGATGAGATTAATAATAGTGTAACTCTAGATATGGGAAGAAACAACAAGAGGGAATACTTTTCTGGACCAAAACAGACTAGTAACATAGGGGGTCCAGAGAGTTTTGGCTACTGTTAATAAGGCCTAGTCCACTAATAGCAAATTAAAAGTCCTATCAAAGAAATCCTTAACTGACCTAGGAATGAGCTTTCCTAGCACTATAAGACAAAATGGTGATGAAGTGTTTCCCAAACCATGATCAAATATATGATAAGAGGGAGCCCCACCAATTAAAAGCTGTTACTTGCAATCTGCCTCTATGAGGATTAGGTTACTAGCTACTGTAATTTCTGATCTTCAATATGCCCTGAAATGAATTCGGGGGAAGATCAGGGATGAGGCACTCTGTGGTCTTAGAAAAGGTAGCATAACAGGTCTTCAGATAGATATTTTCAAGAGTTTTTTTGAGCCAAATTTCTTGCATATTCTCATATCTTAAAAATACTAAAATCATTAATGGAGACATCTGCTCCTCATGACCAGCGGCAATCTTCTGAAAAAATACGTGCTTGGTGGCATGCACTTCCCTTTACCAAAATCATGTATGTACTGACATCCCCTCTTACCTCTTCAGAGCAGTTCCTCAGAGCTATCTGAGAAGCTGACTCAAAGGCTATAATCCTCATTTGGCTCCAAATAAACCTTAACTCACAACTCTCACATTATGCTTTTTTCTTTACAGTCAGACAGAAGGAATAGAACTTATGGCTAACAAAAGAATCACTTCATTTCAAACACTGCCTTGAGATCAATGAGTGGTATTTGTGGAATTTACAGTGTGATAATCCCAAGAGAGGGCCAAAAGACAATTGCCTGCCATTGAGGAGGGGATTTGACAAGAAAAATTAGGGCTCACCAAGGAGCAAGATGGAAAACAAAGGTTAACAAAATTTCTTCAGACATGAGAGTCAATGAGCTGTCTTGCTACTGTTGTTTCATTCATTGTTTTTGACTGAGACATATGTGATGAGTTTACCCCCAAAATCGTTGCCACAGATAAACAGCCCAGGCTAAACAAGAAGCTGAGATGACCTGAAGTTCTCACCAAGTTACATTTCACAACAGTGCCAAATCCTGGGCAGAATTCTGAGGGCATTAAGGCCAGCCTTCACCACCATCTGCTCTCTTTCCCATATACCAGAGATGTCTCAACATAGCTGTCTCTGCATGCATTCTTCCATCCTGAAGCCAGTCCTCCACAGGTAGTGCCCTCAGTTCTAAAATTCAACCACTAGCTATATATATATATATATATATATATATATATATATATTTTTTTTTTTTTTTTTACAGCCTAAGACCTAAGACCTCTCCACCATGACCCACCTGTCTTGAGTGGCCCCACAGGGCATGGTTAGTTTCACTGAGTTAAACAAGGCTGTGGTCCATGTGATTAGATTGACTAGTTTTCTGTGATTATGGTTTCAGAGTGTCTGCCCTCTGATGCCCTCTCGCAACACCTACCGTCTTACTTGGGTTTCTCTTACCTTGGACTTGGGGGTATCTCTTCATGGCTGCTCCAGCAGTCTGACAGAATGTGGTCCACTGGAGAAGGGAATGGCAAACCACTTCAGTATTCTTGCCTTGAGAACCCCATGAACAGTATGAAAAGGCAAAATGATAGGATACTGAAAGAGGAGCTACCAGGTTGGTAGGTGCCCAATATGCTACTGGAGATCAATGGAGAAATAACTCCAGAAAGAATGAAGAGATGGAGCCAAAGCAAAAACAATACTCAGCTGTGGATGTGACTGGTAATAGAAGCAAGGTCCAATGCTGTAAAGAGCAATATTGCATAGGAACCTAAATGTCAGGTCCATGAATCAAGGCAAATTGGAAATGGTCAAACAGGAGATGGCAAGAGTGAACGTTGACATTCAAGGAATCAGCAAACTAAAATGGACTGGAATGGATGAATTTAACTCAGATGACCATTATATCTACTACTGCGGGCAGGAATCCCTTAGAAGAAATGGAGTAGCCATCATGATCCACAAAAGAGTCCTAAATGCAGTACTTGGATGCAATCTCAAAAATGACAGAATGATCTCTGTTCGTTTCCAAGGAAAACCATTCAATATCACAGTAATCCAAGTCTATGCCCCAACCAGTAATGCTAAAGAAGCTGAAGTTGAACAGTTCTATGAAGACTTACAAGATCTTTTAGAACTAACACCCCCGAAAGATGTCCTTTTCATTATAGGGGACTGGACAAAGGAAGAAGTCAAGAAACACCTGGAATAACAGGCAAATTTGGCCTTGGAATATGGAATGAATCAGGGCAAAGACTAATAGAGTTTTGCCAAGAGAACGCACTGGTCATAGCAAACACCCTCTTCCAACAACACAAGAGAAGACTTTACACATGGACATCACCAGATGGTCAACACCAAAATCAGATTGATTATATTCTTTGCAGCAAAAGATGGAGAAGTTCTATACAGTCAGCAAAAACAAGAGCAGGAGCTGACTGTGGCTCAGATCATGAACTCCTTATTGCCAAATTCAGACTTAAATTGAAGAAAATAGGGAAAACCGCTAGACCATTCAGGTATGACCTAAATCAAATCCCTTATGATTATACAGTGGAAGGGAGAAATAGATTTAAAGGCCTAGATCTGATCGATAGAGTGCCTGATGAACTATGGACTGAGGTTCATGACATTGTACAGGAGACAGGGATCAAGACCATCCCCATGGAAAAGAAATGCAGAAAAGCAAAATGGCTGTCTGGGGAGGCCTTACAAATAGCTGTGAAAAGAAGAGAAGCAAAAATCAAAGGAGAAAAGGAAAGTTATAAGCATCTGAATGCAGAGTTCCAAAGAATAGCAAGAAGAGATAAGAAAGCCTTCAGTGATCAATGCAAAGAAATAGAGGAAAAGAACAGAATGGGAAAGACTAGAGATCTTCTAGATCTTTCTCTTCAAGAAAATTAGAGATACCAAGGTAACATTTCATGCAAAGATGGGCTCAATAAAGGACAGAAATGGTATGGACCTAACAGAAGCAGAAGATATTAAGAAGAGGTGGCAAGAATACACGGAACTGTACAAAAAAGATCTTCACCACCCAGATAATCCCTATAGTATGATCACTCACCTAGGGCCAGACATCTTGGAAAGTGAAGTCAAATGGGCCTTAGAAAGCATCACTATGAACAAAGCTAGTAAAGGTGATGGAATTCCAGTGGAGATATTTCAAATCCTGAAAGATGATGCTGTGAAAGTGCTGCACTCAATATGCCAGCCAATTTGGAAAACTCAGCAGTGGCCACAGGACTGAAAAGGTCAGTTTTCATTCCAATCCCAAAGAAAGGTAATGCCAAAGAATGCTCAAACTACTGCACAACTGAACTCATCTCACATGCTAGTAAAGTAATGCTCAAAATTCTCCAAACCAGGCTGCAGCAATATGTGAACCATGAACTTCCAGATGTTCAAGCTGGTTTTAGAAAAGGCAGAGGAACCGGAGATCAAATTGCCAACATCCACTGAATCATCAAAAAAGCGAGAGAGTTCCAGAGAAATACCTATTTCTGCTTTATTGACTATGCCAAAGCCTTTGACTGTGTGGATCACAATAAACTGTGGAAAATTCTGAAAGATATGGGCATACCAGATCACCTGACCTGCCTCTTGAGAAACCTATACGCAGGTCAGGAAGCAACAGTTAGAACTCGACATGGAACAACAGACTGGTTCCAAATAGGAAAAGGAGTACATCAAGGCTGTATATTGTCACCCTGCTTATTTAACTTCTATGCAGAGTACATCATGAGAAACACTGGGCTGGAAGAAACAAGCTGGAATCAAGATTGCTGGGAGAAATATCAATAACCTCAGATATGCAGATGACAGCACCCTTCTGGCAGAAAGTGAAGAGGAACTAAAAAGCCTCTTGATGAAAGTGAAAGAGGAGAGTGAAAAAGTTGGCTTAAAGCTCAACATTCAGAAAACGAAGATCATGACATCTGGTCCCATCACTTCATGGGAAATAGATGGGGAAACAGTAGAAACAGTGTCAGACTTTATCTTTTGGGGGGCTCCAAAATCACTGCAGATGGTGATTGAAGCCATGAAATTAAAAGACGCTTACTCCTAGAAGAAAAGTTATGACCAACCTAGATAGTATATTGAAAAGCAGAGACATTACTTTGCCAACAAAGTTCTGTCTAGTCAAGGCTATGGTTTTTCCTGTGGTCATGTATGGATTCGAGATTTGCACTGAAGAAGACTGAGCACCAGAGAATTGATGCTTTTGAACTGTGGTGTTGGAGAAGACTCTTGAGAGTCCCTTGGACTGCAAGGAGATCCAACCAGTCCATTCTGAAGGAGATCAGCCCTGGGATTTCTTTGGAAAGAATGATGCTAAAGCTGAAACTCCAGTACTTTGGCCATCTCATGCGAAGAGTTGACTCACTGGAAAAGACTCTGATGCTCGGAGGGATTGGGGGCAGGAGGAGAAGGGGACGACAGAGGATGAGATGGTTGGATGGCATCACGGACTTGATGGACATGAGTTTGAGTGAACTCCGGGAGTTGGTGATGGACAGGGAGGCCTGGCATGCTGCAATTCATGGAGTTGCAGAGAGTTGGACATGACTGAGTGACTGAACTGAACTGAATACCTAAGAATGGACTTTACACTTTCAAATAGTTTAAACAATCAAAAGAAGGATATTTCATGACACATGAAAATTATATAGAATTCAAATTTCAGTATCCCTAAAGGAACAGAGCCATGCCCATTTGTTTGCTTGTTACTGATTGCCACTTTCCTGCTATAATTGTAGAGTTGAGTAGTTGCAACGTAGATCATAGGGCCTGCAGAGCCTAAACCATTTACTATCAAGCTTTTTACATAAAGTGTATGTCAAATCCATGCTCTAGACCACAGTTCCCAAAATTCATTTCATAGAAACTTGTCAAACTCTATGAAATGCCCCTAAAGACGAAATGTTGCTGCTTTTGTTGTCTCTAAGTTGTGTCCAATTCTTTGTGACTCCATGGACTGTAGTATGCCAGGCTCCTCTGTCCTTCACTATCTCCAAGAGTTTGCTCAAATTCATACCTATTGAGTCGGTGATGCAATCTAACCATATCATTCTCTGCTGCCTCCTTCTCCTTTTGGCTTAAATCTTTCCCAGCATCAGAGTCTTTCCAATGAGTCAGCTCTTTTGCATCAGGTGGCCAAAGTATTGGAGCTTCAGCTTTAGCAACAGTCCTTCCAATGATTATTCAGGATTGATTTCCTTTAGGATTGACTGGTTTGATCCTTGCTGTCCAAGGGACTCTCAAAAGTCTTCTCCAGCACCAAAAGCATTGATTCTTTGGCACTCAGCCTTCTTTATGGTCCAACTCTCACATTCATATGTGACTACTGGAAAAACCACAGCTTTTGACTAATTAGGACCTTTGTTGGCAAAGTGATGTCTCTGCTTTCTAATACGCAGTTGTGTAGGTTTATGATAGCTTTCCTTCCAAGGATCAAGTATCTTTTAATTTCAAGGCTTTAGTCACCATCCACAGTGATTTTGGAGCCCAAGAAAATAAAATCTGTCACTGTTTCCACTTTTCCCCCTTCTATTTACCATGAAGTGGTGGGACTGGTGCCATGATCTTAGTTTTTTGAATGTTGAATTTTAAGGCAACTTTTTCTCTCTCCTCTTTCACCCTTATCAAGAGGCTCTTTAGTTCCTCTTCACTTTCTGTCATTAGATTAGTCAGTTCAGTTCAGTCAGTCAGTCATGTCCGACTCTTTGTGACCCCATGGATGGCAGCACATCAGGCTTCCCTGTCCATCACCAACGCCAGGAGCTTTCTCAAACTCATATCCATGGAGCCTGTGATGTCATCCAACCAACTCATCCTCTGTCGTCCCTTTCTCCTCCTGCCTTCAATCTTTCCCAGCATCAGAGTCTTTCCCAAAGAGTCAGTTCTTTGCAGCAGGTGGCCAAAGTATTAGAGTGGTATCATCTGTATATTTGAGGTTGTTGATATTTCTCCCAGCAATCTTGATTCAGCTTGTGATTCATCCAGCCCAACATTTCTCATGATGTGATCTGCATATAAATTGAATAATTAAGATGACAATATACTCTTTTTCCAATTTTGAGCCAGTGAGTTGTTCCATGTTCCATTCTAACTGTTGCTCCTCAACCCTCATACAGGTTTCTCAGAAGACAGGTAAGGTGGTGTCTGGTACTCCATCTTTTTAAAATAGACAGAGTACTGTGTAAAAAAAAGTGGGAGATTCTTTATATTATATCCTCCATTTAGAGGGAGCTAATGCACTTCAGATTATTAAATATCTGAGTAATACTATGACTTAAAAACATAAGTTGCACCTGGTGTTACCCAACTTCATTTGAAGATAGATTCAATTTCTCCAAATAACATCCATGACATACCTACAACATCCCAAGAACACATCCTGGGAAATACTGCTTTGGGTCAACTCATCTCCTTTCCCTATTGAAATATATCTGTCCTGTGTTCCATTTCTTCACATCTATGAAGTTACTGCCTTGGAAATTAAAGAAAAATCTTATCTTACAAATCAAGAACTGTATTTCTCAGTTTACATATTTTCATATGGTTTTAATGAATAAGTCTTCCTCAATTATAAAATGGAGATAATGACAATCCTCTTGCATGTCACATGGCAGAGTTGTGGAGGCAAGTAAGATAATGTGTATGATAAGTTTCTAATGATCAGAACATACTATATGAAGGTAAGACATTATTAATATATCTCAAACCAGGAGATCAGGAGCAATCTGTTAATCTCTTCAGCTCCATTTTCCTCGTTCAATTATTGCTGTATATTACTGCCAACTAATTTCCTAAAACTGTTCTTTAAAAAATGTAATCCTCTACTCAATTACTCATAATTGGTCCTTGTAATTGCTAAGTGCAATGTTTTAAAACTGAGTTCTACAGAGTTATCGAGTTTCACGTGGCTGACTTGGGTCCCATAAGGATGAAAAAGGGTAAACCTAGATCATGAAGCTCCCACCAACTCTGTCTTATATATTGGAATTTCCAAATATTTCATTTAAAAAGAAACCTAGCTTCTAAAAATGTGTTAGAAAATTAGTATGCACAAGTTTATCTCTCTGTGTGATTTTGAAATCTCCAGACCCAACATTGTCTCCCATATCTTTGCAGTAGTCATCTTTCTTTCCAGTTGGATATTGATAGGATTGCCTCTTTGAAAGGGTTGATCAGTGCTGCAACTGTGCAGTATTTTGGGAACACCGAGTTAGGAGAAGGCAACAGGGAGTGGAGAAACAGTGCAGAACACACATGGGAACAGTAGCTCGGCCCCAGCAGGAGGTCAGCCATAAAAACCATGCACCAGACAGATATGCTGCTCCATCCTTCATTCACACGTCTCAGCTGCAAGAAGCTGAAGGAGAAGGGTGGGGATGCATGTGTGTCAGATGGGATGAAAGGAGCAAGACAATGATTCATGGATTTGAGAGATAAGGGTCATAGCAGACCTTACATTCTGGTACAAGTCGAGCCATTAGCCAATATTATGTTAAATGAGTCAATACATGTAAGTCACTTACAAAAGTGCCTTGGACATAGTCAGGGGTATACAAGTGTCAAGTATTGTTATTATTGCAATATTACCACTGTTGCTGTTATTATTATTCAGCATCAGTTCAGTTCAGTCGCTCAGTCCTGTCCAACTCTCTGTGACCCCAAGGACTGCAGCATGCCAGGCTTCCCTGTCCATTACTGGCTTCTGGAACTTGCTCAAAGTCATGTTCGTCGAGTCGGTGATGCCATCCAACCATCTCATCTTCTGTCATCCCCTTCTCCTCCTGCCTTCAATCTTTCCCAGCATCAGGGTCTTTTCTAAGGAGTCAATTCTTCACATCAGGTGGGCAAAGTATTGGAGTTTCAGCTTCAGAATCAGTCCTTCCAATGAATATTCAAGACTGATTTCGTTTAGGATGGACTGGTTGGATATCTTTGCAGTCCAAGGGACTCTCAAGAGTCTTCTCCAACACCACAGTTCAAAAACATCAATTCTTTGGCACCCAGCTTTCTTTATAGTCCAGCCCTCACATCCATACATGACTACTGGAAAAACCATACCTTTGACTAGACAGACCTTTGTCTGCAAAGTGAGGTCTCTGCTTTTTAATACACTGTCTATGTTGGTCATAGCTTTTCTTCCAAGGAGCAAGCGTCTTTTAATTTCATGACTGCAGTCACCATCTGCAGTGATTTTGGAGCCCAGAAAAATAAAGTCTGTCACTGGTTCCATTTTTTCCGCATCTATTTGCCATGAAGTGATGGGACCAGATGCCATGAAGTGATGGGACCAGATGCCATGATCTCAGTTTTCTGAATGTTGAGCCTTAAGCCAGTTTTTTTCCCTCCCCTCTTTCACTTTCATCAAGAGGCTCTTTAGTTCTTCGCTTTCTGCCATAAGGGTGGTATCATCTGCACATCTGAGGTTATTCATATTTCTGCTGGCAATCTTGATTCCAGCTTGTGGTTCTTCCAGCCCAGCATTTTTCATGATGTTCTGCGTATAAGTTAAATAAACAGAGTGACAATATACAGCCTTGACGTACTCCTTTCCCAATTTGGAACCAGTCTGTTGTTCCATGTCCAGTTCTAACTGTTGCTTCTTGACCTGCATACACATATTATTGCTTAGGGAAAATATGGATGTAGCCACATAGGAAAATGTTTGCAAGAATAAGTCAAGATGCTGGGCCTATTTAGGTTGATGTTTCACTAACTTTATCCTATAGCTGTGCAACCTGTTTAGTTCTTTCAAAGCACTTGTCACAATTTGTAAGTACATATTATTTGGGAATTTTGTCTATTTATGGTTTATTGTCTGATTCCTCCACTAGGTTTTTACTCTGTGAAGCCAAGGACTAGGTCTGTTTTGCTCACAAACTATAGCCAGTGTCTAGTACCATGTCTGGCATAGTGAAATTCAATACTCAATACATAATGTTGACTGGCTGGATGCCCATTGGTATAGGTCAGACTTACTCTAAAAGCCATAACTTCAGCAGGTGAGCTGGAAAAAATCTTTGATGCTGAAATATTCCAGGAAAAAGGGAGCCAAAGAAGAAGGCTGAGTTCCCTGGGTACATCAATCCTGGACTGTGAAACCAAAAAGGAGGTGGGGCTAGTACTCTGGACATCTAGCTCAGGGAACCTATTGGGGATTCTGAGAATGAATTGCAGCAAGCCTGCAGGTGTCTGGAGTCTACTTGCCAATAGATGTGACAGGGCTAAAAGAAAAGTTCAAACTGGCCAATTTCTTCAAAGTTCCCAGACAAAACCAGTCATCCTCTTCTTAACTTGCCTTTCCTCCTCTTCAACACTAATTCAAAAGCTCCAATCTGTGCCTTGCAGCCTATTCCAAACTCTATTGTCTTTAAATGAATTACCAATTTTGAACCATAGGTTAAAATCTACTTACATATATTTTGGAAGTTTTGGGATACTAGTTACACCCTTTATGAATTTGAGTTCTTAATCAATTGATAAGGCAAGGAGCTAAGTAAACCATTGAACAACATCTGCCTCTTTATTCATTTTGTTGTTTGATCACTAAATTGTGTCTGACTCTTTGCAACCCTGTGGACTGTAATCCCTCCAGGCTCCTCTGTCTATGGGATTTCCCAGGCAAAATTACTGGAGTGGGTTGCCATTTCCTTCTCCAGAGTATCTTCCTGACCCAGGGATCAATTCAAGTCTCCTGCTTGGCAGGCAGTTTCTTTACCACTGAACTATAGATTGGATTTAAAAAACCTGGCAAATACTCCTTTTTCTCTTCCCTTTATCTAGGGATTTACAAAACCCAATTTATCAATCCAGATATAAATAGAGAATTTAGAAGATGGTAAACTGGCTGATGGAGGCTCTACTTGATTTTTTTACCAATTAAGATAAAAAACAAACTCCAACTATTATACATATTTTGCCTTAGGCTTTCCTTTAAGAAAGAAAAACTCAGACCTGTTTGAGTTTCAGTGAAATGGCCTTAGAAATTACCTACACTTTGTTCCTTGGGGAGAAAAGGACAGAGGAGAGTTGAGTGAGAGATCACAGGTAGTCCTTTGATTCTATCTCTTCCGGATGATTGGCTTAGACAACCTCTCGTGAATGTATGTGGAAGAGGGCCCAAAGGTTCTTTTCCACATACACATCTCACACACGCTTGTTCATACATGTTTGTTTCATAAGCATCTTGTCACTCCTCTGGGTTAGCTACTGTTTCAACCTCTGCAGCACATCGTGTTTACCAAAGATGGCCACAATAATATCTCCATGTACATGTTCCTTTAGAACCCTGTCATTCCTTCATCAAGAAATGGGGAGTCCATGTCTCCTCCTCTTGAATCTGCATGATCTTTCAATTACCCTAATGAGTAGGGTATGGCAGAGTGGCATTCTAACTTCCAAAGACAGATAATATTCATGTTGATGTATGGCAAAACCAATACAATATTGTAAAGTAATTAACCTCCCATTAAAATAAATAAATTAAAAAAAAATATCATGTACTTCATCTTGTTTTTTTGGGACAGTCTGTCTTAAACACTCAAAATCAAGACCCAAGTAATTTATGGAGAGACCATGTGGAGAGGAACAGGCCCTTTGACTTATAGCCCTGCCTAAATTCCTACCCAACAACCAGTATCTACTTGCTTGTCATGTGAGTGGGTCAGCTTGACAGTGTATCACCCAGCTTTCAATCAAGTTGCCCCGCTGATGAACCATCGTTGTCATGCTCTGTCCAAATTTCAAATTCATGAGCAAAATAAATGGAGGAAGGGTGGTTTGTTACATCACAATAGATAACTGATATGATAATTAACTAGTATAAATCTTAAAATCAGCAGCACCAAAGATGAGCTGTGAGAATTAGGGCGAGGCATCTTACTAACACGAATGAGTCTGAGTATGACAAAATAGATCTTCCATTCTTAAAGCAGACCAACCACTGTGTGATTATCAATATAATCAGCACACTGTACTGCCCCAAGTTTCAGTCATAAAGGAAGTGCAGGGGAACTACTCCAATTAGCGTCTATACCTGGGAACTCTGTGAAAGGGATTTCTCTCTGCTATGGATAATAGGTGAGGTGTGGAATGTCAGCCCTGAGCTTAGAATGTCTTTATTCTGTTCAGAGTGCCTCACAGTGGGAAATAAAACTACCTGCCTCAAACACTTCACTCTTAGTCATGAAATCCTGCCTGGACAGCCATTTCAAAAGACTAGCTGTGATTTTCAACGTGTGGGACTTCTTCTGAAATATGGTATGCAGCCTCTCTCACCATCTGTAAATGGTCCTCCCTTGATTTCTCACATGGCCTTTTAGAGTCCTGAAGACTTTTGACAGATAAAAAGAAGTCACAGAAACAGACTGTATGAAAGAAAGCACCTTCTGGAGTAGATTGGAAATGATGCTGTGAGAAATTAGAACAAGAATGAATCCAGTAGTTTATTGGGATTCCAGAAATATTCTGGGTTCACCCCTCTGCATAGACCAGAGAGTTTAGAGAGGTCTAGGAAAAACAAGAAGAATTCATATTTGAGGGCTCCCCTGCATCAAATTTCAACCACTTTGAAGCTCATCATTCTAATTTTTTTTTCAAGGCATGAGTTGAACTCCCCCTGCCAGTTCCTATCACTTACATTGCCTCTTTTCTTCTCATATTTATCCAGGTCATTAGTCAAGTTAAATGTCCAAATTCTCCTTAGGCTATATATATATACGTATATATTTAGATGTATAGATATATAAAAGGCTTTGTGTTACTCACTCAGTTGTGTCTGACTCTTTGCCACCTCATGTACTCTAGCCTGCCAGGCTTCTCTGTACATGGAATTTTCTGGGCAAGAATACTGGAGTAGGTTGCCATTTCCTTCTCCAGGGGATCTATATAAATTCTTTAGGTGGAAACTTTTTGGTGAACTTTTAAATTGAGTTGTAACATAGATATGGAAGCATACAGTAACCATAAGTGAAAGATTCATATAAAGATATACAAATATACAGAACACTCCATATAACCACAACTGAAAGCTAAGGAGATAAAGTGAGTTATATTTGATCATACCACTAATTAATAGAAGTTCATTTCTACATTTCTTTCTGCTACACAGCAATGCCTCCCCTCTGCCCTTCCAACACACATATCTAAGGATGAGGAGAAAACCCAACTATGTTGAAACACTGACACACTGTCCCTATAAAAGGGAAGCAGACCTCCCATACTTTCTCCATAGAGTCAAATCCTGTTCCTTTATCAGCCTATTTAAAACGTTTTATTATACCAGAAAAATTTTTGAGCAGAATTTGACAGAGCATAAATTTTTTCCTCATTCATTCATTCCCTCATTCACTTAACAAATATATGTTGAATATCTGTTATGTACCAAGTATGTTTATGTTCTAGAGATACAATGATGAACAAAAAAGAGAAAATCCTTGTCTTCATGGAGGTTACATTCTAATGGGGGAGGCACTCAAGAAATAAGATAAGTAAGAAAATACATTATGTGTTAGATGACGGTGGTGTTATGGAAAAAACAGAGCATGAGGTGAGGTGTTCTTTTGAGACAGGTGAGCAAAGTTTTCACTGCCGACTCCTATACGAAGTGAAGGAGTAAACATGCAGATATCTAGGGGGAAGTCATTCTTGGCAGAGGAAACAACAAGTGCAAAGGCCCTGAGTTGAGACTCTGTTTAGTATGTGCAAGGAATAGCAAAAAGCCAGTGCAGCTAGAGCAGAAGCAGCAAAAGGATGAGTAGTGGGAGATGAGGGAAGAGAGGTGCTATAGGTGCAACCATAGAACTTAATTATACTCTGAGAACAATGGGGATTCCCTTAAGGTTTCAGTCAAGGAATGCTATGATATGACTAATGACTAATAGGATCACTCTGATAGCTCTGTTGAAAATAGTTTTTAGGCAGGTCAGATGGAGGCAACGATTCTGAACAGACTATTCTTGGGGGAAAGAATCTTGGGACCAGGGTGATGACAATGGAGGTGGTGAGAAGTGATAGGATTTAAGTATGTTTAAAGTTACAACCAAGAGAATTTGGTGCCCGCAAAGAAGAGTGAACCTATGTATGGTGGTATTAAAAAAAAAAAAAAAAAAAAGCTGAAAATCCTGTGATACTCTATCCATCTTGATGGTCAATATCTCCTCTTCTGGAATCCACATGGGCTTGTGACTATTTTTGATCAACAGAGTGGTGTTTGGTGACCTCTGAGGCTAGGTCATATCAGTTCAGATCAGTCGTTCAGTTGTGTCCAACTCTTTGCTACTCCATGGACTGCAGCAAGCCAGGCTTTCCTGTCCATCACCAACTTCTGGAGTCCTTTCAAACCCATGTCCATTGAGTCGGTGATGATGTCATCCAATCATCTCATCCTCTGACGTCCCCCTCTCTTCTCGCCTTCAATCTTTCCCAGCATCAGGGTCTTTTCAAATGAGTCAGTTCTTCACATGAGGGGGCCAAAGAATAGGAGCTTCAGCTTCAGCATCAGTTCTTCCAATGAATATTCAGCACTGATTTCCTTTACAATAGACTGGTTGGATTTTCTTGCTGTCCAAGGGACTCTCAAGAGTTTTCTCCAACACCACAGTTCAAGAGCATCAATTCTTCGGTGCTCAGCTTTCTTTATACTCCAACTCTCACAACCATACATGGCTACTGGAAAAACCATAGCCTTGACTAGATGGACCTTTGTTGGCAAAGTAATGCCTCTGCTTTTGAATATGCTGTCTAGGTTGGTCACAACTTTTCTTCCAAGAAGCAAGTGTCTTTTAATTTCATGGCTTCAGTCACCATCTGCCGTGATTTTGGAGCCCAAGAAATAAAGCCTGTCACAGTTTCCATTGTTTCCCCATCTATTTCCCATGAAGTGATGGGACCAGATGCCATGATTTTAGTTTTCTGAACGTTGAGTTTTAAGTCAACTTTTTACTCTCCTCTTTCATTTTCGTCAAGAGGCTCTTTAGTTCTTCTCTTTCTGCCATAAGGGTGGTATCACCTGCATATCTGAGGTTATTGATACTTCTCCCGGCAATCTTGACTCCAGCTTGTGCTTCATCCAGCCCAACATTTTACATGATGTATTCTGCATATAAGTTAAATAAACAGGGTGACAATATACAGCCTTGACATACTCCTTTCCCAATTTGGAACCAGTCTGTTGTTCCATGTCTGGAAACTGTTGCTTCCTGACCTGCATACAGATTTCTCAAGAGGCGGGTCAGGTGGTCTGGTATTCCCATCTCTTGAAGAGCATTCCACGGTTTGTTGTGATCTACACCAAGGCTTTGACATAGTCAATAAAGCAGAAATAGATGTTTTTCTGGAACTCTCTTGCTTTTACGATGATCCAGTGGATGCTGGCAATTTGCTCTGGTTCCTCTGCATTTTCTAAATCCAAATTGAATATGTGGAAGTTCACAGTTCATGTATTGTTGAAGCCTGGCTTGGAGAATTTTGAGCATTACTTTGTGAGTCTGAGTGAACTCCGGGAGTTGGTGATGGACAGGGAGGCCTGGCGTGCTGCGATTCGTGGGGTCGCAAAGAGTCAGACACGACTGAGCGACTGAACTGAACTGAACTGAACTGAACTGAGATGAGTGCAATTGTGCAGTAGTTTGAGCCTTCTTTGGCATTGCCTTTCTTTGGGATTGGAATGAAAACTGACCTTTTCCAGTCCTGTGGCCACTGCTGAGTTTTCCAAATTTGCCAGCATATTGAGTATAGCACTTTCACAGCATCATCTTTCAGGATTTGAAACAGCTCAACTGGAATTCCATCACCTCCACTAGCTTTGTTCATAGTGATGCTTCCTAACGCCCACTTGACTTCACATTCCAGGATGTCTGGCTCTAGGTGAGTGATCATAACATCATGATTATCTGGGTGGTGAAGATCTTTTTTGTATAGTTCTTCCGTGTATCCTTGCCACCTCTTCTTAATATCTTCTGCTTCTGTTAGGTCCATACCATTTCTGCCCTTTATTGAGCCCATCTTTGCATGAAATGTTCCCTTGGTATCTCCAATTTTCTTGAAGAGATCTCTAGTCTTTCCCATTCTGTTGTTTGCCTCTATTTCTTTGCATTGATCACTGAGAAAGGCTTTCTTATTTCTCCTTGCTATCCTTTGGAACTCTGCATTCAAATGGATATATTTTTCCTTTTCTCCTTTGCTTTTTGCTTTTCTTCTTTTCACAGCTATTTGTAAGGCCTTCACAGACAGCCATTTTGTTTCTTTTACATTTCTTTTTCTTGGGGATGGTCTTGATCCCTATCTCCTGTACAATGTCATGAACCTCTGTCCATAGTTCTTCAGGCACTCTGTCTATCAGGTCTAATCCCTTGAAATTATTTGTCACTTCCATTGTATAATGGTAAGGGATTTGATTTAGGTCATACCTCAATGGTTTAGTGGTTTTCCTTACTTTCTTCAGTTTAACTCTGAATTTGGCAATAAGTCATGATCTGAGCCACAGTCAGCTCCCTGTCTTGTTTTTGCTGACTGTATAGAACTTCTCCATCTTTGGCAGCAAAGAATATAATCAATCTGATTTTGGTGTTGACTATCTGTTGATGTCCATGTGTAGAGTCTTCTCTTGTGTTGTTGGATGAGGGTGTTTGCTATGACCAGTGCGTTCTCTTGACAAAATTCTATTAGCCTTTGCCCTGCTTCCTTCTGTACTCCAAGGCCAAATTTGCCTGTTACTCCAGGTGTTTCTTGACTTCCTACTTTTGCATTCCAGTCCCTATAATGAAAAGGAACATTTTTTTTGTGGGTGTTAGTTCTAGAAAGTCTTGTAGGTCTTCATAGAACTTCAGGTTCTTCAGCATTACTGGTCAGGCTATAGGCTTGGATTACTGTGATATTGAATTGTTTGCCTTGGAAATGAACAGAGATCATTCTGTTGTTTTTGAGACTGTATCCAAGTACTGCATTTTGTACTCTTTTGTTGCCTGTGAAGGCTACTCCATTTCTTCTAAGGGATTCTTGCCCACAGTGTGAAGTCACTCAGTCGTGTCTGACTCTTTGTGACCCCATGGACTGTAGCCTACCAGGTTCCTCCATCCATGGGATTTTCTAGGCAAGAATACTGGAGTGAGTTGCCGTTTCCTTCTCCAAGAGATCTTCCCAACCCAAGGATTGAACCCGGGTCTCCTGCATTGTAGGCAGATGCTTTACCGTCTGAGCCACCGGGGAAGATATAATGGTCATCTGAGTTAAATTCACCCATTCCAGTCCATTTTAGTTCACTGATTCCTAAAATATCGACATTCACTCTTGCCATCTCTTGTTTGACCATTTCCAATTTTCCTTGATTCATAGACCTAACATTCCTGGTTCCTGTGCAATATTGCTGTTTACAGCATCAGACTTTGCTTCTATCACCAGTTACAACTGGGTGTTGTTTTTGCTTTGGCTCTACCTCTTCATTCTTTCTGAAGTTATTTCTCCACTGATCTCTAGTAGCATATTGAGCACCTACCAACCTGGGGAGTTCAACTTTCAGTGTCCTATCTTTTTGCCTTTTCATACTGTTCATGGGGTTCTCAAGGTGAGAATTCTGAAATGGTTTGCCAATTCCCTTCTCCTGTGGACCACATTTTGTCAGAACTCTCCACCATGACCTGTCCATTTTGGTTGGCCCTACATGTCCTGGTTCATTGTTTCATTGAGTTAGACAAGGCTGTGGTCCGTGTGATCAGGTTGTTTAGTTTTCTATGATTGTGGTTTTCAGTCTGTCTGCCCTCTGATGGAGAAGGATAAGAGGCTTATGGAAGCTTCCTGATGGGAGAGACTGACTGAGTGGGAAACTGGGTCTTGTTCTGATGGGCGGGGCCATGCTCAGTAAATCTTTAATCCAATTTTCTGTTGATGGGTGGAGCTATGTTCCCTCCCTGCTATTTACCTGGGACCAAACTATGGTGAAGGTAATGAAGACAATGCTGACCTCCTTCAGAAGTTCCCATGCATGTGCTGCTACACTCAGTGCCCCAAACCCCGCAGCAGGACCCAGGAGAAAGGAGCAGTGACCCCACAAAAGACTGACCCAGACTTGCCCGGGAGTGTCTAGTGGAGGCGTGGGTTGGCAGTGGCCTGCTGCAGGCTGGTTAGGTCATATAGGCCACTTATTTTTGTCCTTGGTCTTTAGGAATGCCTGCCTCCTTCTTGGACCCCAGCTTTCATGCTGTAAGAAGTCCAAGCATATAGAGAAATTAAGGTGTGAGTGCCAACTGACAGTCCCAGCTGAGCCCAGCCTTCAAATGAGCCCAACCCAGGTACCAGGGAGAAGAAGCTTGCTGATGATTTCACTAAATCATTTAAGTCTTCCCAGCTGAGGCATCAAACATCATAGAGAGGAGATAAGCATGTCCACTGTGCCCTTCTGAGTCCCTGACCCAAAGGATCTATGAGCATAAAAAGCTTTCAAGTCACCAAGTTTAGCAAGTGTGTTACATTGTGGTAGATAGCCAAAACACAGATTCCACATGGGATATTTGCAGTACAGAACTTCAAGAATAATCTCCTCACCCAGATCACACTCAGTCACATTGTTACAGAAAACCCACTGGGAAGCTGTCCAAGGTCTAGCAAGAGAAACTATGCCATCATTATCTGTGTGTAAGCATATTAGGAATGGGTAATGGCCCTGAATTCACTATCTCCCACTTACCAATAATAAAACCACTGCCAACTACTTGAAAAGCCAGATTGAACAGATGCAGTCAGCAATCTGGTTCTTCCCTTTATTAGCATTAATTATGACCATTTTGTTTTTATTGGCTTTATTTTTATTAATATCTCCTCAAACAAGCCAAAAAAAAAAAAAAGCCATGCCTTCATACATGGGCAAGCTTCCACAGGCTCAATGAAACAAACCAGGCATGTCTCAAGATAGGCATGGTTTACTCGCCACATACTCAGGACTTGTGTTGGAATTGGGAGGGATTGATGAGCAGTGTGTGGACTCAAGATCCTCTGCCAGACTATGTTCTAGTTTGATATCATGATTCTTGGCTCAGCCATGGTAGCAAGCTACCAACTTCTGAGTCTATTTTTCACGCTGAAATAAGAGGAAAAAATTTACTGAATGTTGGCAATCCGCACTGTCCTGTGTTCTCGGGGCCCAAAGGAAATCTGGCAATCATTCAGCCAGAAATAGAATTCTCTAGAATAGATTCTTTATAGTCCTCTTGTAACTCAATGGTTATAGAAAGCTGCATGTCTATTTATCCATCCAATAAACATTTTTCAAGAGACCAATCTACACCAGGCTCTTTGCTAAGGGCAAGGAATATAGAGATGAAGACTGGACAAGACTCATTTTTCAAGACTCAACCCAAATACCACTCTGTCTGTAAAATTGTGGTAGGAACAGTATTACATATTCACCCAATTCATTTTATTTTCCTTCTGTGCTGTCTGGAAAACTACTCAGCTTGCCTTGTAGTTAAATTTGAGCCATGTGAATAAATTCTAGCCAATGAGAGATCTGGCAAATGTGCTATCTTAATGATCACCCTGGCCATAAACCCTCTGGGACATTCTCTACATACTGTTAACTTCTATGGTGGCCATAGGGACCATATGATCAAGATGGTGAGTTCACTTGATGGAAGGAGTCTGAGTCCTTAAATGGCCCCATGGAGGAGAGCCATCCTGTTGGCCACACTGAAACATGGCAAAATCAATTAACTTTTATTGTGTGAAATCACTAGGATTTAAGTTGTTTGTTCCTTCAGTTACTCCCTGCAACTGCCTAAAAACTAATAGAAAGTTTTAATTGCCACATTATTCAGGGTTGCTCAGGAGGCAGAAAGCATAACATTTTTAAGAATTTTGGTAAAATACTCATCACATTTGCCATCATAACCGTTTAAAAGTGTACAGTTTGGTATTGCTAAGTATGTTCATTTTGTTGTGCAACCAGTCTCCATAAGTTTTTCATCTTACAAAGCTGAAATCTATATTCACTAAACAACTCTCATTTTCCTCTCTTCAGCCCCTGGAAACCACCATTCTACTTTCTGTTTCTGAGTTTGACTATTCTAAATAGCTCATGTAAATGGAATCGTATAATATTTGTCTTTTTTTTTATTTTTTATTTTACTTTACAATTCTGTATTGGTTTTGCCATACATTGACATGAATCCACCACAGGTGTACATGCGTTCCCAAACATGAACCCCCCTCCCACCCCTCTCCCCACAACATCTCTCTGGGTCTTTTTGTGATTGACTTATTTGCAGCATAATGTCCTTCAGTTCATTTCAGTTTAGTCGCTCAGTCGTGTCCGACTCTTTGTGACCCCATGAATCGCAGCACGCCAGGCCTCCCTGTCCATCACCAACTCCCGGAGTTCACTCAGACTCTCGTCCATCGAGTCGGTGATGCCATCCAGCCATTTCATCCTCTGTCGTCCCTTCTCCTCCTGCCACCAATCCCTCCCAGCATCAGAGTCTTTTCCAATGAGTCAACTCTTTGCATGAGGTGGCCAAAGTACTGGAGCTTCAGCTTTACCATCATTCCCTCCAAAGAAATCCCAGGGCTGATATCCTTTAGAATGGACAGGTTGGATCTCCTTGCAGTCCAAGGGACTCTCAAGAGTCTTCTCCAACACCACAGTTCAAGAGCATCAATTCTTCGGCGCTCAGCCTTCTTCACAGTCCAACTCTCACATCCATACCTGACCACAGGAAAAACCATAGCCTTGACTAGATGGACATTTGTTGGCAAAGTAATGTCTCTGCTTTTGAATATGCTGTCTAGGTTGGTCATAACTTTTCTTTTCTTCCAAGGAGTAAGCGTCTTTTAATTTCATAGCTGCAATCACCATCTGCAGTGATTTTAGAGCCCCCCAAAATAAAGTTAGGCACTGTTTCCACTGTTTCTCCATTTATTTCCCATGAAGTGATGGGACCAGATGCCATGATCTTCATTTTCTGAATGTTGAGCTTTAAGCCAACTTTTTCACTCTCCTCTTTCACTTTCATCAAGAGGCTTTTTAGTTCCTCTTCACTTTCTGCCATAAGGGTGGTGTCATCTGCATATCTGAGGTTATTGATATTTCTCCCGGCTATCTTGATTCCAGCTTGTCTTTCTTCCAGTCCAGCGTTTCTCATGATGTACTCTGCATAGAAGTTAAATAAGCAGGGTGACAATATACATCCTTGACGTACTCCTTTTCCTATTTGGAACCAGTCTTTTGTTCCATGTCCAGTTCTAACTGTTGCTTCCTGACCTGCATATAGGTTTCTCAAGAGGCAGGTCAGGCGGTCTGGTATTCCCATCTCTTTCAGAATTTTCCACAGTTTATTGTGATCTACACAGTCAAAGGTTTTTAGTCAATAAAGCAGAAATAGATATTTTTCTGGAATTCTCTTGCTTTTTTGATGATCCAGCGGATATTGGAAATTTGATCTCTGGTTCCTCTGCCTTTTCTAAAGCCAGCTTGAACATCTGGAAGTTCACAGTTCACATATTGCTGAAGCCTGACTTTGAAAATTTTGAGCATGACTTTACTAGTGTGTGAGATGAGTGCAATTGTGCGGTAGTTTGAGCATTCTTTGGCATTCCCTTTCTTTGGGATTGGAATGAAAACTGACCTTTTCCAGTCCTGTGGCCACTGCTGAGTTTTCCAAATTGGCTGGTGTGTTGGGTGCAGCACTTTCACAGCATCATCTTTCAGGATTTGAAATAGCTCTACTGGAATTCCATCACCTCCACTAGCTTTGTTTGTAGTGATACTTTCTAAGGCCCACTTGACTTCACATTCCAGGATGTCTGGCTCTAGGTGAGTGATCATACCATCGTGATTATCTTGGTCATGAAGGTCTTTTTTGTACAGTTCTTCTGTGTATTCTTGCCACCTCTTCTTAATATCTTCTGCTTCTGTTAGGTGCATACTGTTTCTGTCCTTTATCGAGCCCATCTTTCATGTTTAAGTTTCATCTATATTGTAAACTGTGTCAGAATTTCCTTTTTAAATGTGAAATAGCATTTCATTATATGCATTAAGTGCTGATTTCACTTCTTGGCTATTGTGAACAATGTTGCTATGAACACTGGTGTACAAATATCTCTTTGAGACCTTGCTTTTGATTTATGTAAATTTATATCCAGGAGTGGAATTTTTGGATCATATGGTAGTTCTTGGGCTTCCCTGGTAGCTCAGCTGGTAAGGAATCTGCCTGCAATGCAGGAGACTCCCGTTTGATTCCTGGGTTGGGAGGATTCCCTGGAGAAGGGATGACCTACCCCTATTCCTGGTCTTCCCTAGTGGCTCAGTGGGTAAAGAATCTGCCTGCAATGCAGGAGACCTGGGTTCAATCCCTGGGTTGGGAAGATCCCATGGAGAAGGGAATGGCTACTCACTCCAGTATTCTGGCCTGGAGAATTCCATGGATAGTCCATGGGGTCACAAAGGGTCAGACACAACTGAGCAACTTTCACACACAATAGTACCTCTATTTTTATTTATTTATTTATTTTTTTGAGAAATCTTCATACCATCTTCCCTAATAGGTGCACCATTTTACATTCTCACCAGCAGTGCACAAGGGGTCCAATTTCACATCCTCAGCAGGCTTTACCATGCTTTTTGAACAGAGGAAATCTGATATAAAGAATCACTTACTAGGTAACTGAAAGGGTAAAAAGGAAATATTGAAATTTTATTAAGGAAGTTTATTGACTATGCCAAAGCCTTTGACTGTGTGGATCACAATCAGTTCAGTTCAGTCGCTCAGTCGTGTCTGACTCTTTGCGACCCCATGAATCACAGCACGCCAGGCCTCCCTGTCCATCACCAACTCCCGGAGTTCACTCAGACTCACGTCCATCGAGTCAGTGATGCCATCAAGCCATCTCATCCTTGGTTGTCCCCTTCTCCTCCTGCCCTCAATCCCTCACAATAAACTGTAGAAAATTCTGAAAGAGATGGGCACACCAGACCACCTGACCTTCCTCTTGAGAAACCTATATGCAGGTCAGGAAGCAACAGTTAGAACTGCACATGGAACAGCAGACTGGTTCCAAATCGGGAAAGGAGTATATCAAGGCTGTATATTGTCACCCTGCTTATTTAACTTATATGCAGAGTACATCATGAGAAACACTGGGCTGGAGGAAGTACAAGCTGGAATCAAGATTGCCAGGAGAAATATCAATAGCCTCAGATATGCAGATGACACCACCCTTAATGGCAGAAAGTAAAGAAGAACTAAAGAGCCTCTTGATGAAAGTGAAAAAGGAGAGTGAAAAAGTTGGCTTAAGGCTCAACATTCAGAAAACTAAGATCATGGCATCCAGTCCCATCACTTCATGGAAAATAGACAAGGAAACAGTGGAAACAGTGGCTGACTTTATTTTGGGGGCTCCAAAATCACTGCAGATGGTGAATGCAGCCATGAAATTAAAAGACACTTACTCCTTGAAAGGAAAGTTATGACCAACCTAGACATCATATTAAAAAGCAGAGACATTATTTTGTCCACTAAGGTCCATCTAGTCAAGGTATGGTTTTTCCAGTAGTCATGTATGGATGTGAGAGTTGGACTATAAAGAAAGCTGAGCAATGAAGAATTGATGCTCTTGAACTGTGGTGTTGGAGAAGACTCTTGAGAGTCCCTTGGACTGCAAGGAGATCCAACCAGTCCATCCTAAAGGAGATTAGTCCTGGGTGTTCAGTGGAGGGACGGATGTTGAAGCTGAAGCTCCAATACTTTGGCCACCTGATGCGAAGAGTTGACTCATTGGAAAAGACCCTGATGCTGGGAAGGATTGAGGACAGGAGGAGAAGGGGGCGACAGAGGATGAGATGGTTGGATGGCATCACTGACTCGATGGACATGAGTTTGGGTGGACTCCAGGAGTTGGTGATGGACAGGGAGGCCTGGCGTGCTGCGGTTCATGGGGTCACAGAGTCGGACACGACTGAGCAAATGAACTGAACTGAACTGAACTGAAGGAAGTAACAACAGATGTGGCAGCTAACATGCCTTGGGCTGAGTGTACAAAGGAAAGAGGTAGAATTTATTTTTATATAAAGACAGAGGAGGGTTCTGTGGGGGCAGGGATCCAGATCCCTGAGAAGTGGTCATAAGCTGTCTGGTTCTGGTCCCTCTGAAAGGTGACAGTGAGGCTGGTTCAAGGGTGTTGGAGAGACTGCAAACTGGATTCAGCTGCTGTTACAGGAATGCACTGCTGTTGCCAAAGTGCTGCTGGTGGAGTGAAGAAGCACTGCTAAAGCGGTACTCTCAGGAACAGAGAGTGAACAGGTGGAATGAGCCTATTTTTTCTCCAACCCTGCAATCTTCCCCTGGCACCCCCTATGGCAGAGCCTAATAGAGCAGAAATGTATGTATAGTGTGCAGAGTCCCAACACGACTGAAGCGACTTAGCAGCAGCAGCAGCAGCAACCTCAGTGCCCAAAAGCAGACTATGGAAGGGCAGATTTGGGACTGACAGTAACTCAAACAACCTGCCCACCAGGTAGTGACCTCTCTCTGCACAATACTCTCAGCATTTTGCCTGCTTTCTTGTATGTCTTTGTACCACCTCTTCCTTGGATGGGAGTTCTTTGGCTATGTCTTAACTCTCTGATTCTTATATAAAGTCCTTTAAGAGCGAGATCATCTTGCTGATTAAGTGGCTGATTCATCTCCGTATACCTTTCTGATGTCCCCAAAGCCTAGCACAATGGTTATACATAAATGGCATACAGTAATTTTGTCAAATGAATGCTCTCCAATAGGTAAAAGGGCAGTGGTTAGAAAGTAGCACAGAGGGAGCCCAAACACCATGAAAGTCATTGCAGATTTGTGGATTGAGTGGAATTTGGGCTGAGATATTTGTAAAGGCTGGTGAAAAGCAGACTCACACCAACTTTGTGCAAATGCTTTAAGACTTAATGGAGGTGCCCTGAAAAGCTGCACTTATTTGGTATTGGCTCCTCAACTTGGGCAACAGAGAGGTGAAAGCAGGAGAAGGGCCTATCCCAGGGCCTGCTCTTTACAGATAGCCTGGTGTGTCCAGAGTCTCTTCCTCCTCTTCACAGAATACTGTGGATTAGTGCTTAGACTCTAAGCAGTAAGATCAGGCAGAAATATTGAAAGCTAGTGTCCCAATTATTATTTCTGCTCAACAAATTATCTTCAGATTTAGTGACGTAAGGCAACAAACATTTTATCATATTCATGGGTTCTGTGTGTCAGAAACTCAGAAAGAACTCAGTGGAAATGACTTGCCTTTGTTTGTGTGTGTCTGGATTCTCGGCTAGGAAGACTCCATGATAGGAGGAGACTTCATGGGTGAGATCTGGAATGCAGGCAGACATGGGAGATATTGAAGGTTCTATCCAGCCCACTATAATAAAGCAAATATTGTAAAAGTGAGTTACACAATTGTTTTGTTTTGTTTTGTTTTGTTTTGTTTTCTGGAGCATATAAAACATATGTTTACCGTATACTGTAGTCAAAAATGTTTAATAACATTATGTCTAAAAATATGCATGCTTTAATTTAAAAATGCTTGTATACCCATGGCTGATTCATGACAATGTATGGCAAAAACTACCACAAATTGTAAAGTAATTAGCCTCCAATTAAAATAAATAAATTAATTTTAAAATGCTTTATTGCTAAAAAATGCCAACCATCATTGAAAACACAGGGTTGCCACAAACTTTCCATTCATAAAAAAAACATAGTATCTGTGAACCACAATAAAATAAGATATGCCTGTACTCTGGGGACATCCTCACTTACATGTCTGGAGATTGATGCTGACTACCTGCTGATGTTGACCGGAGTACTATGGCCTCCACATGTGGCTGGGGTTTCCTCCTGGCACAATGGCTTCAGAATAAGTTTATTATATGGTGACTTAGGGGTCTATAGCAAGTAACCCAGGAGACAGAGTGGAAACTTTCATGTCTTAGCATCACAAAGTGGGGAAAAGGGAACTCTTGTACTCTGTCGCATTCATGCTAAGTCACTTCGGTTGTGTCAAACTCTTTGCAACACTATGAACTGTAGCTCATCAGGCCCCTCTGTCCAAGTGATTCTCCAGGCAAGAATACTAGAGTGGGTTGGCATTTCCTTCTCCAGGGGATCTTCCTGATTCAAGGATCAAACCCACGTCTCTTATGTCTTCGGCATTGGTAGGTGGGTTCTTTACTACCAGTGCCATTAGCAACACCTGAGTAAATTGGTATAGCCATTGTGGAAAACAATATGGAGCTTTCTCAAAAAGCTAGAGCTACCATATGACCTACCTATGATTCTATATATGTGAAAAAGCCAAAAACATCAATTCCAAAAGGCAAATGCACCCCAATGTTCAGAGCATCATTATTTACAATAGCCAAGACATGGAAACAACTTAAGTGTTCATCAATAGATGAATGGATGAATGGATGAATGGATGAATATATATATAATATAATTCAGTCATGAAATTTTGCTGTTTGAAGCAACATGGTTGGACTTGGAGGGCATTATGCTAAGTGAAATAAATCAGAGACAGATAAAGATTATATAATATCACTTATATGTGGAATCCACTTCATGGATCACAACCTTGTGGTGACAAAGGGGCTTGATTAACTCAGTGAAGCTATGAGCCATGTTGTGCAGGGACACACAAGACTGACAGGTCATAGTGAAGAAGATGATAGTGATAAATCATGGTCCACTGGATGAGGAAATGGCAAACCACTCCAGTATTCTTGCTGCAAGAACCCCATGAACAGTAGGAATAGGCAAAAAGTTATGACACCAGAATATGAGTCCCCTCAAAGTCAGAAAGTGTCCAATATGCTACTGGGGGAGAGTGGAGGGAAATTACTAATAGTTCCTAAAAGAGTGAAATGTCTGGGCCAAAGTGGAAATGATGCTCAGTTGTGGATATGTCTGGTGGTGAAAGGGAAGTCTGATGCTATAATAAACAATATTGGATAGGAACCTGGAATGTTAGGTCTGTGAATCAAGGTAAACTGGACATGGTCACGCAGGAGATGGCAAGATTGAACCTCAACATCTTAGGAATCAATGAACTAAAATGGATGGGAATGGGTGAATTTAGTTCAGATGATCATTATATCTATTACTGAGGGCAAGAACCCATGAAAAGAAATTGAATAGCCCTCATAGTCAACAAAAGAGTCCAAAATGCAGTACTTGGGTGAAATTTCAAAAACGACAGGAGGATCTTGGCTTGTTTCCAAGGAAGATATTCAACATCACAGTAATCCAAGTCTATGCTACAACCACTAATGCCAAGGAAGCTGAAGCAGACTGGTTCTATGAAGACCTGTGACATCTTCTAGAACTAACACACACACACACACACACAAAAGATGTCCTTTTCATCATAGGGATTTGTAATTAAAAAAAAAAGAGAAAGCAGGGGAATTCCAGAAAAAAATCTACTTCTGCTTCACTGACTACGCTAAAGCATTTAACAGTGTGTATCACAACAAACTGGAAAATTCTTAAAGAGATGGGAATACTAGACCACGTTACCTGTCTCCTGAGAAACCTATATGTGGGTTGAGAAGCAACAGTTAGAATGGTACATGGAAAAACTCACTTGTTCAAAATTGAAAAAGGAATATGACAAGGCTGTAAAGTGTTACTCTGCTTATTTAACTTTTATGCAGAGTACATAAAGGAAATGCCAGGCTGGATAAATCACAAGCTGGAATCAAGATTGATGGGAGAAATATCAACAACCTCAGATATGTAGATGATACCACTCTAATGGCAGAAAGTGAAGAGCAATGAAAGAGCCTCTTAATGAGGCTGAAAAAGGAGAGGGAAAGTGATGGCTTGAAACTCAACATTGAAAAAACTAAGATCATGGCATCTGGTCCCATCACTTCATGGGAAATGGGGGCAAAAGTGGAAATGGTGACAGATTTTAGTTTCTTGGGCTCTAAAATCACTGTGGAAGGTGACTTCAACCATGAAATTACAAGTCGAAGTCCTTCCAGCTTGCTCGTTGGAAGGAAAGCTATGACAAACCTAGACAGTGTATTTAAAAGCAGAGACATCACCTTGCTTACAAATTTGCATATAGTCAAAGCTGTGGTGTTTTCAGTAGTCATATATGAATGTGAGAGTCGGATCATAAAGAAGGCTGAATGCTGATGAACTGATGCTTTTAAATTGTGGTGCTGGGAGAAGAATCTTGAGAGTTCCTTGGACAGCAAGGAGATCAAACCAGTCAATCCTAAAGGAAATTAACCCTGAATATTCATTAGAAGGACTGATGCTGAAGCTGAAGCGCCAATATTTTGGGCCACCAATGCTAAAAGCCAATTCACTGGAAAAGCCCCTGATGCTGTGAAGGATTGAAGGCAAAAGATGAAGGGGGTGGCAGAGGATGGTTAGATAGCATCACTGACTTAAATTCAGTGGACATGAATTTAAGCGAACTCTGGGAGATAGTGGACAGAGGAGCCTGGTGTGCTGCAATTCATGGGACTTCAAGCAATTGGACACTACTTAGCAACTGAACAACAACAACAATATGTGGAATCTAAAACAACACCAAAAAATACTCATGAATGTAACAAAAGAGAAACAGACTCAGATATAGATCACAAACTAGTGGTTACCCACAAGGAGGAGGTGGAAAGGCAATGTAGGGACTGGAGAGTGGGCGATACAAACCACTGCTTGTAAGGTAGGTTCAAGGATGTATTGTACAGCCCAGGGAATATAGCCAGTATTTTGTAATAACCATAAGTGAAAAATGTTAAAGTTTGTATAAAAATTTAAAACAGAAGTCATGCAGTACTACTTTTGCGTCATTCTATTGGTTATAACTGAGTCATGAGCTGACTTATATATAAGGGTAGAGGATATGGACCTCATCTGAATGAGTGTCAACATGATCAACTGTAGAAAAGTATATGGGATAAGAAATATAGTTGCAGATGTTCTGGGAAAATAGAGTCTGCCACAGCTGTTAAACTTATTTTCCACATTTTTGGGATGAGGACACCAAGTTCTAGAGAACCTGGGAAGTGGCTTGCAAAGACCCTGCAGGTAGTTCTCAGAATGCTTAGAGAACCCAATTTTGCCATGGCTGCTGTTAACAAATTCCACATACTGATTGGCTTTTAACAGCAATAGTTTATTTTCTCACTCTTCCAGAGGCTAGGTTTCAGTTAGGGCCATGCTCTTTCCGACTGCTCTAGGAGAGGATTCTTTCTGACCTCTTCCTAGTTTCTGGTGGTTCTCAGCAATCTTCCTGGAGTCCCTCAACTTGTAGATCCTTCACTCCAATCTCTGCCTCATCTTCAGCTTGGCATCCTTGCTGTATGTCTGCACAATGTCTTCCCTCTGTGCATGTCTAGCTCCCTGTCCAGATTTCCCTTTTTCACAAGGATGCCAATTATATTGCATTAAGTTGCACTGTAATGGCCTCACTTTAACTCGATTCCTTCTGTAAAGGAAGGAATCCTTCTGTTCCTTATTTCCAAATAAGGTCACAGTAGGCAATGTGGGGGTGGGGGTGGGGGAAACTGGTGGCAAGGGAGTAGTGCTTCCCAGCTGTCATTAGTGGTAAAAAATCTGCCTGCAAATGCAGAAGACTTAAGGACATGGGTTTGATACATGGGTTGGAAAGATTCCCTGGAGGAGGGAATGGCAACCCACTTCAGTATTCTTGCCTAGAGAATCCCATGGACAGAGGACATAGTCCATTGGGTTGCAAAGAGTTGGACATGATTGAGAGATTTTCACTTTTTACTTTTCAGGAGGAGTTAGGGCTTCAACATATATTTTGGGGAAGGGGACACAATTCCACCCTCTTTTCATAAAAGAGCACCATCTTTTATGAAACCTATGGGAAGAGAACTTAGAGACTTACTCTAAGGTAAACTTAGAAACAGATACAGCAGCCACGCAGAAGGAATTTCCCTGGCCAGTAAGCCTAGGCCAAAGTGCTGAAGGTGTTCTAAGAGAAAAACGGACTGGGATTGTTGAAACACACTGAAAATGTTTATGTTATAGACATTTTCATGACAAACATAAATGGGGTCAGTAGATGCCATCAGAGAGGATCCCAGTGACTTCACAGAGGTTAGATGCTGGAGCCAATTCCCCCTCTCTCATGTCTGAAGGGTGACGATTAAACTTCAGAAGCAATTTGGGCCCCAGCACCTGACACAATGAAAGTGAAAGAGGAGAGTGAAAAAGTTGGCTTAAAGCTCAACATTCAGAAAACGAAGATCATGGCTCATCACTTCATGGCAAATAGATGGGGAAACAGTGGAAACAGTGTCTGACTTTATTTTTCTGGGCTCCAAAATCACTGCAGATGGTGATTGCAGCCATGAAATTAAAAGACGCTTACTCCTTGAAAGGGAAGTTATGACCAAACTAGACAGCATATTAAAAAGCAGGGACATTACTTTGCCAACAAAGGTCCATCTAGTCAAGGCTATATTTTCCCAGTGGTCATATATGGATGTGAGAGCTGGACTATAAAGAAAACTGAGTGCTGACGAATTGATGCTTTTGAACTCTGGTGTTAGAGAAGACTCTTGAGAGTCCCTTGGGCTGCAAGAAGATCCAACCAGTCCATCCTAAAGGAAATCAGTCCTGGGTGTTCATTGGAGGGACTGATATTGAAGCTGAAATTCCAATACTTTGGCCACCTGATGCAAAGAGCTGACTCAGTGGAAAAGACCCTGATGCTGGGAAAGATTGAGGGCAGGAGGAGAAGGGGACGACAGAGGATGAGATGGTTGGATGGCATCACTGACTCGATGGAAATGGGTTTGGGTGGACTCCGGGAGTTGGTGATGGACAGGGAGGCCTGGCGGGCTGCGGTTCATGGGGTCACAAAGAGTCAGACATGACTGAGCAAATGAACTGAACTGAACCTGACACAATCCACTGAAAAGCAGAGGTGGCTTGTAGAGGAGATGAATAGCTGAACAGAAAAGCTATTCTCTCAAGCCTGGCTTTGTTTTTTTGATGTAAATTTATTTATTTTAATTGGAGGCTAATTACTTTACAATATTGTGTTGGTTTTCCCATACATTAACATGAATCTGCCACAGGTGTACATGTGTTCCCCATCCTGAACCCCCCTCCCACCTTCATCCCTATCCCATCCCTCTGGGTCATCCCAGTGCACCAGCCCCGAGCGTCGAACCTGGACTGGCAATTCATTTCACATATGAAAATATACATGTTTCAACTCCATTCTCCCAAATCATCCCACCCTCACCCTCTCCCACAGAGTCCAAAAGACTGTTCTATACACCTGTGTCTCTTTTGCTGTCTTGCATACAGGGTTATTATTACCATCTCTCTAAATTTCATATATATATGTTCAGTTCAGTTCAGTTCAGTTCAGTCGCTCAGTCGTGTCTGACTCTTTGCGACCCCATGAATGACAGCACGCCAGGCCTCCCTGTCCATCACCATCTCCTGGAGTTCACTCAGATTCATGTCCATCGAGTCAGTGATGCCATCCAGCCATCTCATCCTCGGTCGTCCCCTTCTTCTCCTGCCCCTAATCCCTCCCAGCATCAAAGTCTTTTCCAATGAGTCAACTCTTCGCATGAGGTGACTAAAGTACTGGAGTTTCAGCTTTAGCATCATTCCTTCCAAAGAAATCCCAGGGTTGATCTCCTTCAGAATGGACTGGTTGGATCTCCTTGCACTCCAAGGGACTCTCAAGGGTCTTCTCCAACACTACAGTTCAAAAGCATCAATTCTCTGGCGCTCAGCCTTCTTCACAGTCCAACTCTCACATCCATACATGACTACTGGAAAAACCATAGCCTTGACTAGATGGACCTTAGTCGGCAAAGTAATATCTCTGCTTTTGAATATGCTATCTAGGATGGGCATAACTTTTCTTCCAAGGAGTAAGCGTCTTTTAATTTCATGGCTGCAATCACCATCTGCAGTGATTTTGGAGCCCCCCAAAATAAGGTCTGACACTGTTTCCACTGTTTCCCCATCTATTTCCCATGGAGTGATGGGACCGGATGTCATGATCTTCGTTTTCTGAATGTTGAGCTTTAAGCTGAATTTTTCACTCTCCCCTTTTACTTTCATCAAGAGGCTTTTTAGTTCCTCTTCACTTTCTGCCATAAGGGTGGTGCCATCTGCATATCTGAGGTTATTGATATTTCTCCCGGCAATCTTGACTCCAGGTTGTGTTTCTTCCAGTCCCTGGGCCCCAGACCTTACTAACCTGGGCATAGTTAGATTGCATATTCTTATTTGTATAAAAAGCATTGCTTAAGCATTTGGTTCTGTTTTAACTTTGTTACTTTGCCACTGTGGGCAAGTCACAACCTCTGTGAGTTTCATTGCTTCATTTTCATTCTTCTAAAATGAGAAGATTGTCTTGTGAAGCATTTTTTTGCCCTCCCTAGGGGAATAATTTATTTGTATGGTGGGATTTTTATTTTATAAACTATATAAAATATAGTTTATAAAGCCCTATCATCTTTATCACTATTATTGATTTAGCCCTATTATTCTTTATCAAAGAATCCACCTGTCCATGCAGGAGATGAAAGAAACGCAGGTTTGATTCCAGGGTTGAGAAGATACCCTGGGATAGGAAGTGACAAACCACTCCAGTATTTTTGCCTGGAAAATTTCATGGACAAAGGAGCCTGGTGGGCTATAGTGCGTGGGTCGCAAAGAGTTGGACACAACTGAGGAACTGAGCATAGGCACATGGTGAAGTTTCTGTGGCACTTTGTACACAGTCATTTTGTAAATATCACATATATTACACACATATTTTATTCATGCTATACAGAGCCAGTGGCATGGCAGAAAGCACTGTTTAGGTTGTAAGTTTCCAAAATCAGACCTGGATTTGCCATTTACTAGCTATGTGACCTTGAACAAAGTATTGCCTCTCAAATTCTATTTTCACTTACATGCCTACCTCATATACTTGTATTGAGGACTGAGGTAAATAGTGAAACAATGAGTAGCTAAATAAACATTCAAAAATTGCTGCTATCATTATGATGAAAGCCTTTCCTTTATAAACAATTCATGATGCTATTTACTTCATGTACATTTTAAATGGTTTGAAACAAAAATTATTACTCTAAAAACAGTTTAAAGAATGCTCTGAATTACAGATTTCAGAGTCAAAGGGAACGTTTGCTTTTTTTTTTTCCTGTGAGTTCACTCAAAGTAAACATTTGCCATATCACAGGCAAAAGCACACTCCATACATATGCCTGCTCCACTGACTCCCAGTCTGCCAAAGAAGACAAACATATTTCATGTAGACCCAGCAGGTCTTCCATCTTTAGTTTGAAGTCATATTATTTGCCCTCTAAAGCTTTTGAAAAGAGAAGGGAAAAAGAGAAGAAAGTCTCAGCAGTTTCCACGGTCCATTCAATAAACTAGGGCAGTATTAAGCCACTTTCATCTTATGAACCGTTTGTGTTTTAGTCAGCAAAACAGTGGTCCTGTGTCATCACCAGGAGACAGAGGAACCTGGGCAGAGGGGCTCTGAGGATGCTGACCAGCACAAATGGCCTTGGGGCATGAATGTGATTTTAGCTTTGAATCTGTTCAGCACTTACACGTCTGAGCTTGATGTCTGGGACTGTTGAGGAGCCCCTGTCCATGCTAGTCACTTGCTCCAGGGCTGCGGCTGGAGATCGGGTGTCAGTGTCCAAATCTCACTCCCCCTCACGTCAAATTCCCATCTCTCAGGACAATACCAAGACAGCCCACAATCAATGTGTATTGGCTGAATGAATAATTAAATGAATTAATATGTAAATTATATTAACTGAGTTTTGTTTGTTCCACCACTTACATTGACTTCCACCTTTGACATTGCTATTTGGCACTTCTTAAATTTGGTCTGGAAAGTAGGGAGAAAATATAGTTTATAAAGCCCTATCATCTACTCATTGAACACCCACTTACTTTATTCTCCCAGCAACTCCATTTTATGATGAAAAAGGGAAGTTCAGAAAAATTAGCTCATCTAAGCACCCGCAGATAATGGATGGCACTTTCAAGATTCAAAACTCCAATTTTCTGACTTAAAAGTTTATGATCTCACTATTATATTCCTTGACATTTCTCAGAATTAGAGGAAGTTGCTTGTTGGTATAAAACAAAAAAAGGTGGGGTGTCTGACCCTTGACTTAAGTGATCTTTCTTGTGAATGGCACCTACCATACTTTTGATAGATGGAGAGTCTATTCCTGTTACAGATTTTCTGGAATGGGGACAATCATTCACTTCATAAAACTTGACAGAGTAGCCTCCACATTCCTGCTGTTGTCTGAGAAAGATAAAGCATTATCCAAGGCAACTTTCAAGAGCTGCCTAGGAAAACTCCCTTAACCTCCCTTTTAAGGGAATTATTAAAAACGAATTTGCATAACATTGCTTTTTTTTTTTTTTGCAGTAGCAGTAGTAGAATCAGAAGAGCAGTGAGTACAAAAGGAGATGGATTTCATTTTAGACTTTTAAGTCACATCACAGGAATATGCACAGATGCATAGATGGCTATCATATGTGGAGGAATAGTTAGAAGGCTGAAATTCCTAAAAATAGTGTCAGATGCTGGTGATGCACCCTTCTGTAAAGCCCAAGATTGCTGACCCACATGTTCCTCTGTGTCATTTTTCCTCAGCATCCTCCTTAAACAAGCCAAAGCTTTCAGAGACCATAATCTAGCAGATTCATGGCTGGAAGGAGTTTTAAGGCCCCTTAGTTGAAAGATGCTTAATGTAAATCTGCAAAGAAGAGCACTTGAATGTCAGCAACTGTAACTGCTACCAAACCACTTTCCTCCTCACCTGAGAAGTTTAAATAATGTCTCAAGAAATATATGCAATATATGCTGGCATTAGGAGCAGTATGGGGACTCTCCATCCTGAGTACATTTCCCCCCAAACAGACCTTACATTTTGGAAACAAGACATAAAGGCTTGAAGCTTCTGGCTTTAAGAAAAATTATACCAGGGTGAAAAAGTTCTCAAAAATTCCATTTTCATATAGCTATGGACATGTCATTGCCTCTCTGCTTCCATTTTTCATGCCTAAATTTTTTCCCATCTAATATGTGGGTCAAGATTTAATTGTTATCTAACTCTACTTGGGATTATCAGAGAGAATTTAAGTGGACAATATATTTCTTAGATCTCAATGTGTACCTCCTTTTTCAAATGATTAAACAGGGAATTTTCAAAAATTTCTAAGGGGTAAGAAGATGTAGGCATCACATAGACCTTCCATCCCAGTCTTACTCAACCCTAGGAGTTCCAGACCACTCATGGTTACACACTAATGCTATTCCAAAGAGGACACCATGTTCTCAACTAACATATCATTCACATGGATCCTGAGTATAATACATTCCATCTCAGTACCCACTTTTCCAAGCCATATACAGAGGAATGGTGATAAGATAGAGGAATAAAGGGGTTAAGCACCTGATATTCACTGATGTGATCATGAGACCTCCCATTGTATTTTTGGAGTAAAGACATGCAGATTTCACAGTTAGACTTTCACATTCAGCTGGCCTTCAACCTCACTTCCATGCCTAGTGAAGGAAGCAGAGATGAGGAATATTGCATGCATTCATCCACCTCTTTCCTATAATTGAGAGTCACTCAGAGGGAGGAAGGAGAAGAAAAATAGGCCCTGCTCCCTGATCTCAGCATCTGTGATCAACTGATGCAATATTTCTCAAGTGTTTAGGAAGAGGAATGAGATTATGGAGACAGCTTCCCTGCAGAATCCATGTTGACAGTGTTGGGAAGCACAGTCGACTTGTAGAGTAAGGGAGATTTGAGTTCTTGTTCTGGCATTTCCCAAAACTTGATGAATAATTTGGGAGTAAATGACTTAAAGTGTTTTGACTTTTAAGTTTAATTTGGACCCTTTTGTTTATTTTTGTGTTTATAATATTACCATTACTTTAAGAGGTAGTTCAGAGAGAAACTTACTGTGACTTATGTCAAAGAGTGTTCTACCTATGTTTTCCTCCAAGAGTTTTATAGTGTCTGGTCTGATGTTTATGTCTTTAATATATTTTGAGCTTATTTTTGTGTATGGTGTTAGGAAGTATTCTACTTTAATTCTTTTATATGTAGCTGTTCAGATTTCCCAGCACCACTTATTGAAGAGGTTGTCTGTTCTTCATTGTATATTCTTGCCTCCTTTGTCAAAGACAAGGTGCCCATAGGTGTGTAGGTTTATCTCTGGGCTTTCTATCCTGTTGCATTTATCTATATTTTTGTTTTTGTGCCAATACCATGCTATTTTGATGACTACAGCTTTATAGTATAGTCTGAAGGTTGATTCCTCTAGCTCTGTTTTTCTTTCTAAAAATTGCTTTGGCTATTCGGGGTCTTTTGTATTTCCATATAAATTGTGACATCTTTTTTTTTCTAATTCTGTGAAAAATGCCATTGGTAATTTGGTAGGGATTGCACTGAATCAGTAGATTGCTTTGGGTAGTACAATCATTCTCACAATATTGGTTCTTCCAACCTAGGAACATGGTATATTTCTCCATCTGTTTATGTCATCTTTATTTCTTTCATCAGTGTTTTATAGTTTTTTGCATATACATCTTTTGTGTCCTTAGTGAAAGTTTCTCAGTTGTGTCTGACTCTTTGCAACTGCATGGACTATACATGGAATAGTCCTGCATGGAATTCTCCAGGTCAGAATACTGGAGTGGGTAGCTGTTCCCTTCTCCAGGGAATCTTCCAAACCCAGGGATCTAACCCAGGTCTCCTGCATTGCAGGCAGGTTCTTTACCAGCTAAGCCACCAGGGAAGCCCTTTTGTGTCCTTGGGTAGATTTATTCCTAGGTATTGTGTTCTTTTTGTTGTGATGGTGAATGGGATTGTTTCCTTAATTTCTCTTTCTGATTTTTCATTGTTAGTGTGTAGGAATGCAAGAGATTTCTCTGTATTAATTTTGCTTTACTAAATTCATTGATTAGCTATAGTAATTTTCTGGTGGCATCTTTATGGTTTTCTACATATAGTATCATGTCATCTGCAAACTGAGAATTTTACTTCTTTTTGAATCTTTTATTTCTTTTTCTTCTCTTATTGCTGTCTCTAGGACTTCCAGAACTATATTGCAGGCATGGGCACCCTTGTCTTGTTCCTGATCTTAGAAGAAATGCTTTCAGTTTTTCACTACTGAGAATAAAGTTTGTGTGGGTTTGTTGTATATGGCCTTTACTCTGTTGAGGTAGGTTCTTTAAACAGTATGGAGATTCCTTAAAAAACTAGGAATAAAACTACCATATGACCCAGCAATCCCACTATTGGGCATATACCCTGAGACTATCATAATTGAAAAAGACATATATACCTATGTGTCATTGCAGAACTGTTTACAATAGCGAGAACATGGAAGAAACCTAGATATCCACAGACAGATGAATGGATAAAGAAGTTGTGGCACATATATACAATGGAATATTATTCAGCCATAGATAGGAATGAATGTGAGACACTTAAGTAAGGTGGATAAACCTAGAGCCTGTTACACAGAGTAAGTCAGAAAGACAAAAACAAATATCATACATTAACACATATATATGAAATCTAGAAAAATGGTACTGATGAACCTATTTGCAGGACAGGAATAGAGACTCAGACAGAGAACAGACTTATGGATACAGTGGGAGCAGGAGAGTGTGGGACAAATTGAGAGAGTACCATTGACATATTTACACTACCATGTGTAAACTAGATAGCTAGGAGGAGGAAGCTGCATAACACAGGGAGCTCAACTCAGTGCTCTCTGATGACCTAGATGGCGAATGGGGGTGGGGGAAGGAGGATCAAAAGGAAGAGGATATATGTAAACTTATAGCTGATTCACATTGGACAGAGGAAACCAGCACATGTAAAGCAATCATCGTCCAATTAAAAATAAATTAAAAAATAAAAAAAAACATTTTTTTGGCCTTCACAAGGAAAAAATAAGGAACTGGATGAAATAAGCACAATGCTATCTCTGTCAGTGAGAGTAGAATAATTGGCTGGCGATAGATGGCAAAGGAAAATTTACTGAGAATTCTGGAGTCTATTAATTGACAGTTCAGTTCAGTTCAGTTCAGTCGCTCAGTCGTGTCCGACTCTTTGTGACCCCATGAATCGCAGCACGCCAGGCCTCCCTGTTCAGCACCAACTCCCGGAGTTCACTCAGACTCGCGTCCATCGAGTCAGTGATACCATCCAGCCATCTCATCCTCTGTCATCCCGTTCTCCTGCCCCTAATCCCTAAAGTCTTTTCCAATGAGTCAACTCTTCACATAAGGTGGCCAAAGTACTGGAGCCTCAGCTTTAGCATCATTCCTTCCAAAGAAATCCCAGGGTTGATCTCCTTCAGAATGGACTGGTTGGATCTCCTTGCACTCCAAGGGACTCTCAAGAGTCTTCTCCAACACCACAGTTCAAAAGCATCAATTCTTCAGTGCTCAGCCTTCTTCACAGTCCAACTCTCACATCCATACATGACTACTGGAAAAACCATAGCCTTGACTAGACGGACCTTAGTCGGCAAAGTAATGTCTGCTTTTGAATATGCTATCTACGTTGGGCATAACTTTCCTTCCAAGGAGTAAGCGTCTTTTAATTTCATGGCTGCAATCACCATCTGCAGTGATTTTGGAGCCCCCAAAAATAAAGTCTGACACTGTTTCCACTGTTCCCCCATCTATTTCCCATGAAGTGATGGGACCAGATGCCATGATCTTTGATTTCTGAATGTTGAGCTTTAAGCCGACATTTTCACTCTCCTCTTTCACTTTCATCAAGAGGCTTTTTAGGTCCTCTTCACTTTCTGCCATAAGGGTGGTGCCATCTGCATATCTGAGGTTATTGATATTTCTCCTGGCAATCTTGATTCCAGCTTGTGTTTCTTCCAGTCCAGCGTTTCTCATGATGTACTCTGCATAGAAGTTAAATAAGCAGGGTGACAATATACAGCCTTGATGTACTCCTTTTCCTATTTGGAACCAGTTTGTTGTTCCATGTCCAGTTCTAACTGTTGCTTCCTGACCTGCATATAGGTTTCTCAAGAGGCAGGTTAGGTGGTCTGGTATTCCCATCACTTTCAGAATTTTCCACAGTTTATTGTGATCCACACAGTCAAAGGCTTTGGTATAGTCAATAAAGCAGAAATAGATGTTTTTCTGGAACTCTCTTGCTTTTTACGTGATCCAGCGGATATTGGCAATTTGATCTCTGGTTCCTCTGCCTTTTCTAAAACCAGCTTGAGCATCAGGAAGTTCATGGTTCACGTATTGCTGAAGTCTGGCTGGAGAATTTTGAGCATTACTTTACTAGCGTGTGAGATGAGTGCAATTGTGCAGTAGTTTGAGCATTCTTTGGCATTGCCTTTCTTTGGGATTGAAATGAAAACTGACCTTTTCCAGTCCTGTGGCCACTGCTGAGTTTTCCCAATTGGCTGGCATATTGAGTGCAACACTTTCACAGCATCATCTTTCAGGATTTGAAATAGCTCTACTGGAATTCCATCACCTCCACTAGCTTTGTTCATAGTGATGCTTTCTAAGGCCCACTTGCCTTCATATTCCAAGATGTCTGGCTCTAGGTGAGTGATCACACCATCGTGATTACCCGGGTCAGCAAGATCCTTTTTGTTCAGTTCTTCTGTGTATTCTTGCCATCTCTTCTTAATATCTTCTGCTTCTGTTAGGTCCAAACCATTTCTGTCCTTTATCGAGCCCATCTTTGCATGAAACGTTCCCCTGATATCTCTAATTTTCTTGAAGAGATCTCTAGTCTTTCCCATTCTGTTGTTTTCCTCTATTTCTTTGCACTGATCGCTGAAGAAGGCTTTCTTATCTCTTCTTGCTATTCTTTGGAACTCTGCATTCAGATGCTTATATCTTTCCTTTTTTCCTTTGCTTTTTGCTTCTCTTCTTTTCACAGCTATTTGTAAGGCTTCCCTAGACAGCCATTTTGCTTTTTTGCATTTCTTTTCCATGGGGATGGTCTTGATCCCTGTCTCCTGTACAATGTCACGAACCTCATTCCATAGTTCATCAGGCACTCTATCGGTCAGATCTAGGCCCTTAAATCTATTTCTCACTTCCACTGTATAATCATAGGGGATTTGATTTAGGTCATACTTGAATGGTCTAGTGTTTTTCCCTGCTTTCTTCAATTTCAGTCTGAATTTGGTAATAAGGAGTTCATTATCTGAGCCACAGTGAGCTCCTGGTCTTGTTTTTGTTGACTGTATAGAGCTTCTCTATCTTTTGCTGCAGAGTATATAATCAATCTGATTTCAATGTTGACCATCTGGTGATGTCCCTGTGTAGAGTCTTCTCTTGTGTTGTTGGAAGAGGGTGTTTGCTATGACCAATGCATTCTCTTGGCAAAACTCTATTAGTCTTTGCCCTGATTCATTCCATATTCCAAGGCCAAATTTGCCTGTTACTCCAGGTGTTTCTTAACTTCCTACTTTTGCATTCCAGTCCCCTATATGAAAAGGACATCTTTTTGGGGTGTTAGTTCTAAAAGATCTTGTAGGTCTTCATAGAACCATTCAACTTCAGCTTCTTCAGCATTACTGGTTGGGGCATAGACTTGGATTGCTGTGATATTGAATGGTGTGCCTTGGAAATGAACAGAGATAATTTTGTCATTTTTGAGATTGCATCCAAGTACTGCATTTCTGACTCTTCTGTTGACCATGATGGCTACTCCATTTCTTCTGAGGGATTCCTGCCCTCAGTAGTAGATATAATGGTCATCTGAGTTAAATTCACCCATTCCAGTCCATTTTAGTTTGCTGATTCGTAGAATGTCGATGTTCACTCTTGCCATCTCTTGTTTGACCCCTTCCAATTTGCCTTGCTTCATGGACCTGACATTCCAGGTTCCTATGCAATATTGCTGTTTATGGCATCGGACCTTGCTTCTATCACCAGTCACATCCACAGCTGCGTATTGTTTTTTCTTTGGCTCCATCCCTTCATTCTGGATTTATTTCTCCACTGACCTCCAGTAGCATATTGGGCACCTACTGACCTGGGGAGTACCTCTTTCAGTATCCTATCATTTTGCCTTATTATACTGTTCATGGGGCTCTCAAGGCAAGAATACTGAAGTGGTTTGCCATTCCTTTCTCCAGTGGACCTCATTCTATCAGACCTCTCCACCATGACCCGCCCGTCTTTGGTTGCCCCCCAGGTATGGCTTAGTTTCATTGAGTTAGACAAGGCTGTGGTCCTAGTGTGATTAGATTGACTAGATTTCCGTGAGTATGGTTTCAGTGTGTCTGGCCTCTGATGCCCTCTTGCAACACCTACCATTTTACTTGGGTTTCTCTTACTTTGAACATGGGGTATCTCCTCACGGCTGCTCCAGCAAAGCACAGCCGCTGCTCCTTACCTTGGATGAGGGTTATCTCCTCCCACCACCCTTCCTGACCTTCAGCATGGGACGGCTCCTCTAGGCCCTCCTTCACCTGGGCAGCCACCACTCCTTGGGTGTGGGGTTGCTCCCCCCGGTCGCCGCCCTGGCCTTGGGCGTGGGGTTGCTCCTTCTGGCCTCCACTCCTGGCCTTGGGCACCACCTCTGGCCTTGGACGTGGGGTGGCTTCTCTCAGGCTCTGTCCCTGACCTCAGATGCGGGGTGTTCCTCCCGGCCACCGTCCCTGGCCTTGGGCGCAGGGTATCTCTTCCTGGCCATGGCCCCTGACCTCGGTCGTGGGGTAGCTCCTCTCGGCTGTTCCTGTGCCATCACAGCCTGGCACTCTAGGCTGCTGTCCCTGACCTCGGACGTGGGGTAGCTCTCGGCCGCGCTTAGTGCACTGGGTGCCGCCACAGCCGCCTGCGCTTACAAGAGAGATGTTATTCCGTACTATTAGCATAAGCACATCCTTATCCTGGCTGTCATGGTCTTGACTTAACAAGGATACCTGCGTTTTGCCTTAGAGGACATATACTCACAAACCTTATGGCTTACAAATCTTATGGTTAGATCTCACCTGCCTTCATCTTTCTAATAATGGAATGATGTCATAATTTAAGACCAAATTTAGAGATTTTTCAATCCAGAAACAATGATGACGTAACCTAGGCTGCTAGTAGCTCTCCCCAGACCTAGACCTGTAGGACATGTTATTATAGTAACAAGAGTTATTGCAATAAAACCAGCGTGTTTCTGAACAGAAACCCAGACAAATAGGCCACTGGAGGAGCACAGAGAGGCCTTGTACATGTGGGAACTTGATATGTGTTGGCATCTCAGTTTTTAAGTAAGCTTTTAAAATTATAACTTATTTTATGTAGATAGATGGTGCTGGAAAAACTGAGTTCACCAAATAGAGAAAAGTAAAGTTGGATTTGTATTTCACACTACAAGAAAAAGAAAGCAAAGTTATACAAAAATTAAAAAAAAAAAACACAAAGATCTAGTGTGAAAGGTAAAACTGTGCAGCTAAAGCAAATTAAAGATGAAGGTAATGGAAGAAGCAGACAATGGAAGTGGACGGTGGTCATGATTCAACATGACCACAAATTTTCAAATGATAAGGGTCTCTATTTCTAATCTTGCAACAAAATGGTGCAAAATTGCAGCAGAGACTTCTCTGTGTTCCTCAAGCCTCTTTGCTTTCCCTCCTGTTGTTCAGTTGCCCAGTAGTGTCCGACTCTTTAAGACTCCATGGACGGCAGCATGACAGGAATCCTTGTCCTTCACCAGCTCCTGGAGTTTGCCCAAGTTCATGTCCATTGCATTAGTGATGCCATCTAGCCATCTCATTCTTTGATGCCCTCTTCCCCTTCTGCCCTCAATCTTTCCCAGCATCAGGGACTTTTCCAATGAGTTGACTGTTTGCATCAGGTGACCACATTGCTGGCACTTCAGCTTCAGCATCAGTCCTTCCAATGAGTTTTCAAGGTTGATTTCCTTTAAGATTGACTGGTTTGATCTCCTTGCTGTCTATGAGACTCTCAGGACTCTTCTCCAGCAACACAGTTTGAAGGCATTAATTCTTTGATGCCCTGCATTCTTTATGGTCTAGCTCACACCCCCTTCATGGATTACTGCCTTGTCATGGCAAAGGGGCTTGTGTAGCTCAGTGAAGCTATGAGCCATGCCATGTAGGGCCACCCAAGATGGACAGGTCATAGTGGAGAGTTCTGACAAAAAGTGATCCACTGGAGGAGGGAATAGCAAACCACCCCAGTATACTTGCTATGAGAACTTCATGAACTGTATAAAAAGACAAAAAGATATGACACCAAAAGATGAGTCCCTCTTGTTACACAGATTCTTTTGCAGTTTTCTGTGCCCACGGACTGAATCCTGACCAGTGGAATGTAGGCATAAATGATGTATGCTACTTCTAGGACTGTCCCATATAGTCATAAATATAACATTCTGCCATGTTCTTCCCTATAGGTCATTGGCCAGTACTGTGCTGACCTAACTGGGAGCACAGACTCAAGATGCAAGAAGTCTGAGTCCTTGCATGTCCATACAGAAGGCTGCATTGCTAACACCTGCTTTGGACTATTCTGTGGAAAAAAAAAAAACAGTGTGTTGGACCACTGAGATTTGGAGGGCTATTGTTACTGTGGTTAGTGTCACCTTAACTAACAAAAGTGGCAACATCATGGATTAAAATATAAAATTATAAATGCTCTAGAACACAATTTATAAGAGAGATTTTATGATGTAGAGAAGGAAAAGAAGTTTCTAAGCATGGAAGAAGAGGCAAAAACATACATTAATGTTTAATAGATTTCATCATGTAGAATTCTTTTAAACCAATGACTATTTATTTAATTGTTGCAAGTACACTTACGATGAGATCTACCCCCTTAATAAATTTTTAAGTGTACAGAACAGTGTTGTTACCTATAGGTGCAATGTCATACAGCAGAGCTCTAGAATTTACTCATCTTTCATAACTGAAATTTTATACCCACGGAGCAGAAGTTTTCTATTTCCCCCTCTCCCCAGCCCCTAGCAACTGATTTTCCACTCTGTTTCTATGAATTTGATTATTTTTATTGCCTCATAGAAGTGGAATCCTGCAGTATTTATTCTTCTATAACTGGCTTCTTTCACTTAGCATAATGCTCTCCAGGTTTATCCTTTTCATCACATACATCAGGATTTCCTTCTTTTTTAAGGCTGAATAAGATAATGCTATGCACATTATACATATATATTATTTACATTATATTTTATGATAATTATACCACATTTTGTTGATTCATTCTGTATATTCCAAGCTTGATTTATCCTTTCATTGACTGATGGACATTTAGGTTGTTTCCATATCTTGGCTATTATGAATAATGATGCAGTGAACATGGGAGAGCAGATATCTCTTCAGATTGATCACTAACCACTATTTATTTAGGAAAAATAAGCTTTTGCATTTGATTTATAACTATAGTCAACACACCTCTGAGCAAACAAGAACTGTATTTGCAGTTTAAAACAACTCCTGTATCTGAGCTATACATATATTGCTCCTGTTGCTGCTGAGGTTATAATGATGGTAATTAAAAATTAAAGTACCAGTTTAATTATTAACTAGGTGGCTCAAAGGTAAAGAATCTACCAACAAAGTAGGAGATGCAGATTCGATCCCTGGGGTGGGAAGATTCCCTGGAGGAGGAAATGGCAACCCACTCCAGTATTCTTGCCTGGAAAACTGCATGGACAGAGAAACCTGGTAGGTTACAGTCCATAAGATCACAAAGAGTCAGGCACGTGCATGCACATGCATGCAAAAGGTAAAATAAATAGAAATATTACTCATAAATTGATGTGCTGTGCTTGGTCACTCAGTTGTGTCTGACTCTTTGTGACTGCATGGACTGTACTCTGCTAGGCACCTTTGTCCATGGGGATTCTCCAAGCAAGAACACTGGAGTGGGTTGCCATGCCCTCCTCCAAGGGATCTTCCTGACCCAGGAGTCAAACCGGGGTCTCCTGCATTGCAGGCAGATTCTTTACCAGCTGAGCTATCAGGGAAGCCCCACAAGTTATCTTCAAAACATTAAGAACCAGAGTCCCATCAAAATTTAATTCAAGCAATTTTTTTTTCTCTTAAGTAATAGCAGTTTTTTAAACTAATGGCAAAAGATAAATAATCCCAAACTATTTCTTTTGAAAAAGACAAAAGTGGGGGCCCCAAGTTTTTCAGTATAGTCTGGAAGTTATCAGCACAGTTCTGAAATATTTGGTTTGTTTGAAAGTTGAGTTAATCTAGAATGAATCCTCTTTTATTTTCAGGATATGAGGATGGTAGAGGTGTGAGGTGAAAATGGAGGAGGAAACAGAGAAAGGGAAGAAGGTGAAAAGGTCCTTCTTGCAGAAATTGTCCCCTTGGATCAATATATATCCCTTTGGCAATAATGAATTTGGCTAGATGGACATAGTCTAATAGCAAACATGAGATGCTAGTGGTGGAGAGAGGAAAGCTCTGATTTCAACAGGAAGCTCCAGCTGCTGGTGCGGGATTACGTGGGGATTGGCTCTTGGCCTCATGCTGCAGAGTCACTTCAGTCGTGTCCAACTCTGTGTGACCCCATAGATGGCAGCCCACCAGGCTCCCCCGTCCCTGGGATTCTCCAGGCAAGAACACTGGAGTGGGTTGCCATTTCCTTCTCCAATGCATGAAAGTGAAAAGTGAAAGTGAAGTCGCTCAGTCGTGTCCGACTCTTAGCGACCCCATGGACTGCAGCCCACAAGGCTCCTCCGTCTGCGGGATTTTCCAGGCAAGAGTACTGGAGTGGGGTTCCATTACCTTCTAAAGAAGCACCAAACCAGATGGCTTACCATCTTCTGTTGGAAAACTGCTTGTGGTATGATTACTCAATTCATTTTCTATTGAATGGATCAGTGTTATAAGTTCAGGCCAACTTCCCTTGTTCTGTGCATGTAGGGCTTTCTTCATTCAAGTCTTATTTTCAGGAAATTACTTCATTCTTAAACTTTCAGTTTCCTCCAGGCTCCAGATTTCTGATGACTCTTTCTCTAGGCTAGAAGTATTCAAAAATGACTCCATCTTTTCATATTCTTTTTGAACAGAGCTAAGCTATCAAGACCATCCCCATGGAAAAGAAATGCAAAAAAGCAAAATGGCTGTCTGGGGAGGCCTTACAAATAGCTGTGAAAAGAAGAGAGATGAAAAGCAAAGGAGAAAAGGAAAGGTATAAGCATCTGAATGCAGAGTTCCAAAGAATAGCAAGAAGAGATAAGAAAGCCTTCTTCAGCGATCAATGCAAAGAGATAGAGGAAAAGAACAGAATGGGAAAGACTAGAGATCTCTTCAAGAAAATTAGAGATACCAAGGAAACATTTCATGCAAAGATAGGCTCGATAAAGGACAGAAATGGTATGGACCTAACAGAAGCAGAAGATATTAAGAAGAGGTGGCAAGAATACACGGAAGAACTGTACAAAAAAAGATCTTCACGACCCAGATAATCATGATAATGTGATCACTAATCTAGAGCCAGACATCTTGGAATGTGAAGTCAAGTGGGCCTTAGAAAGCATCACTATGAACAAAGCTCGTGGAGGTGATGGAATTCCAGTTGAGCTGTTTCAAATCCTGAAAGATGATGCTGTGAAAGTGCTACACTCAATATGCCAGCAAGGTTGGAAAACTCAGCAGTGGCCACAGGACTGGAAAAGGTCAGTTTTCATTCTAATCCCAAAGAAAGGCAATGCCAAAGAATGCTCAAACTACTGCACAATTGCACTCATCTCACATGCTAGTAAAGTAATGCTCAAAATTCTCCAATCCAGGCTTCAGCAATACATGAACCGTGAACTCCCTGACGTACAAGCTGATTTTAGAAAAGGGAGAGGAACCAGAGATCAAATTTTCAACATCCGCTGGATCACAGAAAAAGCAAGAGAGTTCCAGAAAAACATCTATTTCTGCTTTATTGACTATGCCAAAGCCTTTGACTGTGTGGATCACAATAAACTGTGGAAAATTCTGAAAGATATGGGAATACCAGACCACCTGACCTGCCTCTTGAGAAACTTGTATGCAGGTCAGGAAGCAACAGTTAGAACTGGACATCGAACAACAGAATGGTTCCAAATAGGAAAAGGAGTACGTCAAGGCTGTATATTGTCACCCTGCTTATTTAACTTCTATGCAGAGTACATCATGAGAAATGCTGGACTGGAAGAAACACAAGCTGGAATCAAGATAGCCGGGAGAAATATCAATAACCTCAGATATGCAGAGGACACCACCCTTCTGGCAGAAAGTGAAGAGGAGCTAAAAAGCCTCTTGATGAAAGTGAAAGAGGAGAGTGAAAAAGTTGGCTTAAAGCTCAACATTCAGAAAATGAAGATCATGGCATCTGGTCCCATCACTTCATGGGAAATAGATGGGGAAACAGTGGAAACAGTGTCAGACTTTATTTTTTTGGGCTCCCACATCACGGCAGATGGTGACTGCAGCCATGAAATTAAAAGGTGCTTACTCCTTGGAAGAAAAGTTATGACCAACCTAGATAGTATATTCAAAAGCAGAGATATTACTTTGCTGACTAACGTCTGTCTAGTCAAGGATATGGTTTTTCCTGTGGTCATGTTTGGATGTAAGAGTTGGACTGTGAAGAAGGCTGAGCACCGAAGAATTGATGCTTTTGAACTGTGGTGTTGGAGAAGACTCTTAAGCGTCCCTCGGACTGCAAGGAGCTCCAACCAGTCCATTCTGAAGGAGATCAGCCCTGGGATTTCTTTGGAAGGAATGATGCTAAAGCTGAAGCTCCAGTACTTTGGCCACCTCATGCAAAGAGTTGACTCATTGGAAAAGACTCTGATGCTGGGAGGGATTGGGGGCAGGAGGAGAAGGGGACGACAGAGGATGAGATGGCTGGGTGGAATCACGGACTCGATGGACGTGAGTCTGAGTGAACTCCGGGTGATGGTGATGGACAGGGAGGCCTGTCATGCTGCGATTCATGGGGTCGCAGAGTCAGATACGACTGAGCGACTGAACTGAACTGAACTGAAGCTATCAAGGAGTTCATGTATTTTCTGAATCCATGCTAGCATGCTCTGGGGCAAGTTTTTTCTTTTAAATAAAAAGCCAGATTTTTTTTGACCTAAATATTCTGAACGAAATATGTGCTGCATGCTCAGTTGTGTCTGACTCTGAAAACTCATGGACTGTAGCCTTCCAGGCTCCTCTGCCCATGGAATTTTCCAGGCAAAAATATTGGAGTGGGTTGCCGTTTCCTACTCCAGGAGATCTTCCTAACCCAGTATCAAACTTTGATCTCTTTCAGCTTTCTCCATTGACAGGCAAGTTCTTTACAACTGTGCTACCTGGGAATTCTGCCTAATAATCTGAGGCTTCCCTGATGGTTCAGGCTGTAAAGAATCTGCCTGTAATGCAGAAACTTGGGTTCGATCCCTGGGTTGGGAAGATCCCCTGGAGAAGGGAATAGCTACCCACTTCAGTATTCTTTTTTTCTAAATTAAATTTATTTATTTTAATTAAAAGCTAATTACTTTACAATATTGTATTGGTTTTGCCATACATCAACATGAATCTGCCACGGGTGTACACATGTTCCCAATCCTGAACCCCCTCCCACTTCCCTCCCCATACCATCCCTCTGGGTCATCCCAGAGCTCCAGCTCCAAGCATCCTGTCAAGCTGTAGTACGTATACACAATGGAGTATTACTCAGCCACTCCAGTATTCTTGCCTGGAGAATTCCATGAACAGAGGGGCCTGGTAGGCTATTCAGTTCAGTTCAGTCACTCAGTGGTGTCTGACTCTTTGCAACCCCATGAATTGCAGCATACCAGGCCTCCCTGTCCATCACCATCTCCCGGAGTTCACTCAGACTCACATCCGTCGAGTCCGTGATGCCATCCAGCCATCTCATCCTCTGTCGTCCCCTTCTCCTCCTGCCCTCATTCCCTCCCAGCCTCTGAGTCTCCTCCAACGAGTCAACTCTTCGCATGAGGTGGCCAAAGTACTGGAGTTTCAGCTTTAGCATCATTCCTTCCAAAGAAATCCCAGGGCTGATCTCCTTCAGAATGGACTGGTTGGATCTCCTTGCAGTCCAACGGACTCTCAAGAGCGTTCTCCAACACCACAGTTCAAACGCATCAATTCTTCGGCGCTCAGCCTTCTTCACAGTCCAACCCTCACATCCATACATGACCACAGGAAAAACCATAGCCTTGACTAGACGGACCTTAGTCAGCAAAGTAATGTCTCTGCTTTTGAATATACTATCTAGGTTGGTCATAACTTTTCTTCCAAGGAGTAAGCGTCTTTTAATTTCATGGCTGCAATCACCATCTGTAGTGAATTTTGAGCCCCCCAAAATAAAATCTGACACTGTTTCCATTGTTTCCCCATCTATTTCCCATGAAGTGATGGGACCAGATGCCATGATCTTCATTTTCTGAATGTTGAGCTTTAAGCCAACTTTTTCACTCTCCTCTTTCACGTTCATCAAGAGGCTTTTTAGCTCCTCTTCACTTTCTGCCAGAAGGGTGGTGTCCTCTGCATATCTGAGGTTATTGATATTTCTCCCGGCAATCTTGATTCCAGCTTGTATGTCTTCCAGTCTAGTGTTTCTCATGATGTACTCTGCATATAAGTTAAATAAGCAGGGTGACAATATACAGCTATTAGGCATCATCAAATAGTTTATACTTTGAAAGGACTGTATTTGAAAAGACTGTAGGTTCTTTGGGTCAAATTATAGGACCTGATATTAGGAATAAAATATAGGACTTGTAAAAAAAAATGTGGGTCTAGCTCCCACAAGAAGCTGTACAATTAAAAGTCTAGACAAAGTCATCAGTCAGCAAGGCCACTGCCTTGCACAGATTTCCAAAGATTAGCTGGGAGTAAGGTTTCTTAGAGGTTCACAGCTCCTCTGTGGCACCAACATTCCTCCGCCCAAATCCACCTTCACAACAAAGGCTGCATTAGAGTGTAAACTGCAGTGCACACTCCATAGAGTTGCAGTTAGGACCCACTGGGATACACCATCAGTGGAGCAGAGGATGTTTATAATAAAGAACACATAGGCTCCACAACTCCCTATTCTCACTCTCTTTTGTAACTTTTTAATTAGAAAAAATTCAAATAAAGAAAAGTAGAAATATTATACAATGAACATCCGTTTAGCCACCACCTAGATACAACACTATTAACAGTTTATACTATTTGCCCCACCTACCTCTCTCTCATTTTTTTTTTTTTGTAAGTGAATCACTTCAAAATAAACCACTGACATTTGGACACTTTGGCATGTACATTCTGCTCCATACCTGTATATCCTGCTGGTAGTATTGTTTCCCATTTTACAGATGGGGAAACACTGAAAATCTCTTTGAAGAAGGTAGGGAGCCAGAACTTTAGCATACTAACTGTTCAAGCCTGTAGGTTAAGGTGGTGAGTGGTTCTGAGACGTGGGTGAGTATCTCTTCAAGTGTCAGCTCTGAGGAAACTCTCTGAACTGTGGGGGCTTATGTAAAAATCTTTCATTACTATAAAAAGAAAAAGTACACCATAAACAAAGTGAAAAGACAAGTGACAAACTGTGAAAAAACATACAGTTTATGTAGTAAAAATCAAATGTTAACATTCTTAATATATAAAGAGCTCTTTCAAATCAAAACTTAAATACCTCATTTTTTAAATAGAAAATTGTATTTTAATGATCATTTGTTTTGCCAGCCTATAGTCTTTCCTTCTACTTTGCACAATGTTGCTTTGGGAAAATGCCCTTTACTATCTCCTATAACTGTCAAGAGCATGTTTTCACCTCCCCCACCTCAAGAACTGATGTGTGACCAATCAAACTACCTCACCCCTCAGGTGTGCTGATAGTTCAGGGGTTGGTATGTTCCCAACAAGTCAATCTTTTGCAGGTGTAGAGGCTGTTGCATATGCAATAAAATAAAAGGAACCCCTCCTTCTAAGAAGACAAACTTTCGGAGAGGGACAGTAGAAGAGAGAGGGCGAGAGAGAGAGGTGATTTCATAATTATGTGGTTTGAGGTCTTGGATCTAGACTTGCATAAAAGTAGCTGCACCTCTGTTTCCAAGTTATAAAATCTAATAATTCTTCAAGTTTGTTAGGTTTCTTTAATTGGCCATCAAATATTAGATTGGTGCAAAAGTAATAGTGGTTTCATACCCTGAATTTTAAATCATTATAACTAGGCTTAAACACACCTTTATTAATCAAAATAGGAACCATTACAATCAACACATTTCTGCCAATGAAAAATAAGTTTGTTTATTCCTATAGCATAAAAAGCCTTGCTTTGTTGAATCTAGATTCAATAAACTCTTGGAAAGCATTTTCTGTATCCTGCTGGCTGTGGAAGTGTTTTCCCTTCAAAACATTGTCAAGATGCTTGAAGAAGTGGTAGTCAGTTGATGAAAAGTCAGGTGAATATAGCAAATGAGGGAAAACTTCACAGCCCAATTCATTCAAGTTTTGAAGCATTGGTGTGCTACATGTGGTCCAGCATTGTCATGAAGAAGAACTGGACCCTTTCTGATGACGAATGCTGGCTGTAGGTTTTGCAGTTTTCAGGGCATCTCATCGATTTGCTGATCATACTTCTAAGATGTAGTGGTTTCACCAGGATTCAGAAAGCTATAATTGATCAGATTGGCATCAGATCACCAATCAGTGACCATGACTCTTTTTTTGGTGCAAATTTGGCTTTGGAAAGTGCTTTGGAGCTTCTTCTCAGTCTAATCACTGAGCTGGTCATCACTGATTGTCATATAAAATCCATTTTCCAGATGGGGAAACACTGATACCTGAATGTTTCCCCATCCATTGTGTGTTTCACATCACAATCCAGTACAGAAATAGTTTGTTGTTGTTGAGTAGAATAAGAGAAAATGACACTTCAAAATGACAATTTTTTTGATTTGCAGTTAGCTCATGAGGCACTGGTAGGCTCCAGTCCATGGGGTCTCGAACAGTCTGACACGACTGAGTGACTTTACTTTCACTTTTCGCTTTCATGCATTGGAGAAGGAAATGGCAACCCACTCCAGTGTTCTTGCCTGGAGAATCCCAGGGACGAAGGAGTCTGGTGGGCTGCCGTCTGTGGGGCTGCACAGAGTCGGACATGACTGAAGCGACTTAGCAGCTGCAGCAGCATGAGGTACTGACTTATTGAGCTTTTTCATTTCATAATTTGCTTCAAATTCCAAATGACTGCAGAGTGATCAACAATGAGTTCTTGGGCAACTTCTTATGTAGTTGTAAGAGGATCAGCTTCGATGATGTTCACAGTTGTTGTTGTCAACTTCTGATGGCCAGCCACTGTGCTTCTCATTTTCAAGGCTCTCGTCTCTTTTGCAAAACTTCTTGAACCACCATAGCATTGTAAGTTCATTAGCAGTTCCTGGGTCAAATGCATTGTTGATGTTGCAAGTTGCCCCTGCTGCTTTACAATCCATTTTTGAACTCAAATAAGAAAATTGCTCAAATTTGCTTTTTGTCTAATATCATTTCCATAGTCTAAAATACATGTAAAATAAACAGCAAGTAATAATTCATTAGCAAAAAACATAAAGCAAGAAATGTGCATTTTTATGATATATAACATAACCACATTTATTTAAGAATGCATTCCAATATCAAATGACAAAATTCAGCAATGCAAAACTGCAATTACTTTTGCACTAACCTAATGTTGTTTAGTCTCTAAGTCGTGTCTGACTCTTTTGCAACACATGGACAGTATCCTGCCGGGCTCCTCTGTCCATGGGATTTCCCAGGCAAGAATACTGGAGTGGGTTGCCATTGCCATTTCCTTCTCCAGGGGATCTTTCTGATCCAGGAATCAAACCCGTGGCTCCTACCACCTTCCTGCATTGCAGGCGGGTTCTTTACTGGCAGAGCCACAGGGGAAGCCCCAGCACCAACCTAATAGTATAGCTTAATATATTTGTTGATGAACAAGTCATGAAAGAAAAATTTTTAAATGGCTAGTGGCCCAATTCCCAGCCATGAGAACAATCTCAGAGGGGAAAAAAACAATTTAACATCAGATAGTAAGATTTTTTTTTTCACATTTTCAAAGATTAAAAGGGTTGATAAGTACTAAAAAGGTGTAAAATTAAATATTGCTTAAGTTTTAGGTGCATATGGAGGGTGGTGTGTGGACAAGGGGACTTGATTGACCCTTCTGTCAGTTTAATCTTTTTTGCCTTCCTTGGGCTGGGTTCTGCTTCCAAAAGTCTTTTCACTTCACTCAAACTTTGTGTTCAACTTCCTATTCCTTCCACATGCTATGAGCCACCATTTCCCCAAAGCCCGCACATGCTCTTACTGTGATCCCCTGTCCAGTGGCTTCATCTCAAGTTGCTGACTTCTCCCCAGAAGGCGTTCTAAGTGTTCTGTGTGGCCAGGCATCCTGAAGTCAGAGTCTGCTCTGCAGAAAACGACTAGCAAGCTAGAAGCTTTACTTCTTCCCTATTAGCCTACCTCTTCACACCACAGTTAAGACACATGTGTACACACACACACAGGTTAACACCACAAGTAACACACACACACAGGGGTTACATGGCAACAGAGTTTTGAGTGGGGACTATGGCATCTGACTACCAGGGTTTAAATCTTGACTCTGAATCTTACTAGACACACGGTCCTAAGAAATATACCTAACCCTTTTTTTGCCTCAGTTTCTTTATCTAGAAAGTTAAAAATATCTCTCTGTTTTGAGGGTAAATGAATACACATGCAGAACTTTCAGCACAGCATTGTACATGTGGGTTACCAACGGCACGTGTCGTCATCAGTCCTAAATAAGCACACAGACTTGTTTCCAGAATAGGAAAGCTCGTAAATCATTATGAAAATTTATTGACAAGTGACAGAAACCAATGTCAAGTAGCTGGAGCAAAGAAGGCAATTTATCAGCTCATTTAACGGGGGAACACAAAGTTTGAGCTCACCTTGAGCCTGGTTACATACAAAGTTCAAATGGTGTCAATGCTAGCTGCCTGAGAATTGGGCCGTTGTGTTTTATAATTGTGGTTTGGGATGTGTGAAAGTGTTGAAGTTAATAAAGCAGGTCTGAAATTCAAGTTTTACCACTTGTCAATGTGTGAATTTTGGGGAGGAATGTCTATTTTTGATAATTTGGGGGATAATCCCTGCAAAGGGCCTGAGATCCATGTCATCATATGATCACTTCTGCAGCCCATTTGGACATGAGATAAACTAACAGGCTGTGACTGTCATTTAGGAAAGATATATATCTCCTCATTTAATATTCAAGACTGTATCTTCCCTAGGCGTATTTCGTTTCCACAATAGAAAGATGTGGTAGAATAGCTTTGTGTAATAAACTTGATTAACAAAGAACAATTCCACTGTGCTGTGTATAAATCAGGCAGTGGACATGGAGCCCAGCACCGAATAACGCAGTCATCCACACAGCATGCCAAGAATGAGTGTGGAAGGTTGTGCACGAAATCACAGAGGGAAAAAGGAAGCTGTTTGCCTGCACACAGTAGGAGTGTCATCCTGTCAGATCCCTGCCACAGGGCTGATTCCGAACATCTGCTGTCATCTTTTTGTGTGTGTTGAGTAACAATGTTTCACTTCTCAGCAACAGCCAGTCCACTGTGTTGCTCTGGCCTTTTACACAGGAGACAAATTCTGAGCATGTAGGCTAGAGGCAGCAAATGCCCCCTCCCATCCCCGTCACACCGTCAGGCCTCTGAGTCTGTAAAGTTGTGTACATGTGTGGCTTCTTACAAGGATAAAATCACTAACACTTTTAGTAATGCATGTATCCGGGTCAAAACTCACTGTGAGACTGGAATATCACTTCCTAATTATCAACAAAGTGAATCTTTTCACACTTTTGGGAGACTTTGGTTTCAAAATGTAAGAGGTGGAAGAGATCTCAAAGATCATCTTGTCAAACACCCTCATTTTACTGAGGAAGCTCCAGAAATAGTGGTGTTTTTTTTTTCCTGAGCCAGAGGCTTCTGTCCCCTCAATCAGTGTACCTGTTTACTCTAGAGCAGCCTTCCTAATACCAGCTAGATGATTATACCCCCTTCTTTATCTTTTGTGCTGTGGATTTTCCCTGGTGGATTTTAATGTCCTGCATTGTTATCATCTCCCTGACACCCTCCGGGCTACAGGCCCACCCCCATGGGGATATGTTTTCAAATAAGTGAGTTCGTTTTAATACAAACATAAGCACATGTCATGATTTCAAAGCTGATTTGGCTCATTTAAGCCATTGTTTCACTTCATTAAAGCATTCCAGGAGTGAGCGCTTGCACGCATTCATTGCGATGACATCCTCTTGGAAGTCTCTGACCCATGACCCTGGAGGGGACTTTGGCTGCAGCCCAGGTGCTCTCAGAGTTTTGCACATTTTCCCTTTCAACACTCAGCCAGATTCCTGTAGTGGTTTATGTCTTTTCTGATTGTTGTATTTTATGGTTTATCTTTAGGGTCTTCCTCTTGCAGAGTGACCATTTTTGCCACAGTCTGGTCACCCAGGCAGCTGATTGTGGAGGAGGAGGAGAGGGGAACTTTGGAGAGAAAAAGCAGTACTTAGAGATTTGAATCTAAGACATGTGGCACAATTTATGAACAGTCCTTTTTGAATATCCAGCTAAAGGTACATGTCATGAACATAGGAGTATTTTATGTATTCAATTTTTATTGGATTAAAAATAAATGACTCAATAAAACAGTAGCCCTTCTTCCATTTCCTCTGCTCTGCAGATGTGTTTCCTGCCACTTGAAGCTAAATCAAATTGTCATATCATTGTCCTTATGTTACTTGACTCATAAGCAGCATTTGACAAGAGATTGTCCCCTCCTCCTTGGCACATGTTCCTCTCTTAGCTTTGAGGACACTGTACTCTCCTGGTTTCCCTCTCTGACCATTTTCTCCTTTTCATTTTTCATGCTTCTAACCTCTACATTTTTGTGACCCTGGGTTTAGTATTTAATCATTTTTTCTTCTTTATACAAACTCATTCCCTTGTTGATTTCATCAAGGTCCATGATGGTGACTCTTCAAGTCATGTCTACAGCCTAGACCTCTTTTTTCAATTCTCACTCAGTTTATCCAACTATCTACTTATATTTTCACTTGGATGCACAACTTAACAAGCCTAAGTGAGGTCCTCATGTTTGTCTCCTAAATCACCTTCCATTTCAGCTAATGGCAACACCAGTCTCTGTTGATGGCAGGTCAAATCCCTGACATCATCCTTGTTCTCATAACTCAGATAAAGACAAAACTCCAGAGCATGGTGGAGCCACAGGATGAAAAGAACCTCTGTTCCTGAATGGACTAGAGCTGTCTTACAGGCTGGACCACCTACTGCCAGAATGTTACATGACCAGAAAGGAGTTCTAAATTACATAAGCCACTGTATTTTTGGATATCTTTGTCACAGAAGCTTACTTAGCTGGTGCCCTAACTAACACAGGAGGTAAGGAACTAGATGTTATGACTGTAGGAATCTTTCTTTCAAGAAGTCTTAGAATGTGAGAAAGAGAGAAATAAAAAAGATTATTGCTGGAATGCTTGATGAAAAGATTGTGAGAAAATTTGGCCCTAGGGGAAGATGCTGAAATGCCTATCCTCTGAAACAGTAAATTTACTGAATGTTCCTCAGAGAATCCAAGTTACTCAGGATTTGGGGGACAGAGGTGGACCTGGGAAGGCTTAACTATCTATGCCCCATTTACAACTTCACTTCTTCTTTTTGATGCAATACACTGAAAATTTTTAAATAATGGCATTGATAACCCGATAGCAAAAAACACAGATTGAGATATTTAATTCTTAAATGGGAGAGATTTTGTACTAAACCATCCATGATCATACTTCTCTCTCATAATGAAAACTATATATCTGAAGTAGACCTTGTTAGGGGTGATGAAAGTAATAAAAAGGAATAAAAATACCAACAATTCATAGGAGCTAAGCACTTAAAATACATCCTGGCCTTTGTAGGATACTTTTCATCCTTGTCTAAACACTCATACATTTGTATACATTTAAGTGAATCAAATTTTTCATGTAATAATATTTTTCTTACTATATGTGATGCACTTGGTATTTTTTCTTTGATTCTATTTAATTACATTGGATAATAAAATTGCTGGTTGGGCTTATTGATTTCACAAAGTATTTGTCACCCTGCTTATTTAACTTATATGTAGGCTACATCATGCAAAATGCCAGGATGGATGACTCACAAGCTGGAATCAAGTTGCTGGGAGATATATCAACAACTTCAGATATGCAGATGATATCACTATAATGCCAGAAAATGAGGAGGAACTAAAGAGCCTCTTGATGAGGGTGAAAGAGGAGAGTGAAAAAGCTGGCTTAAAACTCAGCATTTAAAAAAACTAAGATCACGGTATCTAGTCCCATCAGTTCACTTCAGTTCAGTCGCTCACTCGTGTCAGACTCCTTATGACCCCATGAACCGTAGCATGCCAGGCCTCCCTGTCCATCACCACCTCCTAGAGTCCAACCAAACCCATGTCCATCGAGTCAATGATGCCATCCAATCATCTCATCCTCTGTCGTCCCCTCCTCCTCCTGCCCCCAATCCCTCCCAGCATCAGGGTCTTTTCCAATGAGTCAACTCTTCACATGAGGTGGCCAAAGTATTGGAGTTTCAGCTTCAGCATCAGTCCTTCCAATGAACACCCAGGACTGATCTCCTTTAGGATGGACTGGTTGGATCTCCCTGCAGTCCAAGGGACTCTCAAGAGTCTTCTCCAACATCACAGTTCAAAAGCATCAATTCTTTGGCACTCAGCTTTCTTTATAGTCCAACTCTCAAATCCATACATGACCACTGGAAAAACCATAGCCTTGACTAGATGTACCTTTGTTGGCAAAGTAACGTCTCTGCTTTTTAATGTGCTATCTAGGTTTGTCATAACTTTCCTTCCAAGGAGCAGGCATCTTTTAATTTCATGGCTGCAGTCACCATCTGCAGTGATTTTGGAGCCCAGAAAAATAAAGTCTGCCACTGTTTCCCCATCTATTTGCCAGGAAGTGATGGGACTGGATGCCATGATCTTAGTTTTCTGAATGTTGAGTTTTAAGCTAACTTTTTCACTCTCCTCTTTCACTTTCATCAAGAGGCTCTTTAGTTCTTCTTCACTTTCTGCCATAAGGGTGGTGTCATCTGCATATCTGAGGTTATTGATATTTCTCCCGGCAATCTTGATTCCAGCTTCTGCTTCCTCCAGCCCATCATTTCTCATGATGTACTCTGCATATAAGTTAAATAAGCAGGGTGACAATATACAGCCTTGACGTACTCCTTTTCCTATTTACTTCATGTCAAATAAAAGGAGAAAAAGTGGAAACAATGATAGATTTTGTACTAAACCATCCATGATCATACTTCTCTCTCATAATGAAAACTATATATCTGAAGTAGACCTTGTTAGGGGTGATGAAAGTAATAAAAAGGAATAAAAATACCAACAATTCATAGGAGCTAAGCACTTTTCTTCCTTGGAAGAAAAGCTATGATGAACCTAGACAGTATATTAAAAAGCAGAGACATCACCTTATCAACAAAGGTCCGTATAGACAAAGCTATGGTTTTTCCAGTAGTCATGTACAGATGTAAAAGTTGGATCATAAAGAAGTCTGAGCATTAAAGAAATGATGCTTTTGAATTGTGGTGCTGGAGAAAACTCTTGAGAGTCCCTTGGACAGCAAGTAGATCAAGCCAGTCAATCCTAAAGGAAGTCAACCCTGAATTCATTGGAAGAACTGATGCTGAAGCTGAAGCTCCAATACTTTGGTCACCTGATGCAAAGAGCCAACTCATTGGGAAAAAACCCTGAATTTGGGAAAGAGTGGTGAACTTATTAGAAAAGACTCTGATGCTGGGAAAGACTGAGGGCAGCAGGAGAAACGGGGTGACTAAGGATGAGATGGTTGGGTGGCATCACCCACTCAATGGACATGAGTTTGAGCAAATTCTGAGAGATAGTGAAGGACAGGGAAGCCTGGTGTATTGCAGTTCATGTAGTTTCAAAGAGTCAGACACGACTTAGTGACAAAACAAAATAACAAAATTGCTGGTTGGATTACCAATTGATTTAATAAAGTACTAATGGTGTGGTGACATGCAATTTTAAACACATTATTTTTGATTGCTAGAATAGAGAGATTTTTATAAATCAGCGTGCTAACAAGTTGGTGAGTTTTTTTCATGTTATAGACTTAGCTTTCTCTTATTTAAATTTTATAAAGCAACCACTCTCTTTTGTGAAATCTCAAAAAGAATTATTTATCCTGTGTAACTAAGCAGTATTGAACAGTCTTGTATCTGTCTGGTGTACACCCAGACCTGGCCACCAGATCTGCAGAAGGAGATCCCAAGAATCAGAGATGAGGAAGGGGAAGTGTGTGTAAAGAAGGTGGGAATAAGCCAGGAGCTGGGCATAGAAATGGGGCCTCAGGTTGGGAAGAGGTTCCAGGGAGGAGGGGAGAAAAGGGATATGAGGAGAAGAAACATCAGAAAGAGCTTGACCCCTTCTCCCACTCCTCTCTGTACTCCCCCCCCTTGGCAGCCTGGTTTCAGAGGTGCACACGTCTGTCCACTCAGCCTTCCAGGACTTTCTTTGGGGGCCTCCATCCATGGAAGATTACCTCCTGGTTCCCGATTCCCCCCATAAGGAGATTCCAAAGACTTTCCACACTCTGCTTTCATCCAGCTCCTCCTCTGACAAGCCCAGCACTTCTCCTGCTAATGAGATCTACTCCTGGCCCAATGCTCCTTCCAGCAGGCTCCATAACACTTTCAAAAAACTTCATATTATAGAAAACTTCAAGTATATCCCAAAGTAGAGAAAATAGTTTAGTGAATTCCAATATACATACCACCTGCTGTCAATAATTATCAATATTTTGTCCATTTTGTTTTATTGTGTGCATGCTCAGTCTCTTCAGTCATGTCCAACTCTTTGCCACTCATCCCCCACTCCTGGGGATCTTTCCAACCCAGGGATCCAACCCATGTCTTTTGCATCTCCTGCATTGGCAGGCAGATTCTTTACTACTGAGCCACCAGGGAAGTCCTTTGTTTTATCATCCCATCCAATTTCTGACATTTTTAAGAGCTGAAAAAAATTATATGCAATAAAATGATAGTTATTTGGAAGTTAACTTCAAGTTAACTATCTTGCTTAACACAATATACTTTTTAATAATTTTCTTATTTTCAGTCACAAGGATTAGATCTAGATTTCTCTGAAAAATTTAGGATATATTTGGTGACTAGGGGGAAGAGCTGGAGTGCCATGCTTGATATGTGCTTCATGATGGGGTATGGGGATTCCAAGGGGCCTTGCTAGACTACAAGGAGACTTTAGGAGAGAGGCTTAGAGGGAGGACTCTCGAGGGATTCTGCCCTTTCAAATAATTCTCAGCTAACCCACCTCTTGGAGTCTGCCTACCAGGCCATGGGAGAATACTGTTTTAGTCTTCATCCTTGTGTCTCTGCCTGCTTAGTGGGACCCCATGTGGCTGGAGTTCCTTCATATTTCCTTTGAAATCTTTGGGTGAAGATCAAGAAAACAATAGAGAAGAAGGCAATCACAAGGTCAAAGGATACAGAGAAAGCCGTAGAATATAGGAACAATACTCCTCATATTTCCTACCAATTTCTATCCAGTTATGACAGACACCTTTTAAAAGCTATTCTGTTGCTTTCTCAAACAACCTTAAGCCACAGAAAGCTTTTTCTTCTTCCTCTTTCACCTCCTTCCTTCTTTCTCCTTCTTCTCTTCTTTCTTCTTTTCTTCTCCTTTCTTCTCTTCCTTTATCTTCCCCCACTTTCTTTATCCTCTTCTCTTTCTCTCCTTTCTCTTCCTTTTCTTCTTCTTGCCCTTCCTCCGCCTCCTCCTTCTTTTCTCGCTCTCTCTCAATTTAAATCTTATGAGGAATCTCAAAGCATAATCCAAGTAGAAGTTGAGCTGCTCAAGCAGACGGTGGAGTACAGGAACCTTTCTCTGAACTCCAAGGTGGCCCTTGAGTGAAAGCTACTGATGTGGTTAAAGCTCATCATTTTATAGTTGAATCTGAGGTCCAGAGAGCATCCCCAAGTCACACAGCTGGCATTAAAAATAGACCTGAAAGCAGGAGGTTGTTGAAACACCATAGAAATGTGTTTTCTAGAGTACTCAAAAGCTAAAACTATTTTGTCTCTTTCTTAAAGATGTATTTTATAAAACCACTAATTTTCAAAAATGTAAATCCTACCAATCACCCAAAGAATCTCTCATGGAGATACCAGATACTCCCAACAGGGGGCAGAATAACTTACTGTAGAGCCAGGGTGCTATCACCACGGCCTTTCCTTCCCAGGGATCTTTATACATTTCAAACCTGAAACAGAAGGGAAGCGGAAGAATCTATACCAAGACATCCATGGGGACTTTGGAGGATTGCCTCTCATAGGTGCAGAGCTGTCTGAGGTTTCAATTGATGAGTCTCTCATTGCAACATGTTACCATAGGGAGCTGAGAATGCCCTAGGAGTACATGTTTTCACATCCCTAAGGTTTGATCAGTCGTGAGCTAATGGGAGCAGCAATGGACAGAAGAGAAGAAACAACTCTTCCTTATACTTCTGTAGCCTAGTGACAGCAAAGCAGGGAATACGATAGATGGATCAGCAAGTAGAAGTGATCAGATCAAAGAGCACCACACACACATACATGCATTCACACATACTCACCACACATGCACACATACACATACCCACCACACACATACACATACACGTACACTCACACATACTCACCACATAAACACTTAAACATATACCCACCATATACACACATACCCACCACACACACACACACACTCACCACACACACACACCACACTCACACATACCCACCACACACACACTCTCATACATATGCATACCAACCACACATATACATAACCACCACACACACACACACACACATACACACACACACTTACATATACTCACCACACACAAACACACATATGCAAATATAACTTCCCAAGTGTGTAAGCCACAGGAGTAGTTCAGCTCTGCCTCTGTGCATTGGCACTCTTGATGTATGCACCTAAAGCAATACTATTAATATATTCACATCCAAAAGCTGATGAGCACTACAATCTAACTTCTGTCTTTCCACCCCTCTACACCTCTCAAACTGAGAGCTTAAGGGAGGAGAGAAACATAAGAGCAAAAGGTAAACAGAAGATACAGCCTTCATTTTTTCTTTGGAGTAAGGGTAAACAGAAGATACAGCCTTCATTTTTTCTTTGGAGTAAGTGAAACTGTGCCAACATCCAGAGTTCCTTGTGTCATTTTGACTCAGTTGCCAACATACTTACATAGTGAAATTAAGATTAGCATCCTTTACACTTATTAAATTGAAATCCGCTCTGTACTCTCATACAGTTTGGCACTGATATGAAAAACTGTAGTCAAAGAATGTGTAACTGAGTAAGGTATATAATTGAGAGAGTCATTTCCTAGGCAGGTTGATAAGAAGTCTAGGGGTCCCCAAGGGGAGAGGGGTCTGGAATTCTCAAGGAGGAAGAAAGGACAAACTTTTTTTCCTTCTCTACATTCCTTAGGATTATATAACAATAATGTATCCTGCCTGAGGACAGTCTCTGGATTAAACCTTCTGGCTAATTCTATTATCTTAAAATGTAAATTATGGGAGTAGGTCTGGTGAGGTCTTTACAACCTCCAGACATTCTTTGGATTCATTGGAGAGTATATAACTTCATTGCTAACAGTAGCAAGGGGGTACTCTTTCTAGGTACTCTTTCTACCCCCTTCTGATGTCTATGTCAGAAGCTTTCTCTATCTCTTTTATACTTTAATAAAACTTTATTACACAAAAGCTCTGAGTGATCAAGCCTCGTCTCTGGCCCCGGATTGAATTCTTCTCCTCTGGGGGCCAAGAATCCCGGTGTCTTCGCATGATTCAACAACAACCTTTCATAATCAAATGCTAAAAACATTGTTATTAACATAATTCTGCCAGGAGCCACCACGGGAGATTCCACCCATGACAAAGGTCATGCAGAGAAGACCTGACAGGCAAAGGCAGATCAGGATTCGAGGGGCTCCCTGGACCTGCTCGAGCATCTACCCCAAAACCAGAATCTGTCTGTCTTACTGTTTTTTGCCTTTCACCAACTCTTCTGACATTAACAGGGGGCTATCCCCGACCACCTTTCTCTGGAGAAAATCAACTTAGGGCTCTAGCTAATAAGTCTTCTGGACATGAAAGGAATATTTCAATTCAAACTGCGTCTGTTGGCATTCTAGCTTGCTTGGCAGGTTTATCCAGACTCTTGCAGCTACGCATGTGATTATTCACAGCCTCCCAACTGTGAGAGGCATGGGAAGCCTAAAAATATAGAGCCTTTCAAAGAGTTAAAAACTATTAGAGTAGTGCTGGTGTAGGATTTCACTGTTGAGCCAATGCTTGCTGCTAAGTTCCCATATCTCTTATCCACTGTGCACCTGGGAGTGCAATAGTTAATGTAGTTGGAATTTAAGAAAAACAAGCAATAGCCTTGAATTAACCACATCAGATCTCTGAGCTAATTGGTTCTTTCTTTGTTGTAACTCACTGTACCTTTGATCCATGAGAAATGTAACTCTGTTTAATACTTTCTGAGGCTGACATAGATTAGAAATATAAAGAAGAAACATTTCAAGGGAAAATAAGTTTTCTGGTTGAGCAGCCTTTATCAAAAGATGGTCATAAAATGTTCACAGGCCTCCAAGGCCAGAAGATAATGTACATAACATTGTTTATGGGAAAAGTATGCAGAAAAAATCCTGGTTTTGGTAAAGACAAAACAGATGTAATGTTTGGGCTGACTCTGTATGACTTTGCGTCTTTCATTTCCCTCTATGTACAAGTCAAGGTATAAAAGTTCTTTTTGAAAATAAAGTTACGGGCCTCACTCAGTGAAGAAGCTTGGTCTCCCCATGTCTGTCTGTCTGTCTTTCTTTCTTTCTTTCTCTCTCTCTCTCTCTTTCTCTTTCTTTCTTTCTTTCTTTCTTTCTTTCTTTC